>NC_057843.1:20600909-21201818 GCF_910594005.1 Cervus elaphus | reverse complement strand
TTCATGATTCCACTTTGTAATATGCTACAGTTACTCTGTGAGTTATTCTAAATGGATGTTTTAACATCACTAGACTGACACTATGTATTCTGAAATTTGCAAGTCTAATCTTTAACACATCTCTTTCTGCTTTGTCTTGGAATGTCTAACTCATGCAATGGGAGCTTAGCTATTGGCTGAATAAGAGGTTACATGTTCATGCTATTGCCATGCTACAGTCAGATGAATTCAGCCCTTTTTTAATTCAGTCCTTAAACTCTATCTTTTCATAACTTTAAACATTGCCAGTCTGTTAAAACTAACTTCTAAATGCAATAGTCTTCTTGTCTGCCCTTTCACATGGCCAATTGTTTAGTCTCTCACTGAGAGACACTTACATAGCAGCAGACAATAATTATTTTAAATATTATCCCCCCAGTGGAGTCATTTATAGCCTTTCAGCGTGTGTGTCACATGGCATTTTCCCCCATCCTGACAAATTGATTTTGGAATGTACTGAGAAACATCTATATATTATCCTCAAATAATGTAGAATACTGAGTTATAAAATTTAAGGATCTCTGCTTTTAAATGGAAATTAAATGCATATAGTCTGTATAGAGAATAAAATATGAACTGAACTTTTGGTTTCTTTTCCTCATTTTAATAGGAAAAGTTGACTGTATTTATGAAGGGATCTATAAATTGTACCCCAAACCTTTTTACTAGGCTGAAGTAGAGGCTAAGAAGAAACCTAGAAAGTCAAGAAAGTGTTCAAAGAAAGAGGAACTAAATCCCTTTTGAAAAAACTGGGGCATATTCAGAAGTTTATTCATGCTATTGATTTAATGTAATACAAGGAGACAGAGATTGACAATAGATTTTTAAAAAAGAAAGAATTAAAATAGACACATATTTGTATTAGTTTCAAATTTTGATGTGGTATTTTTTCAGTGTTTTGATTCTCTAAGTATGAGTCTACACATATATAATACTTTAGTGTTTTAAATAAATATTTTGTTAAAGTTGGTTAGATGTATACAACAATGTAAATATAAAAGTATGTAAATCAAGTATACAGCTTAGTGAATCTTTATAAAATACACACAGCTGTAACATTTTTAATTTTAAAATTATTTTATAAAAATTCTCTAAGTTTTAAGAAGCTAAGGATTCAAGAATATTCTAAATGTGCTTTTTCCAAAGTACTTTCCTTAACATAAGAGTCAAGGAGTAATTGAATAAGACTAAAATTATCTCCAGAGTAATTTTAGAGTAGAAGTAATGATAGCTCTCTAGGCCATTAGTCTGTAAGAGACCTGGATTTAAACCAAGCCAATAGGCTTGTCTATCTGGCAGCTTGGCAAAACCATGTTGGTAGAAGCAATTATGGGTGAGTCATGCTAATCATAATGAAACTCAAGGGATAATCCTGGAACCCAAACTACAGTTTAATTTCTACTGTTACAATTAATCTCCTTAATTAGGTGGACATGGCGCATCTTAATGTTCATATTTTTCCTTCATAACTTTATGCAGGTGCTACCTTCTAATCTTTATATGCCATATGTACCTAAAGACTGCCATCATTATTTCAAAAACCATGAATTCTATCCTGTTTTGGGAAGACTATTTCCAAGAAATTATTTGAATCAGAAGAAAACAGTTAGAAAAATTCCTCTTAAAGAAAAAGCTAATACCATTAAAAGGAGATTTCCCTTTCATTTCTTTTTTTCATCTAAGACTTATTGTCATGAATTACTCATTTTAAGCCAAGAAACTTTTACTGCTACTGCTACTGCTGTCACTTCAGTCGTGTCCGACTCTGTGTGACCCCATCCCTGTTCTTGCCTGATTCTCCAGGCAAGAACACAGGAGTAGGTTGCCATTTCCTTCTCCAATGCATAAAAGTGAAAAGTGAAAGTGAAGTCGCTCAGTTGTGTCCTACTCTTCGTGACCCCATGGACTGCAGCCTACCAGGCTCCTCTGTCCATGGGATTTTCCAGGCAAGAGTACTGGAGTGGGGTGCCATTGCCTTCTCCAAGAAACTTTTACTATATGCCCTTTATAGGTCTAGTTTCAGGTGCTAAAAGTTATTGTTTTTTATTTTTTAATGATGGCAGAGTAACACCTATCCTTCTGAAACTATTTCAAAAAATTGCAGAGGAAGGAACATTTCCAAACTCTTTCTAGGAAGCAACCTGATGTCAAAACCTGACAAAGATATTACAAAAAGAAAATTATAGGCCAATTTTACTGATGAACATAGAGGCAACAGTGAAGTAAGTCCGAGAAAGATTAATCCCATATGATATCATTTATATGTGGAACTTGAAAAATACAACAAAAATTCTTGAAGAGATGGGGATACAGACCACTGTACCTGCCTGTTGAGAAACATGATGCAGATCAAAAGCAACAGTTAGAACCGGACATGGAACAACATGGAACAATAGACTGGTTCTGAACTGGGAAAGAAGTATGTCAAGGCTGTATATTGTCACCCTGCTTATTTAACTTCTAGTGGCTCAGATGGCAAAATGTCTGTCTGCAATGCAGGAGACCCGGGTTTGATCCCTGGGTTGGGAAGATCCCCCTGGAGAAGGAAATGGCAGCCCACTCCAGTATTCTTGCCTGGAAAATCACATGGACTGCAAAGTCTGGTAGGCTACCGTCCATGGGGTCGCAAAGAGTCAGACACGCCTGAGCGACTTCACTTTCACTTTCATGTAGAGTACATCATGCGAAATGCCTAGCTGGATGAAGAACAAGCTGGAATCAAGATTGCAGGGAGAAATATCAATAACCTCAGATATACAGATGACACCACCCTTATGGCAGAAAGTGAAGAGGAACTGAAGAGCCTCTTGATGAAAGTGAAAGAAGAGAGTGAAAAAACTGGCTAAAAGCTCAACATTCCAAAAACAAAGATCGTGGTATCCAGTCCCATCACTTCATGGCAAATGGGGAAACAATGGAAACACTGACAGACCTTATTTTCTTGGGCTCCAAAATTACTGCAGATGGTTCCTGCAGCCATGAAGTTAAAAGACACTTGCTCCTTGAAAGGAAAGCTATGACCAACCTACACAGCCTATTTAAAGGCAGAGACATTACTTTGCCAACAAAGCTCCATCTAGTGAAAGCTATGGTTTTCTCCATTAGTCTTGTATGAATGTGAGAATTAGACTATAAAGAAAGCTGAGTGCTGAAGAATTGATGCTTTTGAACTGTGGTGTTGGAGAAGACTCTTGAGAGTCCCTTGGACTGCAAGGAGATCCAACCAGTCAATCCTAAAGGAAATCAGTCCTGAATATTCTTTGGAAGGACTGATGCTGAAGCTGAAACTCTAATACTTTGGCCACCTAATGCGAAGAATTGACTCATTAGAAAAGAACATATGCTGGAAAACATCGAAGGCAGGAGAAGAAGGGGACAGCAGAGGATGAGATGGTTGGATGGCATCACCGACTCAATGGACATGAGTTTGAGCAAGATCCAGGAGTTGGTGACATACAGGGAAACCTGGCGTGCTGCAGTCCATGTAGTGGCAAAGAGTTGGACTTGACTAAGCAACTGAACTGAACTGAATGTAGGAGAAAGAGACTCACAGATACAGAGAACAAGCTAGTGTTACCAGCAGGGGCTTCCCTGATAGCTCAGTTGGTAAAGAATCCGCCTGCAATGCAGGAGACACCAGTCGATTCCTGGGTCAGGAAATCCGCTGGAGAAGGGATAGCCTACTCACTCAGGTATTCTTGAGCTTCCCTTGTGGTTCAGTTGGTAAAGAATTAGACATGGGTTTGATCCCTGGGTTGGGAAGGTCCCTTGGAAAAGGGGAAGGCTACCCACTCCAGTATTCTGGCCTGGAGAATTCCAAGGTCGCAAAGAGTCAGACATGACTGAGTGACTCCCACTTCACTTCACTTTACTAGTGGAGAGAGGGGCCATATAGGGGCATGGGAGTGGGAGGTACAAATTGTTGGGTATAATACAGATTCAAGGATGTATCATACAACATGGGGAATATAGCCAGTATTTTGTAATAATTGTAAGTGGAAGGTAATCTTTAAAATGTATAAAAAGTTAAATATCTTACTATATCCAAGCCCTCAGGATCTTCATATAGGCTGTATCTCCTGATATTAATGTGGCTAATACATTTAACTCCTTCTTCAAAGCTTTGTTCAGATGTTATCTTCTCAGTGACTCTTATTCTAAGTCTCCATATAAAGTTGCACCCACCCCTTTCCATTGTGGTAAAGCCCACTATGTTTTCCTAAAACATTTACTTTCACCACTTTAGAAAACTCTACACATTTATCCATTTCTGTGTGCCTCTTTGCAAGAGAAATAAATATTCTTGACCCAGTGACCTTGACTTTGGCCAGGTGTCTCACTTTGGGAAATAGACTATGAAAATCCAAAATGTATATCATATCCTAGGAGAATCTTTTACATCCACTAAAATATTCAGCTTCTATACTTCTCCCCTCTTCCATTCAGTTTAGTCACTCAATCGTGTCCAACTCTTTGCAACCCCATGGACTGCAGCACGCCAGGTTTCCCTATACGTCACCAACTCCCAGAGCTTACTCAAACTCATGTCCACTGAGTTGGTGAGGCCATCCAACCATCTCATCCTCTGTTGTCCCCTGATCCTCCTGTATTCAATCTTTCTCAGCATCAGGGTCTTTTCCAATGAGTCAGTTCTTCATATCAGGTGGCCAAAATATTAAACTTTTAGCTTCAGCATCAGACCTTCCAATGAATATTCAAGACTGATTTCCTTTAGAATTGACTGGTTGGATCTCCTTGCAGTCCAAGGGACTCTCTAGAGTCTTCTCCAGCACCACAGTTCAAAATTATCAGTTCTTCAGTGTTCAGCTTTGTTTATGGTCCAACTCTCACATCCATACATGACTACTGGAAAAACCATGGCTTTCACTAGATGGAACTTTGTTGGGAAAATAATGTCTCTGCTTTTTAATATACAGTCTAGGTTGGTCATAGCTTTCCTTCCAAGGAGCAAGTGTCTTTTAATTTCATGGCTGCAGTCACCACCTGCAGTGATTTTGGAGCCCAAGGAAATAAATTCTCTCACTGTTTCCATTGCTTCCCCATCTATTTGCCATGTCAAATGGGACTGGATGCCATGATCTTTGTCTTTTGAATGTCGAGTTTTAAGCCAGCTTTTTCACTCTTCTCTTTCACTTTCATCAAGAGGCTCTTTATCCTCTCTGCTTTCTGCCATTAGGGAGGTATCATCTGTGTATCTGAGGTTATTGACATTTCTTCCCACAATCTTGATTCCAGCTTGTGTTTCATCCAGCCCACCATTTCCCTCTGCATATTAGTTAAATAAGCAGGGTGACAATGTACAGCCTTGACCTACTCCTTTCCCAATTTGGAACCAGTCTATTTTCCTATGTCTGGTTCTAACTATTGCTTCTTGACCTGCATCCAGATTTCTCAGGAGACAGGTAAGGTGGTCTAGTATTCACATCTCTTGAAGAATTTTCCACACTTTACTGTGATCCACACAGTCAAAGGCTTTAGCATAGTCAGTGAAACAGAAGTAGATATTTTTTCTGGAATTCCCTTGCTTTCTCTATGATCCAATGGATGTTGGCAATTTGATCTCTGGTTCCTCTGCCTTTTCTAAATCCAGCTGTTACATCTGGAATTTATCAGTTCCCATACTGGTGAATCCTAGATTGAAGGATTTTGAGCATAACCTTGCTAGCATGTGAAATGAGCACAACTGTACAGTAGTTTGAATATTCTTTGGCATTGTTTTTCTCTGGGATTGGAATGAAAACTGACCTTTTCCATTTCTGTGGCCACTGCTGAGTTTTCCAAATTTGCTGGCATATGAGTGCCATACTTTAACGGCATCATCTTTTAAGGTTTTAAGTAGTTCAACACAAATTCCATCACTTCCACTAGCTTGATATGCAGGTAATAATATCATTAATGTGGAACCACTGATATCCACATGCTGTTTGTTCTGACTTGAAATGGCATGCATTGATTTATTCACATCTTGTCCAGTCTGTGTGGTTTCTGCAGTGAAAGTGAAAGTGTTAGTAGCTCAGTTGTGTCCAACTCTTTTTGACCCCATGGACTGTAGCCCTCCAGACTCCATTGTCCATGGAATTCTCCAGGCAAGAATACTGGAGTGGATTGTCATTTCCTTCTCCAGGGTATCTTCCCAATCCAGGGATCGAACCCAGATCTGCATTACAGACAGATTCTTTAATGTCTGAGCCACCAGGGAAGTTTCCAAAGTGGCTGTCCTTAAATCTATGATCATCAACAGGCAAAGATAAAACTTAATCTTTTTGAAACTAGCTCAATTCCATTTTTTTTTATTTTTTTTTAATTTTTTTATTAGTTGGAGGCTATTTATTTATTTTAATTGGAGGCTAATTACATTACAATATTGCAGTGGTTTTGCCATACCTTGACCTGAATCAGCCATGGGTGTACATGTGTTCCCCATCCTGAACCCCCCTCCCGCCACTGTCCCCATCCCTTCCCTCAGGGTCATCCCAGTGCACCAGCCCTGAGCACCCTGTCTTATGCATCGAACCTAGACTGGCAATCTGTTTCACATATGATAATATAGATGTTTCAATGCTATTATCTTAAATCATCCCACCCTCGCCTTCTCCCACACATCCAAAAGACTGTTCTATACATCTGTCCCTCTTTTGCTGTCTCCCATATAGGGTCATCATTGTCATCTTTCTAAATTCCATACATATGTATTCAGTTCAGTTCAGTTCAGTTCAGTTCAGTCACTCAGTTGTGTCCATTAGTATACTGTATTGGTGTTTTTCTTTCTGATTTACCCCACTCTGTATAATAGGCTCCAGTTTCATCCACTTCATTAGAACTGAATCAAATGTATTCTTTTTAATGGCTGAATAATATTCCATTGTGTATATGTACCACAGCTTTCTTATACATTTGCCTGCTGATGGACATCTAGGTTGCTTCCATGTCCTGGCTATTGTAAACCGTGCTGCAATGAACATTGGAGTACACGTGTCTCTTTCAATTCTGGTTTCCTCAGTGTGTATGCCCAGCAGTGGGATTGCTGGGTCATATGGCAGTTCTATTTCCAGTTTTTTAAGGAATCTCCATACTGTTCTCCATAGTGGCTAGTTTGCATTCCCACCAACAGTGTAAGAGGGTTCCCTTTCCTCCACACCCTCTCCAGTGTTTAATGTTTGTAGACTTTTTGATAGCAGCAATTCTGGGCAGTGTGAGATGGTACCTCATTGTGGTTTTGATTTGTATTTCTCTGATAACGAGTGATGTTGAACATCTTTTCATGTGTTTTTTAACTATCTGTATGTCTTCTTTGGAGAAATCTCTGTTTATTGCTTTGGCCCATTTTTTGATTGGGTTGTGTATTTTTCTGGAATTGAGCTGCAGGAACTGCTTGTATATTTTTGAGATTAATTCTTTGTCAGTTGCTTTGTTTGCTATTATTTTCTCCCATTCTGAAAGCTGTCTTTTCACCTTGCTTAGAATTTCCTTCATTGTGCAAAAGCTTTTAAGCTTAATTAGGTCCCATTTGTTTATTTTTGCTTTTATTTCCAATATTCTGGGAGGTGGGTCATAGAGGATCCTGCTGTGATTTATGGCAGAGTGTTTTTCTTATGTTTTCCTCTAGGAGTTTTATAGTTTCTGTTCTTATGTTTAGATCTTTACTCTATTTTGAGTTTATTTTTGTGTATGGTGTTAGAAACTGTTCTAGTTTCATTCTTTTACAAGTGGTTGACCAGTTTTCCCAGCACCACTTGTTAAAGGGATTGTCTTTTCTCCATTGTATATTCTTGCCTTCTTTGTCAAAAATAAGGTGTCCATAGGTGTGTGGATTTATCTCTGGGCTTTTTACTTTGTTCCATTGATCTATGTTTCTGTCTCTGTGCCAGTACCATACTTTCTTGATGACTATAGCTTTGTAGTTTAGCCTGAAGTCAGGCAGGTTGATTCCTCCGGTTCCACTCTTCTTTCTCAAGATTGCTTTGGCTATTCGAAGTTTTTTGTATTTCCATACAAATTGTTAAATTATTTGTTCTAGTTCTCTGAAAAAACCCGTTGGTAGCTTGATAGGGATTGCATTGGATCTATAGATTACTTTGGGTAGTATACTCATTTTCACTTTTATTCATTCTTCCAATCCATGAGCACTGTATATCTCTCCACTTATTTGTGTCATCTTTAATTTCTTTCATCAGTGTTTTATAGTTTTCTGTAAATAGGTCTTTTGTTTCTTTAGGTAGATTTATTCCTAAGTAAAGTTATGACCAACCAAGTTAGCATATTAAAAAGCAGAGACATTACATTGCCAACTCATTGGAAAAGTCCCTGATGCTGGGAGGGATTGCGGGCAGGAGGAGAAGGGGACGACAGAGGATGAGATGGCTGGATGGCATCACCAACTCGATGAACATGAGTTTGAGTAAGCTCTGGGAGTTGGTGGTGGACAGGGAGGCCTGGCGTGCTGCTATTCGTGGGGTTGCAAAGAGTCGGACACGACTGAGTGATTGAACTGAACTGAACTGATTCCTAAGTGTTTTATTCTTTTTGTTGCAATGATGAATGGAATTGTTTCCTTAATTTCTCTTTCTGTTTTCTCATTGTTAGTGTATAAGAATGCAAGGGATTTCTATGTGTTAATTTTATATCCTCAACTTTGCTATATTCATTGATTAGCTCTAGTAATTTTCTGCTGGAGTCTTTAGAATTTTCTAGTAGAGGATCATGTCATCTATAAACAGAGTTTTACTTCTTCTTTTCCTATCTGGATTCCTTTTATTTCTTTTTCTTCTCTGATTGCTGTGGCCAACACTTCCAAAACTATGTTGAATAGTAGTGGTGAGAGTGGGCACCCTTGTCTTGTTCCTGACTTTAGGGGAAATGCTTTCAATTTTTCACCATTGAGGATAATGTTTTCTGTGGGTTTATTATATATGGGTTTTATTATGTTGAGGTATGTTCCTTCTATTCCTGCTTTCTGGAGGGTTTTTATCATAAATGGATGTTGAATTTTGTCAAAGGCTTTCTCTGCATCTATTGAGATAATCATATGTTTTTTATCTTTCAATTTGTTAATGTGATGTATCACCTTGATTGATTTACAGATATTAAAGAATCCTTGCATCCCTGGGATAAGGCCCACTTGGTCATGATGTATGATCTTTTAGATATGTTGTTGGATTCTGTTTGCTAGAATTTTGTTAAGGGTTTTTGCATCTATGTTCATCAGTGATATTGCCCTGTAGTTTTCTTTTATTGTGGCATCTTGATTTGGTTTTGGTATTAGGATGATGGTGGCCTCATAGAATGAATTTGGAAGTTTACCTTCCTCTGCAATTTCTGGAAGAGTTTGAGTAGGATAAGTGTTAGCTCTTCTCTAAATTTCTTGTAGAATTCAGTTGTGAAGCTGTCTCATCCTGGGCTTTTGTTTGCTGGAAGATTTCTGATTACAGTTTCTATTTCTGTGCTTGTGATGGGTCTGTTAAGATCTTCTATTTCTTCCTGGTTCAGTTTTGGAAAGTTAAACTTTTCTAAGAATTTGTCCATTTCTTCCAACTTGTCCATTTATTGGCATGTAGTTGCTGATAGTAGTCTCTTATGATCCTTTGTATTTCAGTGTTGTCTGTTGTGACTTCTCCATTTTCATCTCTAATTTTGTTGATTTAATTTTTCTCCATTTGTTTCTTGATGAGTCTGACTAATGGTTTGTCTATTTTATTTATCTTCTCAAAGAACCGGCCTTTAGCTTTGTTGATTTTTGCTATGGTCTCTTTTGTTTATTTTGCATTTATTTCTGCCTTAATTTTTATGATTTCTTTCCTTTACTAACCCTGGGGTTCTTCATTTCTTCATTTTCTAGTTGCTTTAGGTGTAGAGTTAGGTTATTCATTTGACTTTTCTCTTGTTCTTGAAGCATGCTTGTATTGCTATGAACCTTCCCATTAGCACTGCTTTTACTGAGTTCCATAGGTTTTGGGTTGTTGTGTTTTCATTTTTATTTGTTTCTATGCATATTTTGATTTCTTCTGAAACTTGTTGGTTATTCAGAAGTGTGTTGTTTAGCCTCCATATGTTTGTATTTTTAATAGTTTTTTTCCTGTAGTTGACATCTAATCTTACTGCATTGTGATCAGAAAAGGTGGTTGTAATGATTTCAGTTTTTTTTTAATTTACCAAGGCTAGATTTATGGCCCAGGATGTGATCTATCCTGGAGAAGGTTCTGTATGCACTTGAGAAAAATGTGAAATTCATTGTTTTGGGTGAAATATCCTATAGATATCAATTAGGTCTAACTGGTCCATTGTATCATTTAAAGTTTGTGTTTCCTTGCTAATTTTCTGTTTAGTTGATCTATCCATAGGTGTGAGTGGGGTATTAAAGTCTCCAACTATTATTGTGTTACTATTAATTTCCCCTTTCATACTTGTTAACATTTGCCTTACCTATTGTGGTGCTCCTATGTTAAGTACATATATATTTATAATTGTTATATCTTCTTCTTGGACACAAGGGGCGAAGGTGGACACTTATTTAGGCTCACTTGTTCAGTCGTGCTGTGGGGAGGGGGGAACACTGCAGACAAATATCACTGGCGTGTGTGGGGAACGCTCGCAGTGTCTGGGCCACACTAGGTTTGCCCCTGCATGTGTGCTTTCCCAGTCTACACTGCTTAGGCTCCAGGTTTCTCTGCAGGGGAACTGTCTAAAGTGGGCCCTGGTTGTGGTACTTCCCAGGTCTAAGCCACTCAGGTTCAGGTTCTCGGGTTTTCCACAAAGGCACAGACTTGGTTGGGTCTGCATTTCGTGCCCTTCCCAGGTCCAAGCAGCTCAGGGGACCAGGTGTTTGGCGAGCACACTCTCCCCAGGTGGGGCAGTACATCTTATCACCTCCCCCGTCCCAGCCCCTCGGTTTCCTGGGTGCGCAGCGGGAGTGCTGCCTCAGATGTGCCGTGTGTCTCCTCTGGAAGCTGATCCCTGGCTGCGACCCTCCCAGCGGATGTCAACTGTCCAGGATCCCAGGAAGACTTTGTTAGCAACTGGGAGCCTACTCTCAGTTTGGTAGAGGATGCCATCTCTGGGGCCGAGATTGCCCCTTCCCAGCTCTGGCTGTCGCCCGCCTGCCTCTCTGCCTCTGGCAGGGGATGGGCCAGTCCACAGCTGGCTAGCTCTCCTCTGGTGTTCGCTAAGTCCTTTGTTCTGTGAGCAGCCGGGCAATGCCTTAGGTTAGAGATTTTTTGTGGGAAAATTCTCTCTCTCTCTTTCTCTCACCTCCCCCCACCCCCCCCCCCCCCCGCCTTCTTTTTCTTTTTTTCCTCTCTCTCTGGCTATCCCACAGTTTGGGTTGCTATCTCACGTTAGCTCCCTCAGATTGTCCTCAGGGCATTCAGGCCCAGTCCTTACCCTAAGCAATGCATCCTGCCACTCCCTGTTCAGTCCCCACTTGCAGGTGGTGGATGAGAGCCTCTGGGCTACTTCTCTGCTGGGAGTTGCCGTTAGACAGGTAATCTGTGAGTTTTATTTATTTATTTTTCCTCCCTCCCACTTATGTTGCCCTCTAAGATTCCAAAAACTCCCCACAGACCCGCTGGTGAGAGGATTTCCTGGTGTTTGGAAACGTCTCTTTTATGACTCCATCCCTAACTCTTTTGTCTCTCTTTTTATCTTTTATATTTTGTTCTACCTCCTTTCGAAGACAATGGGTTGCCTTTCTGGGTGCCTGGTGTCCTCTGCCAGTGTTCAGTGGTTGTTTTGTGGAATTTGCTCAGTATTCAAATGATCTTTTGATGAATTTGTGGGGGAGAAAGTGGTCTCCCCGTGCTATTCCTCTGCCATCTTAGGACCGCCCCCCTTGATTCCATTTAGATTGAACCTGCAACCTTGACTTAATCAAACACTATGACCAAAACAATTGAAACAGCTGTCCTAAACTGACTATAAGTATAAATTAGGAATATCATAATTCTTGATTATAATTTTTATTCCTTTACTCATAATCACAAGACTGCATTCATACAATATTCTTTTTGAAAAAAAAAATTCAAACTGGCTTCTTCACTAAGATCTTAGGGAAATCTCTTAAAGATTGTCTTCAAATTATAACATTTCCTAAATATATAATCATCTAATTTCTTCCCCATCATTTTAGCCAAATTTATGAATTTGTGTATATTTAGTGTTCATGGATTACTAACTCATTGAATGTTGGGCCTACAAAATCTTAGGTGTAATACTTTCCAATATCTTAATTTTTGGATGAAGAATTTAAAGTTTAAATAAATTACTTATCCAATGTTACACTTCCTAGGTGGCTCAGTAGTAAAGAATATACCTGCCAAGCAGGAGATGCAGGTTTGATCCCTGAGAGAAGGGAATGGGAACCCACTTCGTATTTTTGCCTGGGAAATCCCATGGATAGAGGAGTCTGGTGAGTTGAAGTCTGTGGTATAATACATTCCAAAGTCTTAATCTTTGTTGAGGAAACTAAGGTTTAAATAAGTTACTTATCCAATGCCACTCAAATACTTATGGAAAATGAATAACTTAACCTGGCTTTCCTGTTTCTTTTTTCCAGTTTTTTTTTTTTTTTTCTTTTTTCTAAAGCACCAGACATCTTCATTTTTTTCAGTGTTATGGCCGGAATTAATGTGTGCCTCAAGAGTGATTTGTTGGTAGTATGGAATGAAGATAGATAAGTAGATAGACAGATAGATGTATATGTATATATTTATATACTAAGTTAGTCTCCCAACAACCAACTGTATTATATATACTCTAGTTTTCCAAAAAAAGATGCCTTCAATGCCTGGATAATTCTGATGTTTATTTTGTTTGTAGTTAACAAAATTGCTCCTTAATTTTAAGATACTTATTTTGAGGTACATTTTAATCAGAATTGAAGTCTTGTAGGATTTTTTAATATGACAAATCAGACTTTCTGTACTCTTGGTATTAATGCCAATTCCAGGTAACAAATCTCAAAGTGTCTGTGGTCCAATTCTTACTGAATACCTCATCAGAAAAGTGATAATTGTGGGGATTACTTTAAGAACAAGTAGATCATGTATCCCTCTAGATAATCTATGATTCATTATTGGAGCAAGCCATACAAACTAAAAGGGAAAGGTTGGACCATGTAATCTTAGAACCCTGCTAAGCTTCCTTCAATAATTTGCATTTTAGTGAGATATTGGATTTCTTAGAGTTACTGTAAGATGCCTTCTTTTTGTACCTTGTCAGTTGATTGTGGCCTTTGTGATGACTTCTGTAAAAAAAAATTTAAACAACAAAAAAAATTTTTAATTTCATAGCTCACTACAGGAAAGGAAAATGACATACTTCTTTGAATGACTAATTAGAAACATGTAGCTAAAGACACTTCTCTTGCTTCTCTTTCATTTTGACTTTCAAGAAATTGAGAGAAAATTATTTGGTTCAGCTATATGATTTACATAAGTCCTTAAGACCTGTTTATATTTCTACGAACTTAATATCTTATTTGTAGGTTTAATTTCTATAGTATGTTCTAAGTTCACTACAGAACAATGCAAAACTTAAAAATGTGGAATGAGTAAAATGAATGGATGCATGCATATATAAATGCATATGTTTTGAAAAATAACTATGTCCAAGGTATTTTCTTATGTTATTAAGCTATAATTTCTCCATTGTCTTATAAAGTAAGTACAATTACTGTAGGAGACTGGAGGTAAAAAGAGTTATATCACTGCTCAAGTTCAGATCAGTTTTTAAAAAACTCAGCACTAAAACTCAGGGTTACTGCTTACAACTCTCTTTTTATTGTGCCATTGTGCTAATAAAATTTTCTGTGAATTAGAGATAAAATCAGCTGCTAAGGTTGAATGCTCTCAGTAACATAAATCCTCTGCATACCACTTTAAATAGAAGTTCTAGTCCATCAGTTTTTGCTCTCTGCATAGAATTAGATACATTTTAAATTTCTATAGGATGGCATATAATGTAAATTTATTCTGCAAGTTCTATAGAGAAACTTAATTTTACAGTGTTCTCAATATTCCAGAAGAAAATATGCTATTAACACAGTTTTATTTTTAAAGGAATGTACATTAAATTAGTTTGTGATTTTTGTGCAGCTTACTGATTTTTCTCTCTTTTTAAAAACATATTTATTTATTTATTTATTTATTTTTGGCTGCACTGGGTCTTCATTGCTTCGCGGACTTTCTCTAGTTGTTATGAGAAGAGGCTATTCTTCATTTCAGTGCACAGGCTTCTCACTGCTGTGGCTTCTTTCGTTGCAGAGTATGGGTTCTAGGCCTGTGAGCTTTAGTGGTTGTGGTGTGTGAACTCAGTAGTTGTGGTGCATGGGCTTAGTTGGCAAGGGCATGTGGAATCTTCTCTAATCAGGGATTGAACCCATGTCCTCTGCATTGGCAGGTTGATTCCTACCAGTAGAATTCCAGAGAAGTCCTGATTTTTTCTCTTTAGTCTTTAATCTTTTATAAGAAAATTACATTTGTCTTTTAGTTTAGGCATCAACTTCTTGCTGGTTAAAAATAATAATAATTGGATGTTTATGGTGAGAATAATTATAGTGGTTACAGTTTTCTATGTGTCAAGAATTTATCATGTATATTCTCATTTAATAGTTGCAAAGTATCAATAGGTATGATATTAGTCATTATGAAGTTAGGCAAAGAAACAATAAACTAAATGAAAAGACAATACACAGAATAGGAGAAAATATTTGCAAATGATGTTACTGACAAATCGTCTCCAAAATTTTCAAACAGCTCATATAGCTTGATATCATCAAAACAGACAACCCCATTAAAAAATGTGCAGAAGACCTAAATAGACTTTTCTCTAAAAAGGACATGCAGATGACCAAGAAACACATGAAAAGATGTTCAGCATCACTAATTATTAGAGAAATACAAGTCAAAACTACAATGAGATACCACCTCACACCTGTCAGAATGACTATCATCAAAAAATTCACAAATAAGAAATGCTGGACAGGGTGTAGAGAGAAGGGAGCCTTCTTACACTGTTGATGGGAAAATAAATTGGTACAACCACTGTGGAAAACAGTATGGAGGTTCCTTTAAAAACTAAAAATAGAACTACCATATGCAATTTCACTTCTGGGCATATATCCCAAGAAAAACAGGGTCTGAAAGGATACATGAATGTCAGTGTTCATTGGAGCACTATTTACAATAGCCGGGACATGAAAACAACCTAAATGTTCATCAACAGAGGAGTGGATAAAGAGGATGTGGTACATATATACAATGGATTATTACTCTGCCATTAAAAAATGAATGGAATAATAACACTTGCAGCAAACATGGATGGACCTAGAGATTGTCATACTGAATGAAATAAGTCAGACAGAGAAAGAGATATGATATCTGTGAAATCTAAAAGAAAATGATGCAAATGAACTTGTTTACAAAACAGAAACAGACTCACAGACTCATAGAGAACAAATTCATGGTTACCAAGGGGGAGGGAGAGTTTGGGATTCATGTGAGTGAAAGTCACTCAGTCATGTCAGACTCTTTGTGACGCCATGGGCTGTATAGTCCATGGAATTCTCCAGATCAGAATACTGGAGTGGGTAGCCTTTCCCTTCTCCAGGGGCTCTTCCCAACCCAGGGATCAAACCCAGGTCTCCCACATTGCAGGCGGATTCTTTACCAGCTGAGCCACAAGGGAAGCCTTTGGGGTTCATAATCACTGCTATATTAAAATGGATAACCAACAAGGACCTACTGTATAGCACAGGGAACTCTGTTTAATATTATGTAACAACATAAATGGGAAATGAATTTGAAAAAGAATAGATACATGTATACGTAAAAAAAAAAATTTAGGAAAACAGGTTCAGAGTGGTTACATAATGCTTTGAGCTCACAATAGTAAACTGAAGAGCAAGTACTTGTATCTGCATGTATCTGATTCTAATGTCCAGATTCCGTATATTACAACTACTGATGTTACCACCACCGCCAAACATTACCTAATGCTTACCCTAGTCAGACTCTGTCCTAAAAATTTATGTAAATTATATATATTTACATATATTGACTTATTTAATTCTGAACACAATCTAAGATGTATCTCCACCTTACCAAAAAGGAAATAAAGACTCAGAGAGTTTAACTAACTCATACAAAGATACAGCTATTTAATTACTCAACCCTTATTCTATCCTAAACATTCTGCTTTCAGAAGATATGCAATTATCCACCTTGTTATATTCTCCTTCTACTGCAGTTGCTGCTTCTTTAACTTCCTTAAGAATTGTTTATTTGTGATGTATTTCTAAAAAGGAACACATTCTCATTCAGGATATAGGGCCAATTTAAACTCTATCTGATGTATTTACCCCTTCTTCATTTTTTGTTTTGAGTGGCAATGACAACCTTATTTTTAAATATTGCAATCATCTAATGGTGTATAGGCCTGAAGGAAAGAACTTGGAGGAGCTGTACAGCTTCTTGTATACTTTTGTTAATAGAAAAATGCTTCCTATAATACTCTGGGTGATTTATTTTGCTGAATTTTAAAGGTCAAACTTTTTGTTTGACAAAAAGTAGGTTTCTAGTAAATATTCAAACTTCACATTTAAAAAAGTATCTCCAGGGGAGAAAGTACACAAAACACTGTTGAAAGTTAATGGGCTGCCATTTAAATGCCCCAAACTTTGATGTGAAGAAGTCGTGGATTAATATGACAGCCAACAGCACAGGGTATGAAACATTGTGTAGGTAAGATTTCAAATGATTCATATGTTATTAAAGACTCTATGACTTTGAAAGAGAACTTTATACAAACTATACATTGGGAAATTAAAATGTCACCAAAATTAATCCATGAATCCTATTTTTTATAACATCTGATCCATTTTCATTTCTTGATTACAAATAACTTAAATCATGGAGGAAAGGATAAGGATTGACTTAAAGGTTGAGCTAAAACCACAAATACAAAGATGTTTATTACAGTGATATCAATTGTATAAACAAATATTGAAAAAATGTTGGAAGAAAGTTTGCTAAAGTGTAAAATGAGAATTATATATTTTTAGATGGTAAGACTAGAGTTGATAGTTGATTTCTTTCTTTTTTATACTTTTCTGGTTTATTCACTTATCCTACAATAGATATGTATTATATTTATAGTCAGAAAAATGTTAATGCTTTTTATTTCAGAATAAATGAACATTTATTAGGCTAAATTTTACAATTGCTAGTCAACAGCTCATATGCTATTTCTAGAACTAGATTATTTAATATTTTAAGTTCAGTGACAATTTCATCTTGATTTCAACTGGAATATAATAATATAACTCCTTTATGTATTTATTTTTAAATTTATATTTGTTATAAGATATTTTAAGCATTAAAAAAACTACAGAGGGTGATAAACACCCATGTACCCATTTCCAAAGTATAATACATGTTAATATTTTGCCATATTTATTTTACTTATAATAAAGTCTTACCAGATAGAAATAATGCCTTCTGCCTCATGTCCCTCATTCTTTTTGTCTCCCTTTTTATCATTTCTCCAGGAATTTAAAATGCATGCAAAGTTTTCACAATCTAATTAGAATCCATATTATACCACTTCCAATAGTGCATGGATGCTTAGCACCAAATAAATTCCCTTGTCCTCTTTCACCTAATGGTGTACTTGTCTTAAATGTTATACTTACATATGTGGAATCCCCCATCAGATAATGCTATACATTTTGCTTTCAATTGTCAAATGAATTTAAAGAACTCAAAAGGAAAATAGCTTATTAAATGTATCCAGCTATTTCTTTTTATTCTGTTGCCCTTTATTCCTGATTTTCCATGTGTGTTTTTGGTATCTGTCTAAAGGTTTAACTTTAGCTGTAGTTTTTGAGCAGGTGTAATAATGACAAATTTTCTCGATTTTTATTCATCTGAGAATATTATTTCACCTTCGTTCCTGAAGGATACTTCACTGGCTATAAAATAAAGGCCTAGTAGTCCTTTTCTAATACTTCAAAAAATTCATACTGCTCCTTTTAGTCTCCCTGAGAAATCTGCTGTTATCTAAATCATTGTTCCCCTGTTGATACTGTCATTTTTCTGGAGGCTTTGAAGATGTTTTATTCATTTCATATCTTCAATGTTTTGATAAGGATGTGTCCAGGCATCAATTTCTTTGGATTTATTCTGTTTAGGGTTCTCTCAGCTGAATGAATGTATAGGCTCCACATTTGGGGAGTTTTCAGCTATTATTCTTCAAAAGATTTTTAGCATCGTACACATTTTTTTCTGTCCTTCTAGCTCCCTGATGACACAAATTTTAGTTTTATTATTGATATCGTTGCTCAACAGTTCCCTGAAACTCTGTTAATTTTTAAAGATCATTATTTTTCTCTCTTGTTCGGATTGGATCATTTTTATTAACTTATCTTCAGATTCACAGGCTATCAGCCTCATTTTGCTATTGAGTCCTTCTAATGAGTTTTTTTTTTTTTAATTTTGGTTATTATATTTTTTAGTTAGTAACTTTCCTTTTGGTTCTTCTTTATATCTTCTGTATTTTTGTAGTTATATATTTTATTTTGAATCTGTTTCAAGAATGTTCATGGCTGCTCACTCAGCATTTTAAAATTAGCTGCTTTAAAGTCTTTGTTAGATAATTTCAATATACATATAATATTGTGTGTGGCATCTATTGGTTATCTTTAAGTTAAGATTTTCATGATATTCTGTAAGCTAAGTAATTTTGAATCATATCCTAGACATTCTGAATAATATAAGAATCTATCCTATTTAAGTTCAGAGGATAATGTTGATATTTTCTGCACTCACCTGATATGTTTAAGTTCAGGCCACAATGTCCAACTCAACTCTGTGGGTAATATTTCAAATATTGATTTTTTTTTAATTGCCCTGCAATTGTGATCAGTCCCCCATGTATGTTATCCAAAGTTCAACCTGGAAACCATGTGGAGGTATATATATTAATTCTATTTTCCAACTTATGTGCCAGTTTAGATCAGATCCATATGTTTGCCAGTCAGGAATAATTTGAGTTTTCTGGTTTTGGGTAGCTGGATGCATTTTATGTTACAAAGGGAGAATATGAAAAAAGGGGAACATGTTTGGGTTTTTTGTAGTGAGAAATTTAGCAAGTTAAATTCAAGTCATGAAAACATGAGAACTTGAATGTGTTGAAGAGACACTGAAAAAGAAATATCCATTAAGCACTGGAATTAAAAATTTGTATCACAGGAGAAATCAAAGTGTTACTCCTATCCTCAGAGAAACCAGATTTCCTCAAAGAAACCAGAAGTGTAAAGAGTAATTTTTTGTATGCAACCCTCCATATTAAAATCTATCATTTGGAGCAAATATTTTCGTGTGTACTTCAAGTGATTGATTTGTAAATGACAGCAGTAATGTATATCTGATGTTCCTTTTAGATCTTAATAGAGGCCTTATACATTTGCCAATAATATTAATACACATTTCTTTGATTCATCATCTTTTGGGGAAAAGAAAAATCCTATTCTGTTACAACTGCACAACTGCTATGCTTTTGAACCAAATGGTGTGTATCTTTATAAAGACTGAAGGAGTTACTGATTATGAATCTCAAGGGCCCTTGTTCAAATTTGGCTCCTTTAAAGTGCAGGACACCCACACATCCAGCAGGCACAGTTGTTGTATGGAGACCCTGCTGAGTGGTTAAGTCTCTGCTTGCTGTGTCTAAGTCACTTGGCACACACAACTGTCTTCTTTTCCTTCATAAGCCTAAATGTGTCCCATTTGGATAACAAATAAGAGGCCTTTATCAATGCAAAAAAAATCATCCAATCATGCTTATTGGCAACAACAAAAAACATCATACAAGGGTGTGAATCAACTTGAAAATTATGAAATTTCAGTTAGAATCATTGAGTGCCTATCTCATTTATTTTTCAGAATATGTTGAAAAGATTCACTATGCAGGAAGATAGCTAATAATAATATATCAATATATTAGCCAACATAATATGTTTAAAACTTAATATATTATTTGGTTTTACACGTTTCTATATGGAAGTTAGGAAAGTCATCCTCCAGAGTCATACAGAAAAATTTTTTAAACACAAGTCTGACTATTTTTCTCCTTGCCCCATACAAATTCAATAACATCTTCATAAGCTATCCTGGAAAATGTTCATATTTCTTTGTATGATATATTATCTTTCTATTAAAAATCAGCATTGTTACCTATGAGTTTGTTAGAAATGCAGAATATCAATCCCTTCTTAGCTTTTTTAATGATGATCTTCACTGGAGCCTCAGGTAACTCACACACATTAAAATTTGAGAAGCACTGTAATACAGGACTCTTTATAACCTTCCCCCACTCTGATGCTTCTTGCCTGCTATATAACATCATTTCTTCTTGTCTCTCAGCCAAGCCTGGTTGTTGTAAAGCTCAGCCACACTAATCATATCTTTCTCTGAACTGTTCTTTCTTTTTTTTCTGTACCCAGGCTTTATTATCTACTCCTTTTTCATTTGACAATCTCCATCTTCATGCAAAGGTCAAATGTCACCTCAGCTTTCTCTGAAAGAACTATTTTCTTCAGTGTCTGTATTGCTCTAGAGCTCTTCCTACTTCTGTTATTACTACTGTTTTGTACTTATGTATGAGGGAAACATGAGGGGGTCTAAGGGTAGAGATTTTGTAACAAGGAGTACTGTTTGAATTGCAACATATTATTTATGTGACTTTGGGAAAGTCATTAAACATTCTAAGTTTCAGTCTTTTTGTCCACAATATGTGAGTAGTAACAGCACCAATTTCACTATGCTGTTATACTACTTAACTTAGATTATAAATACGGGGCATAGTGCATGTCACACAATGAGAACTGAATAGACAGTTTTCACCATTATGGTTAATTAACATGCCTATTTCCCCACTAGACTCTGTCAACTGTGAGTTTTTTAAAGCCAAATGCTATAACGTTAGCCATTCTGTTAATCATCTCGCCTAGTTCTTAGTACATAGTAAGCATTTTAAATGTGAGAAAAGTGAGAAACCAGTGACTTGCTCATAAATTCACTGCAATGTTATAAATAGCATCAGGGCTAGAATCCATGTCAACCTGTTTCTAGTGTGGGTTTATCACTCTGTCTAACATCTCCCTACACAGTCTTACACACAGTGCCCACATTCACATGTATATACATACATGCATACATTGACAACAACACACCTATAAATCCATCAAACGTTCTAATGTAGATACTTAAGAATTGTCTTAAGGAATATAGATAATTAAATAAATTTGAATAATAAATTCATTTGATAATAAATAAATTTGAATGAAAGAACAAAATGACTGCAGACATAAATAAACACATATCTACAAGAAATAGTAAAAACTGGCCATTCAAAAAAAAATTCAGAAAAAGTTCAGAAAAACTCACTGAGATTCACGTTATCAGGGGCATCACACACCATACTGAATTCAGTGGATATGGGCAAAGTTCAGATTAGGATTTCAGAGATAAGAATGAGGCCAGGGCAAAATAATAATAGGAACAGGAAACATGATACTAGGACATTACCATCATTAGATGCTTATTGTCTGTTCTGACAGGGATGGAGCTAAACCAGTTGGGACTGCCTTGACAGGCAAGCTATTACCTAACTTTGCTCTTTTCTCTCAGGCAGATATCAATTTGGAATCAAACTTTGCATGCCATGTTCATTAAACAGTGGGAGGAAGAATTAAAGGTGGAGGTGGAAGTATTTAATAAGTTGGTTATTTTGATGATGGCACTTCCCTGGTGGTTCAGATGGTGCCGAATCTGCCTGCAATGTGGGAGACCTAGGTTTGATCCCTGGGTTTGGAAGATCCCCTGGAAAAGGGAATGGCAATCCACTCCAATATTCTTGCCTGGAGAATTCCATGAACAGAGGAGCCTGGTGAGCTACAGGCCATAGGTTCACAAAGAGTTGGGCACGACTGAGTGACTAACACATGCACACACATGCATTTTGCTGATAGCATTTGTGAAACACTAGATGTAGATAAATATGGAAACTATTGGCTAAAATGATATTTTCTGACAAATCTCACTGATCCTCCAGCTGACTGAGAGAGGAAATAGAGAATACATTCTTTGCATTTCCATTGTTGTTTCTATCTGGTGTTATTAATTCACTGTGTGTTAGAGGACTCTTGCTCAAGGAGTTTAAACATAAACAGTGTTTTTCTACAAGCCAGTTATGCTTGAGTCTTAGCTCTTCTCAGTAATATATTTAGGTAAATACAATCAAAACAGAGAATAGTAGCTTGAGTTAGTACATGGACTTCAGTTCAGTTCAGTTCAGTTCAGTTCAGTTCATTCGCTCAATTGTGTCCGACTCTTTGCCACCCCATGAATTGCAGCATGCCGGGCCTTCCTGTCCATCACCAACTCCCGGAGTCTACCCATACCCATGTCCATTGAGTCAGTGATGCCATCCAGCCATCTCATCCTCTGTCGTCCCCTTCTCCTCCTGCCCCCAATCCTTCCCAGCATTAGGGTCCTTTCCAGTGAGTCAGCTCTTTGCATCAGGTGGCCAAAGTATTGGAGTTTCAGCTTCAGCATCAGTCCTTCCAGTGAACACCGAGAACTGATCTCCTTTAGGATGGACTGGTTGGATCTCCTTGCAGTCCAAGGGGACTCTCAAGAGTCTTCTCCAACACCACAGTTCAAAAGCATCAATTCTTCATTGCTCAACCTTCTTTATGGTCCAACTCTCACATCCACACATGACTACTGGAAAAACCATAGTGTTGACTAGACTGACCTTTGTTGACAAAGTAATGTCTCTGCTTTTAAATATGCTATCCAGGTTGGTCATAACTTTCCTTCCAAGGAGTAAGCGTCTTTTAATTTCATTGCTGAGATCACCATCTGCAGTGATTTTGGAGCCAAAAAAAATAAAATATGACACTGTTTCCATTGTTACCCCATCTATTTCCCATAAAGTGATGGGACCAGATGCTATGATCTAAGTTTTCTGAATGTTGAGCTTTAAGCCAACTTTTTCACTCTCCTCTTTCACTGTCATCAAGAGGCTCTTTAGTTCCTCTTCACTTTCTGCCATAAGGATGGTGTCGTCTGCATATCTGAGGTTATTGATATTTCTCCCAGCAATCTTGATTCCAGCTTGTGCTTCATCCAGCCCAGCATTTCTCATGATGTACTCTGCATATAAGTTAAATAAGCAGGGTGACAATATACAGCCTTGACGTACTCCTTTTCCTATTTGGAACCAGTTTGTTGTTCCATGTCCAGTTTAACTGTTGCTTCCTGACCTGCATATAGGTTTCTCAAGAGACAGGTCAGATGGTCTGGTATTCTCATCTCTTTCAGAGTTTTTCACAGTTTATAGTGATCCACACAGTCAAAGGCTTTGGCATAGTCAATAAAGCAGAAATAGATGCTTTTTCTGGAACTCTCTTGCTTTTTCTATGATCCATGGACTTACCAGAAGCCAAAAGTGACTTGGTCTCACTGATATCTCTGGAAAGAGCTAATATGCAACTTTTCCTTTGTTTCTGTTTTAAAAACCTGAGCCCATACTGATAATTCAACTTCAAATCCAGGACTAGAGATTTTCAGTTAATCTCATCAACCCTGAATATCCTTTCTTCCAGGTTGAGAAACTAAGAAACAAGCAAACTAACATAATCATTCATTCATTTTATTCCTTCTTCTACATACAATTGTCTCAGAATAACAATACTACTACTTCTACATAAATTACTGAAAACTGCTTAAGATTTTTATATTATTTTATTCTCAAGATGTATACTCAAATTGTCTTATCTTGAAATCATTTGAAATAACTTCTCCATGTGGTGATGCCAACAACTTGAGATATAGGCATGTAGTCTTATTTAATTCATCGTGCTTTCATTGTATGGATTGCTTGGATATACTTAATTTTGTTTTAAAATATGAAAAATATTTATATGGTTCCAGAGTTGAATCTACAAATCAATTAGACTCAGAGAAATCTAACTTCTTGTTAAGCCCAGCCACCCAATTCGCCTGTAATAGATAACAATTTTCTCTCTAGTAGAAAACCATTTCTGGTTTGGCTTTGATTTTTCAGTCTTAAAATAAATGGAATGCTCCCTTCTTATATAGACATATATTTACATTCTTCCCTTTCTTAAATAGTAGCTTATTAAATACGTAATTTACATCTTGTTTTGTTAACCTTTTTATATCTGATTTTCTACAATGGAAAAATAGGAATTCAACTTTTTAGTTAATAGGTTGATGTGAAAATTAGATGATATGTGTGCTGATAGAGGCTTCTCAGGTGGCTCAGTGGGTAAAGAATCCGCCTGCAATGCAGGAGACATGGGTTCAATCGTTGGGTCAGGAAGAGCCCCGGGAGAAGGGCATAGCAACCCACTCCAGTATTCTTGCCTGGAGAATCCCATGGAGAGAGGAGTCTGGTGGGCTATAGTCCACAGGATCACAAAGAGTCAAATGATTGAAGAGACAGCTTGCGTGTGAAGATGGAGGCTAATTGACATATAGTAGTCATTCAGTGATTATTGACAAAAATTTAATATGGGGGCAGACTTTATATCTATTTTTGACAGGGTTTAAGAAAAATTGGAAAGAATAAATAGTAACTTTGTCCTTGTATTTGGTGTGTGGTCTTGAGAAGCTTGACAAACTCTACAGGTTACAGTCTCATCTGATTTAAAAATAGAAAATTCTGAGGAATCAGTCAATGCAATTACAAACTGTATAGTGGTAGTTCAAAAGCAAATAATCTTCTATGTATGGTTTATGCAGTATTTCCTCTGGCCAAATCATAACCTTTAATCTAGCAAAGATATAATCATGAAGCTGATTTCTTGGCAATAAGGTGACTCTTTTCTTATTTTCAGATAAGTATACCTCTATCCCACAGACATAACTGGCATTCTCTACTTCACTAGGCATTTGATTTTAAGTATTCATAAGCACCCATATTTCTAATAGAGTGGAATAAATGAAGGAAAGAAGGAAGAGAGGGAGGGAGATGAGAAAGGATTGAAAAATAGGAAGATAGGTGGAAATGAGGCACACGGAATTTTATTGCTTGTTTACTGTGGGCAACATGCCCTTCATTCACAAATTGACAGAATAGTGCTTATTGTGAGGTTATTCTGAGTCAGGAACTAAATCAGATGTTAGAGGTATACTAATGAATGAGACAAATATGGTTCCTACCCTCAAATTTCTCACATTCTAGTAGTGACTACACAGGAAATAAAGTGAATAAACTATGTCACCATCTTTCCTAAAACCGTCTTGCATCTTTGTATAATAATCAAAATAAAATGCACTATTACCATGGCTTCAGGGTTCTACCTTACATGGACCCTGCTCAATTCACTTACATCACCTGTTCTCTCAGTCCTTCTACTCCAGACTTACTGGACTGGCAGACCCAAACACATCAATTTCATTTCCTCTTCCACCTCTTTGCACTTGCATGATTTCTCTTCCTTGCATGAGCTTTCCTAGATCATTGCATGTAACACTTCTTCACTTCCATAGTGGGCAAAATAATGCACACCATCCCCAAAATAAGTCCGTGACTTAATCCCAGGATCATGTGCATATGTTACCATACACAGCAAAAGAGACTTTGAAGATGTAATTAAGATTAACCATGTTGAGATGGAGAGTTTATTAGAGAAGGATGTGATGATGGAAGAAGATCAGAGAAATGTGATGTGATAAGATTTGACTCAGTTTCTTTGAGGATGGAGGAAGGGAACCATGTATCAAAAATATGAGTGGTTTTTAGTATTTTGGAAAAGGCAAGGAAATAAAGTCTGGTCTAGGACCTTGAGCTTTGCTGACACCATGATTTTAGCCCAATAAGACCCATGTCAGACACCTGAACTACAGACCTATAAGATGATAATTACCTATTGTTCTAAGACATTAAAGTTTAGTAATTTGTTAAAGCAATAATAGAAAACTAACACGACTTTATTTAGGTCTCTGAATAATATTACCTCTTTAAATAGGCTTTCTGTCATATATCTATCTACAATAATTTCTATTCCATTTGCCTTGAGTAACTCTATCCAATTGCCCTGTTTGTTTCTCTTCTTAATAACTAGCAGTATATTATCTGATTATTATTTTTCTCTTTCCAAAAACAGAAGATAGACTCATTAAAGGCAGTGATTTGGTTCATTATTCTGTATACCATCTACTACCTAGAATAATGTCTGGTATATGCTAAGTAGCACTCAAAAATAGCTTATTAGTGAATGAATGAATTTCAACTCTATAATGATGAATGTAAGGTACTCTGATACTGTATAACGCGATGTGTGTAGAGCTGTCCCATTGTGGCTTTAATATGCATTTGGGTAATGGTAATGTTGAATATCTCTTTAAGTGTTTACTTATCATCCCTTTATTTTCAACAAAATATCTGTGTATGACTTTTGCCCATTTTTTATTTGGAGTGAGTGCTTTTTTTTTACTGTTGAGATTTGAGAGTTCTTTATATACTCTCAGTTCTTTTTTTTTTTTTCTTGATACATGGTTTATAGATATCTTTTTTCAGTCTGTAACTTGTGCTATTTATCCTCTTAACAAGGTACTTGTCAGAGCAAAAGTTTTAAAATTTGATGAGATATGACTTATTAATTTTTCCTTTTGTGGATAATGCTTTGGTATCACGTTGAGAGATTTTTGCCTAGTCACAGATCTGAAAGTTTTCTGTTTTTTCTAAATATTTTATAGTTTATATTTTATACTTTAATCTGTGATTCATTGAGTTATTTTTTGTGTGTATCATGAGGATTAGGCTGAAATTCATTTTCCTTTCCTCCCTCTCTTTCTCCCTCCTCTCTCTCTCTCTCTGTTTCTTCCTCCCTTCTTCCTCTTTTCCCCTATGGATATTCAATTTTCCAAGCACCATTTGTTGAAAAGGCAATCTTTCTCCTTTAGTTGCCTCTGTATCTTTTTCAAAAATCTGTTGGTAATCTCTATATGGGTCTCCTTGGGTGTTCTTTATTCTGCTCTATTGATTTCTGTTCTATAATAATAAACCAAGCTGAAGTTCTAGAAATTTTAAGATTCATTCTCTTTCCCCTTTCATCATGTTTGCTTACCTATCAATAATTTTCTGAGTATATCTGTTTCTTGAAACACCCTATCAAATGAGCTGATAGCAACCCCTAAAGCCCTTCATTCATCAAATTATTATATACCTTCTAAATTAGTATAGGTGGAAATTCTGCCAAATATTCTGTTACTGGATAACATGGTTTGCCACCTTTTGAACCTTCAACAAGAACTTTTTCATGACCTGCATTTGATCTCATGTATTCCAGGATTTTTTACACTTGATCTTAGCCAAAAGGCCGAGAAGCGATTCCAGGATTTTTTAAATGGCAGAATCCATTTCTAGTTACAACGTTCGATATCACCAACTTACACTACTTTATTTTGCAGTAAAACATGTAATTTACAAAAGTAAAGTTTTAATTTTCTCTCATATTACCTTAATTACAGTATCTGTAATTTGTTTGGTTTTTCTGCAATCGTTTTCTTCATTTAAGAATCAAGGCATAAATCCGACACTAATGGAAGAGGTTGTATTAACTCAATGAAACCATGAGCCATGCCATGTAGGGCCACCCAAGATGGACAGGTCATGGTGGAAAGTTCTAACAAAACATGGTCCACTGGAGAAAGGAATGCCAAATCGCTTCAGTATTCTTGCCTTGAGAACCCCATAAACAGTATGAAAAGGCAAAAAAATATAACACTGAAAGATGAACTGCCCAGGTTGGTGGGTGCCCGATATGCTATTGGAGAAGAGTGGAGAGATAACTCCAGACAAAATGAAGAGATGGAGCCAAAGCGAAAACAACAACCAGTTGTGGATGTGTCTGGTGAAAGTAAAGTCTGATGCTGTAAATAACAATACTGCATAGGAACCTGGAATGTTAGGTCCATGAATCAAGGTAAATTGGAAGTGGTCAAACAGGAGATTGCAAGGGTGAACATCGACATTTTAGGAATCAGTGAACTAAAATGGACTGGAATGGGCGAATTTAATTCAGATGACCATTATATCTACTACTGTGGGCAAGAATCCCTTAAAAGAAATAGAGTAACTCTCACAATCAATGGAAGAGTCCAAAATGCTGTACTTGGGTGAAATCTCAAAAACAACAGAATGATCTGTTTGTTTCCAAGGCAAACAATTCATTATCACAGTAATCCAAGTGTATGTCCCAACTACTAATGCCAAAGAAACTGAAGTTGAAGGTCTATGAAGACCTACAAGACCTTCTAGAACTTAACACCAAAAAATATGTCCTTTTCGTCACAGGGGACTGGAATGCAAAAGTAGGAAGTCAAGAGATACCTGGAGTAACAGGCAAATTTGGCCTTGGAGTACAAAATGAAGCAGGACAAAGGCTAACAGAGTTTTGCCAAGAGAACAAATTGGTCATAGCAAACACCCCCTCCAACAACACAAGAGATGATTCTACACACGGATATCACCAGATGGTCAATGCTGAAATCAGATTGATTATATTCTTTGCAGCCAAAGATGGAGAATCTCTATACAGTCAGCAAATACAAGACTGGGAGCTGATTGTGGCTCAGATCATGAACTCCTTACTGCAAAATTCAGGCTTAAATTGCAGAAAATAGGGAAAAACCACTAGACCATTCAGGTATGACCTAAATCAAATCCCTTATGATTATATAGGGGAAGTGACAAATAGATTCAAGGAATTAGATCTGATAGACAGAGTGCTGGAAGAACTATGGATGGAGGTTCATAACATTGTACAGGAGGCAGTAATCAAAACTATCCCAAAGAAAAAGAAATGCAAAAAGGCCAAATGGTTGTCTGAAGAGACCTTACAAATAGCTGAGAAATGAAGAGATGCAAAAGGTGAAGGAGAAAAGGATATTTACACCCATCTGAATGCAGAGTTCCAAAGAATAGCAAGGAGAGATAAAGCCTTCTTAAGTGATCCTAAATGATCAATGCAAATCACTGATGCTGGGAAAGACTGGGGGCAGGAGGAAAAAGGGGTGACAGAGAATGAGATTTTGGGATGGCATCACCAACTTAATGGACAGGAGTTTGCTCAAACTCCAGAAAATAGTGAAGGACAGGGAAGCCCGGTGTGTTGCAGTCCATGGGGTCACAAAGGTTTGGCCATGACATAGCAACTGAATAACAACAACATGCATATCAAAGGATATTAAGCAAGTTTGAAGTAATGTCTATAAACAATTATAGGAAAGTTCATAAAGAAGTGATTTCAAATGAAATATTTGTACAAAACATACTCTGTGGAAGAATGCAAAAAAAAAAAAAAAGTCCACAAGTTCCTCTCATTTTTTAGTGCATCCCCATTTACAATGTGATTTTTTTTTCAATCCAGTGAAGTTATGGAATCTTTTCCTCTGCCTTTTGAATCTGGGCTTTATTATGTGACTTGAGTTTGGTTAATGGGACATTAATAAACCTGACACAAAGGGAAGATTAAAAAGCTCTTGTGCACTCGGGCTATTCTCAGTTGCTGTTTGGAACTTCCAAACCAGGTGAAGAACCAGGGTCAGCCTAGGTAAGTACTAGAGATACATGCCAAGTTGCTCCCATTGCCTTAGGCAATCACAACTCAAGCCCTTTAGAACAGAACCAAATAGTATCCGAATAACTCTGTGAAAGAAAATACAGCAATCAAAGACAAGTACTTAGGAGGGTCACTGGTTAGGAATGTTTAATAATTTGAGTACTAGTAAAACAGAAACATTTGTTTTTAAATATGTATTAATTATCTTGCTGTAATTATGATATTAGGGGCATATCATTTATCAAAAAAAGGAAAGGAGATAGTTAGGGACATAATCAAGTAATTAACCAATAAGTTAATCCTAACCTTTTTTTGTTGTAATTTCAGCAATTTATGTAAGTCAGTTAGTATTCTGTGCCTCGTCTGTTAACTGATCTCCCATCCATTTGTCTTGACCTTAAATTCATAATACATGAGTTCTGCTTAAAACTCAAGTCTGATCATGATAAGCCTTTGGTTTAAAAATAAACTTACTTCTTATTGTTTATAGCATAGGTTTGAATTTTTGGTTTTAGCTTCAAAAGGCTTTGATTAAGTAAATTATTAGGTGTCAATGTAAATGCTGCTGCTGCTAAGTCACTTCAGTTGTGTCCAACTCTGTGCGACCCCATAGACGGGAGCCCAGCAGGCTCCGCCATCCCTGGGATTCTCCAGGCAAGAACACTGGAGTAGGTTGCCATTTCCTTCTCCAATGCATGAAAGTGAAAAGTGAAAGTGAAGTCGCTCAGTTGTGTCCAACTCTTCACGACCCCATGGACTGCAGCCTACCAGGCTCCTCTGTCCATGGGATTTTCCAGGCAAGAGTACTGGAGTGGGGTGCCATTGCCTTCTCCAGTCAATGTAAATAAATATCAGGAAATAGAAACTGAGCTGCTCTAGTTGACAAAGAAGTGGAGCCAGAACACAATTCACTATCTTGCTGAAGTCTTTGAATAGGTTACTACATGGACAATTTGAAAATAATCTGTAAGAGATTAAATTTCAAGATCTTTAATGTGGCAGTGCCTTTTTTTAAAAGCTCCTTGGTAGGTAGCCTCATCTTTAGCAACTTCCTATCTTATAATTTCTGTTTCAGTAAAGCCAAAGCACTTGTATTTCCTGAAAGGTAGCATATCCTTTCATACTTCCCCATTCTGCTTTTTTTTGCATTAATTCATCCACTTAGATATTCCTTATCCTCTTTGAAGAAGTTTCTATTTGTTTTTAAAAATCTGCTGTAAGTGTAATCTCTTAAGAATCTTTTCCTAACCCTAGATGGCTTACCTATTTGCTTACATGCACCCTACAAGTCTGAGCTACAACTCAGCCAAAAGACTTTTGAGTAGTCTTTACACATATATCCATAAGAGCAGGGCTGTATGCTACAAATTCTCAGAATGTATCATATTTAGTTCATCTACAGGTGTTTGAGAATTCAGCTCTGATTTAAAGCAGGGCAAGACTTACAAGTGAAATGAGAAGCTTGAAGTGAAGTGAAATGAAAGTCATTCAGTCGTGTCCCACTCTTTGTGACCCCATGGACTATACAGTCCATGGAATTCTCCAGGCCAGAATACTGGAATGGGTAGCCATTCCCTTCTCCAGGGGATCTTCCTGACCCAGGGATTGAATCCCGGTCTCCCGTATTGCAGGCAGATTCTTTACCAGCTAAGCCACCAGAGAAGTCCAAGAGTACTGGAGTGGCAAGCCTATCGCTTCTCCAGAGGATCTTCCCAACCCAGGAATTGAACTGGGGTCTCCTGCATTGCAGGAGGATTCTTTACCAACTGAGCTACTAGGGAAGCTTGGAGAATGAAATCTATTGCAGAATATTTACTCTCCTCACTCTATCCAAACTCTCATTCTGAAATACACTCTACTCTCTGAGATTTATTCTTTTGATAATCAAAGGTAGATTGTTTTATAAGAGCCACTGGAAGAAGGAATGCTTAATAATCTGCTAATTTTTTTTTATGTGAACTAGTTAACCAGAACTTTTTGAAAATATCAATATCAATCTGGAACGACATAAACAGATGCAAGGAAGAGCTGAGGGACTGCAAGAAGTATAGGCAATGGCAAATGACATATTATTTAATACTAATATTCGGTTAGAAATGGAAAAAATTTAGTGATTATCCCATATGTATCAGATTTACCATAAAGTAGTTAAATAGTGAGAATTTGTATGTCTGAAACCATAGAAAGTGAAGTTGCTCAGTCGTGTCCGACTCTTTATGACCATGGACTGTAGCCTACCAGGCTCCTCCATCCATGGAATTTTCCAGGCTAGAGTACTGGAGTGGGTTGCTGTTTCCTCCTCCAGAGGATCTTCCCAACTCTGGAATTGAACCTGCATGTCTTGCATTTTCTGCATTAAAGGCGGATTCTTTACCACTGAGCCACCAGTGGAGAATGAAATCCCCTTCATCCAATGGATGAAGGGAAGTCCTTCATCCTATAGGATAGAGAAGGATATTAAGTTTCAGCATGAAATTTAGCTGTTACGATTTTCAAAAGGGAGAATTATCATAAGATCCTACGCTCTCGCTCCATTTATGGCCAAGGGCACTGAATGTGAAATGCTTGTGTAAAGTATACTCAAAGATGACTCAGTTATAGAAAAGGAAGATCTGACATTTTTAAAATTCATTTTGGAGAAAGCAAATCTCACTGGTAGATGAACCTCTATTAGTTAAAATGAAAACTTGGAATTAGTACAGAGAGATAAATTTTTAAGTAGAAATGAAGCCCTTGATGTGCTGAACTAGTTCTCCAACTATAACTTCTGTGATACTGGAGTATCCTGAAACTCAATGAAGAAATACTTTAGAATGAATAATATAGTCAGAAGCTAGATTTGAAATATATTGAAAATGAATCATTTCCCCTAGCTACATCTATCTAAGAGGTTTTTCCAATTTCTTGGAAAGAAAAGTAGGAAATTCATATTTTATTGCATCTTATGTTTATAGATTTTCATTAATTATTGAGACATATGTTGTGCCATTCAATATTTTGAGGCCAATTATCTCAATCACATCTTTTGTTATTTTTTTTAAATGTCCTAAATTAGAGAACTATATAGAACAGTGGTTATAAGCTCTAACTGTATATTAGAATCAGCTAGGGAATGTTTAAAAATCACCAGTGTTTGTACCAGAATGTTCCTAGGGATTCTAGTGTGTAACCATGGCTGCACTGATACAGAAAGAAAGTGAACGTGAAGTCGCTCAGTCGCGTCCTACTCTTTGAGACCCCATGGATGGTAGCCTACCAGGCTCCGCGGTCCATGGGGTTTTCCAGGCAAGAATACTGGAGTGGGCTGCCATTTCCTTCTCCAGGGGATCTTCCCAACCCAGGGATCGAACCCGTGTCTCCTGCATTGCAGACAGACGCTTTACTGTCTGAGCCACTAGGGAAGCCCGATTGATTGGGAAGCACTGATACAGAAGTAGACTTAATTTAACTGCAGTTGTAAAATTCAGGTCCTAGAATAAATAGACCATATGTATTTACAGTAATAGGCCTTGAATTGTTTTATTTTTATCTACGTGCTTTTTAAGCATAGGAATGGTAACATGCAAGACATTAAACCTATAGTCATAGAGCAACTTAGATTCAACTAGCTTTGTTTCTGCCCCAACAGGGATTATAAATGACACAGGACATGACAAGTGGAATTTATAATTAAACAGTTTAGTCTTTACAGGAAAGAAAACAGAATTAAATTATATTAGAGCAGATAGTACTAAATAAAGGTTTTTCAATAAATCAGTTCTTATTTGAGAAACAAGAGAGGTAGAATATTGGAATGGAGAATTGCTAAGCATGCAATGTTACAGTACATAGAAGAATCTAAGTAATATAAAATGATAAGAAAGCAATAAATAGCATGGCAAATTCAACCTTAAGCTCAGATTCACTTACAACACACTATAATGCAGACTTAGCAATAGCCTAATATATGATCTCATGTCATAGATTTAAATCCCAGGCCCAGGGAGGACACAAATGATCCTTACTGAAAAACTTACTGGGTTTATTCTTATCTCTTACATGTTAGAACCCACTGGATATTCATGTTAAATAAACTTAAAGACTTCCACATGGTGGCAGTAGGTAGCTGTTCCATGTATGGGAAAGGCCAGGCAAATGCTTTGTATCTCCTTGCACTGAAATCTCTGCTCTACCAACATGAGTGTCTGATAAGAATAAATATCCTAGGAAACTCAGAGTGATTGTGAAAAACCTATCTTTAAGTTGCCCTCTGGGACCTATGCATTAGAACACCCATGGTACAACTCTGATTATATAGCAAGACCAATAACATCTGGCATCCACAATCACAGAGGACATCAAGACTCTTCCTCTTTTTGACTCTACTTACTACTCTAGTTGGGCTACTTGTCAGTTCATAACTAGCGCTTGTGCCAAAGTTCACTATTTACTGTGCCTTGCCCTATCTTTGGCCTCTTATTAAGTTTTCCCTCTATGACTAAATGCTATTCTTCATTCAGAGAGCTCGTAAATGATCCTTTCCTCTCATTCTCGATGAGGTATTCTTTTTATGAGTGTCTGCCTGATCACATATATAACTCTAATCTAATGCCAGTTATTCAGTATTCTAGTTATTTGATTCTCTGTTATAATAAAAGCTTGGCTAAGTTTTTTCATCTCTGAGAAATTTTAGCATACATCACAGTGTTGTCGTTGTTCAGTCACTAAGTCTTGTCCAACTCTTTGCGACTCCATGAATTGCAGCATGCCAGGCTTCCTTGTCCTTTACTGTCTCCTGGAGTCTGCTCAAATTCATGTCCATTGAGTCTGAGATGCTATCTAACAAGTTCATCCTCTGCCACCCCCTTCTCCTTTTGCCTTCAATCTTTCCCTGCATCAGGGTCCTTTCCAATGAGATGACTTTTTGCATCATGTGGCCAAAGTATTGGAACTTCAGTATCAGTCCTTTCAGTGAATAGTCAGGACTGATTTCCTTTAGGATTGACTGGTTTGATCTCTGCTATCCAAGAGACTCTCAAGACTTCTCCAACACCACAAATCAAAAGCCTCAATTCTTTGGCATTCAAGCCTTTGTTATGGTCCAGTTCTCATATCTGTACATGACTACCAGAAAGAAACATAGTTTTGACTATACAGACCTTTGTCAGCAAATGATATCTCTGCTTTTTAATATTCTAAGTTTGTCATAGTTTTCCTTCCAAGAATTAAGCGCCTTTTAATTTCGTGGCTGCAGTCACCATCCACAGTGATTTTAGAGCCCAAGAAAATAAAATTTGTCACTGCTTCCACTTTTTCCCCTTTTATTTGCCCTGAAGTGATGGGACCAGATGTCATGATCTTTGTTTTATGAATGTTGAGCTTTAAGCTAGCTTCTTCATTCTCCTCTTTCACTCTCAACAAGAAGCTTTTTAGTTCCTTTTCACTTTCTACCATTAAAGTGGTATCACTGGCATATCTGAAGTTGTTGATATCTCTCCAGACTATCTTTATTCCAGCCTGTGATTCATCTAGCCTGGCATTTCACATGATGTACTCTGCATATAAGTTAAATAAGCAGGGTGACAATATACAGCCTAGTCGTATTCCTTTTCCAATTTAGAACCAGTTTGTTGTTCCTTGTATGGTTCTAGCTGTTGCTTCTTGAACCACCTACAGGTTCTCAGGAGGCAGGTGAAGTCGTCTGGTATTCCCATCTCTTTAAGAGTTTTCCAGTTTGTTGTGATCTACACAGTCAAAGCGTTTAGCATACTCAATGAAACAGAAGTAGATGTTTTTCTGGAACTCCCTTGCTTTCTCCAAGATCTAGTGAATGTTGGCAATTTGGTCTCTGGTTCCTCTTTGAAACCCAACTTGAACACTCGGAAGTTGTTGGTTCACATACTTCTAAACCCTAACTTGAAGGATTTTGAGCATAATCTCACTAATGTGAAATGAGCACAACTGTGCAATAGTTTGAACACTCTTTGGCATTACCCTTCTTTGGTCTTGGAATGAAAACTAACCTTTTCCAGTCATAAGGCCACTGCTGAGATTTCCAAATTTGCTAACACATTGAGTGCAGCACTTTAACAGCATCATCTTTTAGGATTTTAAATAGTTCAGCTGAAATTTCCATCACCACCTCTAGCATTGTTTATAGTAATGCTTCCTAAGGCACACTTGACTTCACACTCTAGGATGTCTGGCTCTAGCTGAGTGACCACACCATCATGGTTATCTGGGTCATTAAGACCAAAGAAAAAGAAATGCAAGAAGGCAAATGGTTGTCTGAGGAGGCTTTACAAACAGCTGAGGAAAGAAGAGAAGTGAAGGGCAAAGAACAAAGGGAAATATATACTCAACTGAATGCAGAGTTCCAGAGAATAGCAAGGAGAGATAAAAAGGCCTTCTTAAATGAAAAATGCAGAGAAATAGAGGGGGGAAATAGAAGGGAAAAGATTAGAGATCTCTTCAAGAAAACTTGAGATATTGAGAGAAAATTTCATGCAAGGATAGGGACAATAATGGACAGAAACATTAAGACCTAACTGAAGCAGAAGAGATTAAGAAGTCGCAAGAATATGCAGAAGAACTATACAATAAAGGTTTTCATGACCCAGATAACCAGGATGGTATTACGGTCACTCACCTAGAGTCAGCATCCTGGAGTGTGAAGTCAAGTGGGCCTTGGGAGCATTACACATCTCATAAAACAGCCCAGTTCAACAACCTTAATATAGATTTGGTTTTCCCTGTGATAGCTTCCATGATTGTTTTGATACTTCTATTAATTATAATTATATAGTTTTCATATCATCATTTATTTAATTTCTCTCTTTGGCCAGATTTTAGCCTTTGTGAGGTTGAACACCATGCTTGTTTTATTCATTGTTCTATTGCCAACCCCTACCACAGTTCTTGATACATAGGAAAAAAATGTTTGCTATATGTCAAGCATTTATTTTTGTTTAATTAATTAATTAAAATATATAAATTGAGGAATGAATAGGCAATATAAAAGATAAAGTTGCCTAGATGAGTACCTGTTAACCTAATAAAATAATATAAACTACTTAAAGTAATTGATAAGTTTTAGTTCAGAATCAGATAAGTCATTCTTTTCTGCCTCTTATATTTTAATTATCCTTTATTATGACTTTTTTGAGTCCCTAGAGAATATATAAATCCCTGAAGATCATTTTCAGTGGGGTAAAGATAATCAATAGTTTGTTTAGTTTTGAGTGGGCCTGTTCCTATCATATCATTGTTTTCAACAAAAATATTTATACATGAAAATAGACAAATTAACAATTAATTTATGTAGCTATCTACATTATCACATTCATTTGTATAAAGAGAACAAATGTGTTATATTTCTTGAACTGGAAAAAATTACTAATATGGTTATTCAGATAATTCTATACCATCTACTTTAGTGACTTTACATATAGGCTTTTATATTGAGGTATAATTGACATTAATGTTATATTAGTTTCAGGTATACAACATAATGATTTGATATTTGCATGTATTATGACATAACTACCACAATAAGTCTAGTTAACATCCATCACCATACATAGTAAAAAATTTTTTTTCTTTTGTTAGGAACTTTTAAGATTTCCTCTCTCAGGAACTTTAATATACATAATATAGTATTATTATTAACTATGGTCACCATGCTGTATATTACATCCCCAGGACATATTTATTTTAAAATTGGATATGTGTACCTCTTGATCCCCTTCATTCATTTTCCTCACCACCAAGCCCCACCTCTGGCAAACACCACCCAGTTGTACTCTGTATATTTTTGTTGTTATTTAGACTCTACATGTAAGTGAGATCATATGTATCTATCTCTCTCTGACTTATTTAAATTAGCAAATCATCCTTGAGATCCATTCATGTTGTCACAAATGTTAAGATTTCATTTTTTTAATTACTGAATAAAATTCCATTGTATCAATACTCCACATTTTCTTTATGCATTCATCCACTGATGGTGGTTTCCATATAAATGTTTTGTGGTCAAGACTCCATACTTGTTTTGTCTTGGGCATTGTCAAGATAGTTGAAAGTGGATAGCTGGTGTACCGGTTGTAATGTAACACAGCTTTATCAGCAGAAAAGGTACTGAACAGAAGATGGGGGTTCAGAGGGAATACTGGAGGAATACAGGTAATGATGGCATACAAAGATAGCATTTTCTCCTTCCTTTCTGTACCAACTGTCGCACCCCCCCAGCCCCCAGCCCCAGAACTGTATGAAGCAAAGTTGTCAATCCCTAGACAGGAGATCATCAGATTGTGGGGTGGGGAGGTTGAAGGGGTAGGTTGAGAAGATCACAGTGTCATGAGCCAGATTATCCCAAGGTTGAGGGGGTAGGTTGAGAAGATCACAGTGTCATGAGCCAGATTATCCCAAGAACAGTCTGGACATGGAAGAAACTGGGGGAAAAAAACAAGTAAGCGGCACACCACTGGGCTAGTGTGTATAATGGAGTTCCATACAGATGTCTAATGAAAAGGAAATGGATTTGCCATTGGAGAAATTTCAAGTCTCAATGCTTTATTACTTGTGTAACTTTAAGGAATAATCATTTATCCCTGTAGGCTCCAATTTCCCCTTTGATAAAATGAGAATGATAGCATAACCTGTTTTTTTGATGACTATAGTGGGAACATAGTAGACCCTTCAAAAATATTCTCTTTTCTTTCTCTCTTATATAAGGTAAAAGCTTTAAGCTTGTTAGTATTTACTCTGAAGACTGAGTTGATTACACAGACTAAATTTAGTTTTGTGTAATTACCAGTGACTAACTTACATTGAGACAATATGCATAGTGAATAATCGAAGACTAAATCAATCCTTTTATAGGCTGGTGGAGGCTGGAACAAACACTGATAATAGTAACATATGCCTGTATCCTTGAAAGCATTTTGATACTGTTTTAAAATACCAGGATTTTACTGTTGTGATAAAGCAACAAATTAGGCTTTTCTCTGAGAAATTATCCTCAGCCTATACATTACCTATTCTGGAAACAAAGGAGACTGTGATTCTGTATTTCATATCATACTTATTGGTATCCAGCTTCTTACACAACGGGCTCTAGATGGGAGTCAACTGAGGTTAAGAATGGACACTCCAGATAATCTGTAGAAAAGAAGTCTTTGCGATAAAGACAGAGCAGCTGATCTTAACTCTAAAAACAGGTAGAAACAGTAATGAAAGACAAATGATGCCGCGGAATCCAACACACCAGGTGTACACCCACAGAAAAACATGTCTGACTATAAAGTGCTTCCATGTCTGGTACTTTAAATTTCATAAGACGCTTTCCCTCAGTTTATGAGATATTTCCTTAGCAAATTAAAAGTGACTAAAAGTTGACTAAAAGTGAAATAGACCAAGGGGAAAATATAGTGTCAACCAAGGTATTAAACTAGCTGTAATTCCGCATTTATTTTTGTGGTGATAATTATATTAAAAACACAAGGACCTGCTGGGGAATTAATATTTAAAGATTTTAAAAAGTAAATCCTGCTCTTGGTTATATGTCTCATTTCTCTAGCTCTGATTTTTATTCTTTCTGTAATTGTAACCTAGGTGATTCTAATGTGAAGTCTATCTTGGCAATCTCCTTTTTAGCTTATTAATCATTTCCATGTATCACAGAGGAGTTATTTTTTAAAAAAATATTAAATTAATTAGTGGGAAGACTGTTTCAAGCTTAGATTACAGTTCAGGTACTTGGGGCGGTTGTGAGTACATAGGGGCAAACTGAGGGGAACTAAGTAGGCAGCAAGTCAAAATAACATTAGATATTTGGAAACTGGGAAGAGATGTGAGGTCAAACTTCACCCTCTTTAGAATTTTGTCCACAATATACTATCAAACAAACAATAATAGCAACCACAAAATAGAAAACAAGAAAATTCAAAAAATTTTAAACTCAAATCTACAAAAAGACATTTGCATGAACACTTGAATTTTTTCATGATTCGAAGTCCTGGTATTTCTATCTCCTTTCAGGCTTCCCATGCTTATGACTGGTGCCTTAGTTCAGGTCTATAACACCTTTTACTTGAGCCATTGAAATAGTTGAATTAATTCTGTTTCCATTTTCTCCTTATCTCTGTTTCATTCTCCACACTGAATCTAAAATAACTGCCCTCAAAATCTGCTTTCCCCTCTAAATTCTTAAGCACACCATGCAACACTGTAATCTGACCTCTGCTGGTCTCTCTGACCTGCCTCTTGTCATTGCTACACATACGCACCAGGCTTAGTGAATTATGCACAGTTCCCAGAATGCAGCTGATTTAGATTATGTTTTTAACCTCAGTGCCTCCAAGTTTATGCTGCTTCCTCTTTCTGGCCTTTCATGACACAGCCTGTATATATTTCTTTTGAGAAACACAGATTCCCGTCCCTTAAATAACTTTGATCACTGTACTTTGTGTGTTGTACTATTTTCTGTTATAAGGTTTACTATACCATATTCCAGTCACTTGCTTACTGTCTTCTATATCTTATGAAGTCTTTATGGCTTACAGTGTCTTGCACCTCAGTAAATGGATCAAAATGAATCTAAGAATTACAGGAGAATTTCACCATAAAATAACTGAGCTGATGCTTACGCCAACTGTAGAACTAATATTGCATATATTTATCTGTTTACATGTCATACTGAATGAGAAGAGAATATATTCTGTATCTTCTCTAACTTTGGTTTAATTTACATTTATTTTTATGAATGGAAGCAGCTGTAGGATATTGAGAAGGTCCAGGAGTATCTTGTAACAAAGAAGCAAGTCGCTGAGTTCTATTGCTCAGGGAAAGCTTGAAATCTGCTCTTTATGAGTCATTATATCAAGTTGATACTGTTGTTGCATAAATCAATGAAAAATAGTCTAATAATGGAAACATGGAGATATTTGCATAAATGCTCTCTTTTGTTGTATTGATGTGAAAAACACTGATTCTCTTTCATTAAGAATATTTTTATACAAAGCATTGTGAATAACACACACACAAATCCATTTTCTCTCTACATTCAAGTTTTATGGCATTGCAAGGGCCTCAGATATTTTCGTGCAGAGAAAAGACTAAGAGAGAACCAGAGCTACTGGTGATTGTTAGAATTACAATGTGATCAGAATCTGTCACCATCACCAACCAATCTATTTACCCTCTGCATCTCCATTTTGGAGTTAAAATTAAATGTAAAGGACCCAAATATCATGACATAACAGAATGCTAATTTTCTAAGAGATAAAATTTAAGGACCTGTTCAAAACCTCCATTGTGTCGTAGAAACACATAACAAAAAGTAAAGAACTCACAGGGTGACTATCTAGTTTTGCACTTGAGTTTAATTCAGACTTAGAAAACTATGTGATATTTTTCAAATTGCTTAATCTCTCTTAACCTCTTTTCTGCATTTGTATATAACAACATTTATAAAATTATAATAAACTTTACCAGGTAGGCTGGAAATCCAGTGAGAGAGTATATAGGGAAGAATTTTGTAAACTATAAAACCTAAGAGATTGCACATTAATCATTATGGTTATGTATTAATATAAAACTTGCAATTATCATCCACTGCAAAATAATTTTCTCACTAATATGATCAATTATCATTCTAATTATATTCTAGATTTTGATTCCCAGCACTTTAAATCATGAAAATTCTTACATAATGATATAAAAAATTATTGTGGATTAACCTTTGTGATATCATCCACAAAGAAAATGTATAATGATAGAAAGTACTATGAACTTAGTAATATGGGATTACAAAGCATTTTAATCCATGGGTAAACAGGGAAACAGTAAATATGAATATAGATATCATATAAATATATAGGTATATCCCCATGAATGATGGTAGAAAGGATTTGTGAGCAATAAAGCTATAGTTTCTCAGGCATACTTAACACTTAGAGGTCAGAAACAATAGTGCTAGATGGATATCATATATACATAAATAGATTCCAAGAATCTGTCAGTCTCATACCAATTTTTAACAACTTTCTCAGTGTCCTCTCATAACTTGGTAATATAGCCAGTGTTGTTTGGATTCTAACAACCAATGTTTTCCTTTTTTCTTATTGAAGTATAGTTGATTTATAATATTATATAAATTACAGGTGTACAGTATAATTCACAATTTTAAAAGGTTATAATCCGTTTATAGTTATTATAAAACATTGGTTCTCTTCCCTGTGTTATGTAATGTATCTCTGTAGCTTCTTTTATACCTAATAGTTTGTACCTCTTAATCCTCCACCTCTAAATACTTCTCCCCACTCATCACCACTAGTTTGTTCTCTGTATCTCTGTCTCTTTTTTGTTTTACTTACTTGTTTGTTGTACTTTTTTAGATTCCACATATAGGTGATATCATACAGTGTTTGTCTTTCTCTTTCTGACTTATTTCACTTAGAATAATACCATCCAAGTCCATCCATTTGTTGCAAATGGCAAAGTTTCATTCTTTTTTTCATCTATTTCATGGCATGTGTGTGTGTGTACATACACATACTACATCTTCTTTAGACATTCATCTATTTACGGACACAGATTGCTTCCATATCTTGGCAATTTTAAATAATGTTTCTCTGAACATTGGGGTGTGTGTGTCTTTTCAAATTAGTGTTTGGGTTTGTGGTTTTTGTTTTTGCATATACGGGAGTAGAATTGCTGGGTCATAAGATTTTAGTTTTTTGAGAAACTTCCATGCTACTTTCCACAGTGGCTGCACTAATTTACATTCTCACCGACAGTATAGAGGTTTCCCTTTGTTCCACATCCTTGCCACCAGCCAACATTTGTTATCTGTGTTCTTTTTGGATAGCCATTCCAACAGGTGTGAGGTAACATCTCATTGTGTTTTTGATATGCATTCCCCTGATGATTGGAGAAAGCAATGGCACCCCACTCCAGTACTCTTGCCTAGAAAATCCCATGTACGGAGGAGCTTGGTGGGCTGCAGTCCATGGGGTCGCAAAGAGTCGGACATGACTGAGTGACTTCACTTTCACTTTTCACTGTTATGCTTTGGAGAAGGAAATGGCAACCCACTTCAGTGTTCTTGCCTGGAGAATCCCAGGGATGGGGTCGCACAGAGTCGGACATGACTGAAGTGACTTAGCAGCAGCAGCAGCAGCCCCTGATGATTAGTGATGTTAAGCGTCTTTTCATGCCTGTTGGCTGTCTGCCTTTGGGACACAAAAGCAACTGCCTATTCACAGATGTAATACTACTTGAAAGTTTCAAATTCCTTGATACAATTAGTTTCAATGTTTTGCTAGCAAAGTCCTCATGAAGTATTCAGTTCCTTATTTGAAGTGTTAATAGCAATAAAATGAAGTAGTTAGCAGGGATTGGTGGTATGCCTCATAAAGCCAAAGCACTCAATCGTGAAAGTCACTCAATTGTGTGACTCTTTGGAACCCAGAAATTCTTCAGGCCAGAATACTGGAGTGGGTAGCCATTCCATTCCCAGGGGATCTTCCCAACCCAGGGATCAAACCCAGGTCTCCTGAGTTACTGGCAGATTCTTTACCAGCTGAGCCACAAGGGAAGCCCAAGAATACTGGAGTGGATAGCTTATCCTTCTCCAGCAGATATCTTTCTGACCCTGGATTTGAACTGGGGTCTCCTGCCTTTCAGGCAGATTCTTGACCAACTGAGCTATAGGGGAAGCCTTTATAAAGCAAAACCTGCCATAAATATGGTTTGGATTTGTAACCAGATTCTAGTAACTTACCAATACAACAGCTGCTGCTGCTGCTGCTAAGTCACCTCGGTCGTGTACGACTCTGTGCGACCCCATAGACAGCAGCCCACCAGGCTCCCCCGTCCCTGGGATTCTCCAGGCAAGAACACTGAAGTGGGTTGCCATTTCCTTCTCCAATGCATGAAAGGGAAAAGTGAAAGTGAAGTCGCTCAGTTGTGTCCAACTCTTAGTGAACCCATGAACTGCAGCCTACCAGGCTCCTCCGTCCATGGGATTTTCCAGGCAAGAGTACTTTGCCTTCTCCACAATAGGACAGCAATTTTTGGATATTTTGCATAAAAATCCTTGTCTCATTCCAGAATATCTTGGAAAAATTCTGACTTTTGTATGGAAACATCAAAATATATAAATAATTCTATTTGCCAGTACATTGTTATCTAAAATCTGAAGAGGGACATGCGTTATCAAGCAATATCATTCTATCCCTTTAGCCACCTTGATTTAAAAGTCATCTCAACACATCCTTCTCCCTCTTATTTTATATCCATTTGGTCCTTAATATTGCAGATGTTATCTCTGAAATAGCAATTAAAGCCATCATATATTGAATTTATATGCCAATTTTGGAATAACTGAAATCTTTACAATATTGAATCTTCCAATCCAGGAAGACCATTTACTTCTTGATTTATTTGAAACCTTTTAAATATCTTTCAAAAAATTTGTAAATTTCAGTCTGCTATAGTAAATCTTCAAAACTTTAAAAAAATGTCTTTGTGCTTGAACTAACAGGTTTTTTAATATTGGTTAATTTTATCACTGGTATTTTATGTCTTGATTATTTTTCTATTTATTCTATCTACCATCCAGGAATGTTAAGTTAAAGACTCACACTCCAACTGTAAATTTCTCTAGTTATCCTTTTAGTTCTGCTAATATTTGTCTTATATATTTTAAAATTATATTTTTGCCTGCACATAGATATATAATTGTTTTAAATCTGCTAGGTTTGGTTTGAAAGGATTTAAAGGTACATATCAATTAAGGAAAATAGACTTATTAACAATAACGAGCTTTTTATCATTCTTGATATTGGCAGACTGTATTTTCTCTCCTTTTATCCTGTGTAGTCTGACTAGAGGTCTATCAATTTGAGTATTCATCTAAAAGAATAAGCTTCAGATTTTTAAAATCTCCATATTATGCTTTCTTTCTCTTTGTTGAATTTCTGCTCCTTTTTAAATAATTTCCTTTCTTCTGATTTTTTTGTATTTAAGTTGCACTCCTCTTTCCTAGTTTTCATTATATTACCGCAAACAGTAGAAGATACACTTATAGAAAAGAAAATATAACCTGTATTTTCCAATAGCATTAAATACACTAAAATAAAAACAGTAAAAGTTTTTCAAGTACTTTGTCAAGAAAATTATAGTTTAAAAACTTTCAAGAACACCTAAATCAATAGAAGGCATTAACTATTTACTTTGTGTTTTCCTTTCTTGTATCCTATTTAAGAAATTCTTCTTTATCATGAGATTTATGAGATCATGACATGATGAATCATTGTGTTTGTGTATGTTAATGTACACACAGAGTCTTCTAAATTTGTATACTTTCATCCATTCATACTTAATTATTCATTATATAGAAAATATTTTGAATATATTATCAGGTAATGGTACATATTTTTTAAACTATCAGTTAGTAAATAAATGATATGTCATTTTCCCCACTGTTCTGCAAAAGCTACTCTGTCAAAATTAAAAGTTTCTTAAATTAATGATTTTGACTATAGTGTCTTTATTCTGTATCATCAGCTGACTCTTGGGAATCTTCACTAATAATATACTGAAGTTATTACTGCAAATTTCAGTAGGAGTTGTCCTACTTTAGAATGTTTTTTTGTTGTTGTTGTTGTGAGCCTGTTACTTTTTCATAAAAATTTCAGAATCAACTTTATCAAGTACTATTAAAAAACATTGGGATTTTTCTCTGAAGCACATTGAAACTGTTAAAGAATTTGAAAAGAAGTGACAGCTTTACAATATTGAGACTTTTTTTCTAACAATGTTTTTCCTATTTATTAATTTAGGTTTTCATCAACCACTCATTATAATTATCTTGATAAAGAGCTTGAACATCTTTTGTTAATATATTCCTGTATAATTTACAGTTTTGGATGCTATTTAAAAGTATAGAATATTTTCTATTCATTTATTCTGAATCTCTGTTTAACATATTTCTCACACACCTGTGCATCTTCATACTTTTAACACACAACCAACTTGTGACTTAGTGCCTAAGAATGTGTTCTGCTTCCACAGAGATGAGTCTGTGCCAAAATTTCATAACCTCTTCATGCATGATCACCAGATTGTCCCTTGATAGTACTCTTCCTTTTATTTTTTGTTTTGCACATCAATAGTTTATTCCTTTTTTTGTTAAAATAGTATTTCATTGCGTGGATACACCACAATCTGCCCATCCATTCATCTATTGATGGACACTTAGGTTGCTCCCAATTTTTGGCTAGTACAAATAAAGCTTGTATGCATATCTGTTTCATTTCTCTTGAGTAAATACATAGGAGTAGAATGTCTTAGTGATACAGTACATGTATGTTTAACTTTTAAAGAAACTGACAAACTGTTTTCCAAAGTTGGTTGTACCACTTTAAATTTCCACCAGAAGCGTATGAGAGTTCCATCACTCTATCTCCTCACCAACATTTAAATTATTTTTAATTGAAGTATAATTACTTTACAAAGTTGTGTTAATTTCTGCTGTACAGCATAGTGATTCAGTTATACATATATTTACATTGTTTTTTAATAGTTTTTGTCATTATGTTTTATCATAAGATATATGAATATAGTTCTCCGAAAGACGTATAGTTCTGTGTTCTTTATCTATTCTTTGTATAATAGCTTACATCTACTAAATCTCAACATCCCACTCCAACCCTCCCCCAACACACTTACCCTTGACAACCACATTTGTTTTCTATGTCTGTGAGTCTGATTCTGTTTCATAGGTGGGTTCATTGGTGTCATATTTTAGATTCCACATATGAATGACATCATATGGTATTTGTCTTTCTTTTCATGACTTAAAATTTACTTAGTATTATAATCTCTAGTTGCATTGAGGTTGCTGCAAATGCCATCATTTTGTTCTTTTTTTGGCTGAGTAGTATTCCACTCAGAGAAGGCAATGGCAACCCACTCCAGTACTCTCTCCTGGAAAATCCCATGGACGGAGGAGCCTGGTAGGCTGCAGTCCATGGGGTCGCTAAGAGTCGGACACGACTGAGGGACTTCACTTTCACTTTTCCTTTCTTGCGTTGGAGAAGGAAATGGCAACCCACTCCAATGGTCTTGCCTGGAGAATCCCAGGGACTGGGGAGCCTGGTGGGCTGTGGTCTATGGGGTCGCACAGAGTCGGACACGACTGAAGTGACTTAGCAGCAGCAGCAGTATTCCACTAGAGCTTCCCAGATGATGCTAGTGGTAAAGCATCTGCCTGCCAATGCAGGAAACATAAGAGACAGAGGTTCAATCCCCAGATCAGGAAGATCTCCTGGAGAGGGAAATGGCAACCCACTCCAGTATTCTTGCCTGGAGAATCTCATGGACAGAAGAGCCTGGCAGGCTATAGTCCATATTGTTGCAGAGTCGGACATGACTGAAATGACTTAGCACATTATTCCACTGCATATATATACTGCATCTTCTTTACAAATTCATTTGTTGATGGACATTTAGGTTGCTTCCATATTTTAGCTATTGTGATTAGTGCTGCTATGAATATACGGATGCATGTATCTTTTTGAATTACAGTTTTGTCTGGATATATGTAATATATAATAAAAATGTACATTTTTATTATTTAAATAAATTTTAAGAAGAAGCAACAGTTAGAACAACAAGAAGCAATAAAGAAGCAACAGGAAGCAACAGTTAGAACTGGACATGAAACAACAGACTGGTTCCAAATAGGAAAAGGAGTACATCAAGGCTGTATATTGTCACCCTGCTTATTTAACTTCTATGCAGAGTACATCATGAGAAACTCTGGGCTGGATGAAGCACAAGCTGGAATCAAGTTTGCAGGGAGAAATATCAATAACCTCAGATATACAGATGACACCACCCTTATGGCATAAAGTGAAGAGGCACTGAAGAGCCTCTTGATGAAAGTGAAAGAAGAGAGTGAAAAACCTGGCTTAAAACTTAGCATTCGAAAAATGAAGATCATGGCATCCGTTTCCATCACTTCATGGAAAATTGATGGGAAAACAATGGAAACAGTAACAGACTTTATTTTCTTGGGCTCCAAAATCACTGCAGATGGTGACTGCCTTGATGACGTTAAGACACTTGCTCCTTGGAAGAAAAGCTATGACCAACCTAGACAGCATATTAAAAAGCAGAAACATTACTTTGCTGACAAAGGTCTGTCTAGTTAAAGCTACGGTTTTTCCATTAGCACATATGGATATGAGAGTTGGACTATAAACAAAGCTGAGCACTGAAGAATTGATGCTTTTGACCTGTGCTGTTAGAGAAGACTCCTGAGAGTCCCTTGGACTGCAAGGAGATCCAAGTCAATCCTAAAGGAAATCAGTCCTGAATATTCTTTGGAAGGACTGATGCTGAAGCTGAAACTTCAATACTTTGGCCACCTGATGCGAAGAACTGACTCATTTGAAAAGACCCTGGTGCTGGGGAAGATTGAAGGTGGGAAGAGAAGGGTACTACAGAGGATGAAAGGGTTGGATGGCCTCACTGACTCAATGGACATGAGTTTGAGCAAGCTCCAGGAGTTGATGATGGGCAGAGAAGCCTGACATGCTACAGTCCATGGGGTCACAAAGAGTCAGACATGACTGAGCAACTGAACTGAACTGAAATAAATTTTAAACTAATTACTGTTCTATTTTAAAACATCATCTGATCTGTTATATTAAGTTTATATACAGAAGCCTTGTTAAATATTCTTTTAGGTCAACCTGCGTTTACATTAACTGTGCTATATAATATTATATATATGTATACACACACACACACACACACACACATATATATATATGCACACACATATGGAGAAGGAAATGGCAACCCACTACATTATTCATGCCTGGAGAATCCCATGGACAGAGGAGCCTGGCAGGACAGGGGACCTTTCCTGGCAGGACAGAGGACCCACTGTGTCCATGGGGTCGAAAGAGTTGGACACGATGTAGCGACTAAACCACCACCTACCATATATATACATATATATATTGTTTTCAAGCATCAGTTTTTTACCTTTCTCACTCTTATATTTTTTTATATCTTACTTTTCATAACTAATAGCAGCTCCAGTAGAACACTGAATAAGAGGTTGGAGGCCTTTGCATCTTGTTTTTAATGCAAATGATTTTGGTGTCTCACTGCTTGGCAGCCACTGTGCAGGCATTTTTTGTAGACGCACTGTGTCAGTTTAAAGTACTTTTATTTCTGTAATTATTTAACTGAAGTTTTTCTTATAATTATTATTAGCATTGGGTGATTTTGAGTTTTATTAAGTATCCTCCTGAATCTAGTGAACAGAGTATATGGCTTTCCTCTTTCAATCTGTTAACAGTGAATTGCAATAATTAATTACCTAAAAATTGAATTTTAAGTTTAAATCAACAGGACTGGAAAAGGTGTTTTCATTCCAATCCCAAAGATAGGCAATGCCAAAGAATGTTCAAATGTCAAACTATCATATAATTGCACTCATTTCGCATGCTACTAAGGTAATGCTCAAAACCCTTCAAGCTAGGCTTTAACAGTATGTGAATTGAAAACCTGCAGCTGGGTTTAGAAAAAGCAGAGGAACCAGAGATCAAACTGGAATATCTGTTGGACTGGCATTTAAAAACATCTAATTCTGCTTCACTGACTCCACTGAAGCCTTTGACTATAGATCACAAGAAACTATGGAAAATACTTAAAGAGATGGGAATACCAGACCACCTTACCTCCCTCTTGAGAAACCTGAATGTAGGACAAGAAACAATAGTTAGAACCTTACATGGAACAACTGACGAGTTCAGAACAGGGAAAGGAGTACAAGAAGTCTGTGTATTGTCACCCTGTTTATTTAACTTCTATGGAGAGTACATCATGTGAACTACCTGGCTGGATGAAACACAAGCTGGAATCAAGGTTGCTAGGAGAAATACTAATAACCTCAGATATTCAGATGATACCACTCTAATGGCAGAAAGTGAAGAGGCACTAAAAAGCCTCTTGAGGGGATGAAAGAAGAAAGTGAAAAAGTGAAAAGCTAGTTTAAAACTCAACATTCAAAAAACTAAGACTGTGGCACCCTACCTCATCACTTCATGGCAAATAGATGGGGGAAAGTGGGAAAAGTGGCAGATTTTACTTTCTTGGGCTTTAAAATCACTGCAGATGGTGACTGCAGTGGTGAAATTAAGACACTTGCCCTTGGAAGAAAAGCTATTACCAACCTAGACATATTAAAAAGCAGAGACTTTACTTTGCTGACAAAGATCCGTCTAGTCAATGATTTTTTCAGTAGTCATGTATAGATGTGTGAGTTGGACCATAAAGAAAGCTGAACACTGAGGAATTGATGCTTTTGAATTATGGTGCTGGAGAAGACTCTTGAGAGTCCCTTGGACAGTAGGGAGATCAAACCAGTCAATCCTAAACAACCCTGAATATTCATTGGAAGGACGAATGCTGAAGCTTGAAGCTTCAATACTTTGGCCACCTAATGTGAAGAGCTGACTTATTGCAAAAGATCTGATGCTGGGAAAGATTGAGGGTAGGGGGAGAAAGAAGAGGCAGCAAATAAGATGACTGGATGGTATTAGCAACTTAATGGGCATGAGTTTGAGCAAACTCTGAGAGATAGTGAAGGACAGGGAAGCCTTGGTGTGCTGCAGTCCATGGGATTGCAAAGAGTTGGACGTGACTCAGCATCTGGACAACAACAACAATATTAAATCAAAATGTTATGGCTAAAATTGGAGAAGGTAATGGCAACCCACTCCAGTACTTTTGCCTGGAAAATCCCATGGACGAAGGAGCCTCGTAGGCTGCAGTCCATGGGGTCGCGAAGTCAGACACGACTGAGTGACTTCACTTTCACTTTTCACTTTCATGCATTGGAGAAGGAAATCTCAACCCACTCCAGTATTCTTACCTGGAGAATCCCAGGGATGGGGGAGCCTGGTGGGCTGCTGTCTATGGGGTCGCACAGAGTTGGACATGACTGAAGTGACTTAGCAGCATGGCTAAAATAAATATTATTATAGTAAGCTTCATAATATTTTCTTTGGGATTTCTTTATCTCTTGTATCTCAGTCACTTGTGAGAACATCCTATCATTTTCCTATCTTGTTCTTTGATTTTCTAGTTTGACAATAAGTGTTTTTGCAACTGATAAAAAGGAGAACGTTGGGAGATAACCCTTTACTTTATATTCTCTATAAGAGCATATGTAGTTTTGAAATTTCATTAACCTTGACTATTTGGTGAAACTCTCTTATAAACTCATTATATCCCAGTGTTTTCATTGATGTAAGGGTTTTACTTTTTGATTCAATTAATTTTTTTCTTACTTTAAATCAGTTTGCTGACAGGTTTAAAGATTATTTTTATAACAGTAACACCCACTCTTAATATGCATGGGCGCTAAGTCATGTCCAATTCTTTGCAACCCTGTGGACCACAGTCCACCAGGTTCCTTCATCCACAGGATTCTCCAGGCAAGAATACTGGAGTGGGTTGCCATTTCCTACTCCAACACTCTTAATATATATTTATTTTAATCTCTACAGCATCTGTGTTTTAATAAATTCCATTCCTGATATAAATTTATGTCTTTTCTATTTTATTATCTACTTTTGTGAGCAGTTGTTTTAACTGATCTCTTCAGATTCTGTTTCTTCCTATTATCTCTGTGTAATTGAATTATTTAATATGTAATTGAAAGTCTTTTTCTTATCTAATAAATTATTTTTTCAAATTATTTTAATTTTTTATTCTTTTATAACCTGTTATAGTCAATGTTTATCTGGTTGATTTGAGCCTTTCTTATTTTCTGTAAAATCTTTAATTTCCTTGTATTTGTGTTTTAGTGGTATCCTACAAACTTTACACTCCTATGTGTTTTCTAATTTCAAATGTTTATTTGAGACATGAGATGTTAGGACTACATTTTAAAATTTCTAAATATATATTTAAATTAACTCCACTATTCTCTAATAGTGTCATTTCAAAATTCCTTTGAAGTTTTGTTAAATGAGCTTTATGGTCCTGCATATAATCATTTTTTTTTCAAATATTACTTTATATTGCAATAGTTTTCAATATTATTTTTCAAAAAAATAGCTTTTTTTATAAATATTGTGTTGGAAAATTATGTACGTTCTCCAATTTTAAGATACCACATTCTGTAAAAGTTAAACTAAATAATTGCTTTATTTAGGTCTGAATAAATCAGAGCTAAGTGGAATCAGTCTAATGGACTGAAATTTTTCATTATTAAGTGACCTGTTTCATCTTTGCTCAGTCATTCTGTTATGTCCGAGTTCTTGTGGCCCCATGTACTGTAGCCCACCAGGCTTCTCTGTTCATGGAATTTTCCAGGCGGAGTCTTCCAGAACCAGCGATTAATCTCGCATCTCTAGTGTCTCCTGAAATGGTAGGCAGGTTCTTTACCACTAGCACCACCTTATGTTTGTCCTGTTTTCATCTTTAGTTTGGCTTTTTTCCATACCATCAATTTACCTCTCCTGAAAATATTCTTCAGCATTTTCTTGATATACATCTGTCCACATACTTAAGCATTTATTATTTTTGTAATCTGTGTTTTATGTGCATTCCATAAAAAACATATAGGTGAATTTTTTACAATTCCTTCTTAAAAATCTTTAGGCTTAAATTTGTATTTACAATCACATGTGGGTATATTTTATTACTTTAGTATGTGCTTTTCATTACTTTTTTGAGTCAATTTTGTTTTTTTTCTTTCTTTTTTATTCAATTGCCATTTTTCTTTCTTTGTCACTCTCATTTTTTCTTTTGTATCTATTGAGTTTTTAGATGTTATGTCTTTATTTTTCTTACGTTTTTCTTACATTTTTCTCTCATTTAACATGCATATTTAACAAAATATAATCATGTCTTTGTCCTCATTTTCAGTAATACAAAGATTTTCAAATGCTTTTATTCTAATATATTTTCACATATATGATATTTCCTAGAGTGGGTCCATTTTCCTAGAGTGGGTGTTTGAATATAAACACAGCTTCTGTTTGTCCTAAAATGTTTCAATTATATCTGTTGCTATGAGGAGCAAAATGCTATATTCCAATGGCTTAGTATTATAAAATATTTTTCTCATTCATGTTAATCAGAATTGGATATTTGGCACACAGCCTTTCCTTTAGTGATTGGGAATTTCTTCTTATCTTGTGTCATTAACATTTGCTATGATGTCCAATTCTTCACTTCATGAAAGTACATGAATAAAAAGAAGAGTGGAGGATTATTCAACCACATGTTTTACCAGGAATGATATATATAAGTCCTATCCACCTTTCACTAGCCAGAGCTCAGATATGGTTTCACCTTATTTCTAGAAAGAAAGAGGAAAATAGTCTAATTGTGTACTCAGGAGAAGGAACAAGGTTTTGTGAAATCTGAGTATTCTGTGCCACATCTTTCTCTAGACAGATACATATGTTGGTTGGCCCAATATATAGAGTCCAAGGTTCACAGTTATTTTTCTCAGAATGTTGAAGATACTAAATAATTGTCTTATTTTTCCAGTAGTGCTTTTGAGAAGTCAGCTGACAAGTTAAAATTCTTTTTAAGCAGTCTTTGATGTTTTGCCATGCATATTGGGAATGTTTTAGTTCACTAGTATGTCCTCCTTTCTCTTTCTCTCTCTCTCTCTCTCTCTCTGTATGTATGTGTGTGTGTGTGTGTGTGTGTGTGTGTGTGTGTATACCCACACATATTGTTGTTTAGTCACTAAGTCACGTCCAAGTCTTCTGTCACCCATGGACCCCTCTGTCCTTGGGAATTCCCAGGCATGTAGTGGCTGGCCATTTCCTTCTCCAGGGAATCTTCCTGACCCAGGGATCAAACCCATGTCTCCTGCTTTGCAGGCAGATTCTTTACCACTGAGCCATCTGGGAATCCCTGTATACACATTTGCATGTGTATATACCTATATACATATATATACACATGAGAACTATACACACCATGTATATGTATATAATATGATTTTCAGTAGACTTAGAAAGATCTTAATTGTTTATTTTATTAACACCTTTATAGAACTATTAATTCATATACAATACAAATCATTTGAAGTATTTTAATGTATACAATTCAATTATTTTAGTATATTCATAATAGATTGCTTTTTAACATCTATTTTTTCTTTTATGTTTGTTCTTAATATGGGAAGCTCCCCTGGAGGTAGAAATGGAAACCCACTCAAGTATTCTTGCCTGGAAAATCTCATGGACAGAGGGACCTGGCAGGTTATAGTCCACGGGATCCCAAAGAGTCAGACATGACTTAGCGACTAAGCACAAATACATATTCCTTTTAAATAAATTTTATATATGTGTACAGGCTTTCCTGGTGGCTCAGGTAGTAAAGAATCGGCTAGCAATATAGAAGATTAGTGTTCAGTTCCTAGGTTGGGAAGATCCCCTGGAGAAGGAAATGGCAACCCACTCCAGTATTCTTGCCTGAAAAGTCACATGGACAGAGGAGCCTGGCGGACTCCATGGGGGGCCACATGGCCCATGGGGGCCACAAAGAGTTGGATATGATTGAGTGACTAACACACACACACATATGTTTTCATGTATATGTGTATATTTTTTAAAACAGTTATTCTAAAATAGTTTAGAATATTTTGGGCTGTTATAGTAAGTTTTTTGTTTTTTTTTTCTGATGGAATTTATATATCAGCTATTTATCCTGTGGTCTTTTTATCTCAGCATTAGATTTCTTGACTTACTTAGCAATTGGAAGCTAATTGTGATTTGGATCATTTTGGCTTATTATTTTTGAACTCCGATTTTACCTCTTTATGATAAATGAATTTGACCTTGCTTTTACCTGAAACTTTTATTCACCATTATCCAGTGGGCACTGGATAATGCCCTGGATAATGGAAATCCTTAATACCATCTACTTCCAGACAATAGTGGTCATCAGACTCATGGCGTCATCCGATTTAGTTGCTTTTCATTCTTGCTTCATTTCTGGCCTAAGTAGGGTTACTCAATAGTGATGCCTCATGTAGTATTCAGGACATACTTATATTTAAAAATTAGTTGTTGTTTGTAGGAAATTAAAATGTGATTTGATATCCTTCAGTTTTACTTACTGTCTCTGGTGTAGGTCTAAATATATGTTTCTTCTTTTCAAACCAACCTTTTTCTTTTTCTTTTCTAAATGTTTGAAGCAGGTAATATGAGTCAAATATAAGATAACTGTGCTATCCTGAAAATATCCATACTTTAATTTCATAATCAGAGATACATAACACATAAAGAAATATAGCTGAGACAAAATAGTTAACATCATATACCCACAGTCACAGAACCACTAAAAGATACAGAATATGAACTTAGCAGATTAGTGAATAATATTTCAGGACACTAAATTGTTTGTGGTATTTACAGGGCTGTAAAAGCAGGTATGAAATGGTTTAGAATGTGAAATGGTTTGCCATTGTATGAATAGTTGTTAAGCCTGATGCTATTTTGTCTTCACTTTCAGTGTTTAAACTGTGAGATATTCAAGATACCTGGCTTTAGTATTATATCATTCCTTGAGGAATTCTTTCTGTGAAATGGAGACTATTGTATAATGCTTTATTTGAAAATTGCTTTTTTGGTTATTTTTTGTTGACTATATGCTTTTAAAAAAATGAGTTGTTTCCTTTGCCTGTGTTGATAGGCTCTAGAAGGGCTCTCATCTGTTGAAAATGGTATTAGTTTTGTTTTGCTTTGTTTTCTTATCCATTGCTTTTATTTTTGGTCCATACCTTGAATGTGTCAACTTATTTATCATTTGGTTTAGGTACTGTCTTATTGCTTTCTTTTTCTTATGGTAATATTTTATATCATTTTTGAAATTCAAAAGTTTTTATTATTCTTCATACAATCCCTGGGATACAGAACATTAAAGAGGGCCCTTTATTTTTATAATCCCTTTGACTATAGCATTTTGTTATATCACTATTACATCAAAATGGCTTTCTGCATCTCATTGAGGTGAATAAGAAGAGAATAAGATGAGATGAACAGATATCGGACAGTCAAAATCACACAGTGTAGTCATGGTTACCATGAAAATACCATGACAAATAGGTGACTCAATCTACAAAGAATATATATACATTTTAAAAAGTGTGGGTTGGCATTTTTCTTAACACATCCCTCAGAAATTCACATGATTGACTGGAAAACAACTTATCATGTCACTGACATTCCTCAAAACTGATATGGCACAGATGGAAATAAAATGCAAAAAATCTAATAAAAAAACATGAAAAGGAAGTGCTGAGACCTATAATACAGATCCTCTGTGTTTCTGTCACAAAGATATATTCAAATACGTTATGGCATTTTTAGTCATTGAAGTGTACTACAAGCTTCAAATTGTAGAGGTTCATTAGATGTTGCCATTCCCTTTGTGCCTCAGTTCAGTTCAGTCGCTCAGTCGTGTCTGACTCTTTGCAACTCAGTCTTTGTCTGACTGCAGCATACCAGGCCTCTCTGTCCATCACCAACTCCAAGAGTTTACTCAAACTTGTGTCCATTGAGTCAGTAAGGCCATCCAACCATCTCATCCTGTGTCGTCCCCGTCTCCTCCCGCCTTCAATCTTTCCCAGCATCAGGGTCTTTTCCAATGAGTCAGCTCTTCGCATCAGGTGCCCAAAGTATTGGAGTTTCAGCTTCAACATCAGTCCTTCCAATGAACATTCAGGACTGATTTCCTTTAGGATGGACTGGTTGGATCTCCTTGCAGTCCAAGGGACTCTCAAGCGTCTTCTCCAACACCACAGTTCAAAAGCATCAATTTTTCAGCACTCAGCCTTCTTTATAGTCCTACTCTTACATCTACACATGACTACTGGAAAAAGCCATAGCCTTGACTAGATGGACCTTTGTTGGCAAAGTAATGTCTCTGCTTTTTAATATGCCTTTGTATCTAGGTAATAATAAAAAATTATAGAGAAGTTACCATTTTCTATTAAATTTAAAAAACAGTTACTATTAAATCTAAATAATCAACAACTAAGTTTATTGACAGTGAATAATTTCCTAAGTTTAGCTACAGACCAATTTAAAAATTACTAAATTTAATGTTGATAACATTAAAGAAATATTTTAAAATCAAAATAATATACATTTTTTGTCAGTTTAACAAATAAACTATCTACCGGGGAAAGTAAGCCAGCCTATCCAAGTGTATACTATGTTTTATATAGAATTAGAATATTATTTAATTTATAGGTTGGGTGTCAAAGCCAATTATATTTTAAAGGTTGTTGACTCCCCTCTATCAGTGTAGGTGATTGACAATTGAGTATGTATGGATTATAGCATTTTTATCACATTTTCTCTTTTAAAGGAGTCATGTATATATTCTATACTCTGAGAACTGTGGAATAGAGAAATTTCATGCCTAAGAACACTGAAGCTTCTCTATTCCTATTCTTATTAGAGAATTCTCTATTCCTATTCTTATCCTCAATTGAAACTGCAGTATAGTCTTGTAGAATTAGCTTTCAACTGAAATAGAACTGAGGAAGCACCTCAGGGAAATCTAAAAATTCAGCAGAAGAAGGGCAGAAGTGATCTAGGAAGTATTGAATACATGTTCCTGATCCAAATTACAGGAGTAACAGAACCAGTTTTATGTTGAATTTTAATTGCTAAATTTGAGAAAGGAATAATTTAAAGTTTATTTCTAAAAGAAATAATATCCAGAGAGCAACAAAATATTTCTGCTCTGAAATTGAGGGGAAATGTTTAAAATATTTCAGAAATAGACTTTTTTGAGAAATTAGCAGTGCTCACTTTTTGTACAATAGCTTCTTAGATACACTGGTTTATTCTATTTTACTATCTGTAGTTTTTTTACTGATAGGTAAAACTTAAAGTTTTGTGAGATAACTGGTAATATTCCAGACTGATTTTTGAAAACATATTGCAGTCAATATGACAAAAATAAATTTAATTAATCCAATATTTCTTAATTTTGTAAACAGGAGTAAGCTATTGCAACTGTAACCACAAGATGCTAGGTAGGCAATGGTGAAGACTGGCAGGAACATGACTATAGAACATTGATGCGGGCTTATATTTTAAACTGAAATGGGAATACAGGTACAAGAGCAAATACTCTCAGGTGGGGAATGGAGAAGTGTTTGGAAAGCAGTAAAGAGGAGAGCATGATTAAATTGAGCCTGGGCAGATGATTCAGGGTTGTGTCACAAGGACACCTAAGGACACACAGGAAGGTCAGTAAGAAAAAGTACTAATAAATAAGATAAAAGAGAAGAAAACAAAATATTTCATTGCCTTAGAGCATACACTGAGAAAGCTTGGATTTACAAGCCATGATGCCATTAGTCTGTAGGCAAGACTACATTTGCATTTTTTCTTATAACCATTGAGAATGTACTGATTTTTTTTTTTTTTCAGTTTGAGGCACAACGTGATTACAAATGTTTAAGAAATCTGATGTGAGGGGAATGGTGAGGTGGATGAATTGAGAGAGGAGGAAAATAGAGATAAAGAGATTAGGTAAGTGATGCTGAACACCTTGGAACATTTAAAAAACAAGCAACCTTCTTGTCAGTATGGAATGACTGGGATGCTGTCACTAACTTATCAGAACTTTGCCATATTCTTTTAGGCAGACTATGTTAATTTTATTCACTTCTATTAATGTATCAACAGATTTGGATAGTGTGAGTCACACAGTGGGTTTTTAGAAAATGGATAATGAGTCCATAATAATAAATGAATAAGCTGCAAATCAAAAGCACAACATTTATTATGGTCCTTAAGGACACTCATCATTTCTCATGAAGTTTTACTGAATGCTTAGTAGTCCAGGTCTTCAAAGAAGGTCACATTGCTGGATGCCACCTTTCCGTGCACTTTTAAATGTCCACTGCATAGACAGAGCCTAGAAATAACAAGACAGCAGGAATGATTGGGACAGTCATGAGTGATAGTTCAAGGAAGTGTTTGGAGCCTTTCTCAGGACATGGGATGTAGGCATTGTCTAAAACATCTTGAAAATTTCTTGAAGAAATTCCTGAAAAAGTATCGACAATAAGTTTCCTCCTAGTAAGGCATCAACACATGAAGTTTCAATCACTAGCTAGTGATTCTCAGTTAACGGATAAGGGGCACAAGCTCACTGACAGAACTCTGCTGCCCACTGGGAGATTTCAAAAAGAGAAGCGGAAAGTTAATGAGAAAAGCCCTTTTGTTCAAAGTAGTCCATGCCTGTGGCCTCAGCTCCCAGAGCACTATTCACAGAGCCACTTGCTGGTTCACCCTTCCCCAGCAGTTCAGGGCAGGCACTTTTGATGTGTTTCTTGATTTACCTCCTGTTGCTTGCTCTTCAAAAGCTTGAGGATGGCTGAACTTTTATCTTAGAGACACTTGAGAACCTCAGTGCAGCAACATTTTGAATTTAGTGCTTGTCTTTGAAGTGTAGTGGCTTGTCCACATTAAAATTCTTGTCCCTAATAAACTTCTTTCCTGATGATCTTTCCTTCCAAGAAACCCTACATCTCTCAAACCTAGTTGAATTGAGAGGCCACAGGGTGAATCAGTCACCTTGACAAAATGTTTCCCACTTTTCCTCATTGCAAGAGGTACCACTGCTATTTACCTTTGGCATCCAAACATAAAACACAGGCAACGTATGTTGCTTCACCTCTTTCTGTTTTCCATATTGTTAAGTTCTCCTTTTAAATATACCGCGTGTCTGTCTATCCTTCCTATTTACTCCTAAATGTGTGGATATGAGTCAGTTTGTACTTGAAAGTAGAATAATGTGACCAGGAAGTTAAGAGCTAAGAAGTGATGCAGGTCTAATTCCCTACTCAAGCTTGTGCAAGATTCCAAGGTGTCCCTACACATTGCATTAATAGAGAAGGGATGCTTCTGTACCAATAGATAATAATCTGACATTATTCCTCTTCATTCATGGTGATCACTTCATAGACTACTACTGAGCACCTGCTTACCCAGTTTCGTGGGTTAAGGGTGGATGATAAGAACTGGAAAAAAGCACATTGTAAAACAAGCAAGGTGGTACTTAAAATGTAAGATGAGAAAGTCATACCTAATGATATTAAGGAGTAAGTATACAATAAACATCATATTTTTCAAAATAAGATGAATATTTTATGAGTAAAATGAATACCAGTTAGCCAAGGCCTTGGGATTATCTATGAATGTAAATGGGTACAAAATTTTCTTCCTTCTTTCCTTCATTTTTCCCTTCTTTCCTTTCTTCCTCCTTCCTTCCCTCCTTTACTCCCTCCTCTCCTCACCTTCTCCCTTCCTCCTTTAGTTTAAAGGATCCCTTTCTTTCCCTTCCTCCTTCACCCTCTCCTCTCTTCTTCTTCACCCTCTCCCTTTTCTGTCTTCTCTTCTCTTCCCTCACATCCCCTCGCCTTCTTTCTCCCTACTCTCCCTTTCTCAATAACACATGCACATGGTACAAAATGCAAAAGGTGTAAAGAATATGTCTAGTGAGAAAAGTTCCCTTTACATCCCAGTTACTCAGCAACCAATGAGTCCTCCCCAGAAGAAACAAGTATCGCCAGTTTTTTTTTTGCACCCTTACAAGACTTTCTGTGTATGTTCAGTTATATATGAATAAAATGAATTTATTTAAATATCACATTATAGAGTTGGGGAAAACAAGGATTTGAAAGAGTTAAATGAAAAACTTCAAGGTTATGCAGAAAGACATCAATGAAGTTGGGGATGAGCCCAGATTTTCTAATGTTTTTCTCTAGGCATTGTGCCATCTTAAAAATTTTTATCTTCTATATGCCAATATTTCTGCCTTTTGTATGGATGGGCATATTTCCAAGAGTTTTAAATTTGATTTTGTTTCAAAAGCTCACTGTAAGAATAAATGAATTTTATGAATCTCCTTTGTATGCACTATTTTGACCTAAACTAGGAGGGGTGTGAGTTTACGGCTCTTTCTGTATTTTGAAAAGGATAGTAAGTAAGTATTAGTCTCTCAGCTGTGTCCAACTCTTTATGACCCCGTAGATTGTAGCCTGTGGGGCTCCTCTGTCCATGGAATTCTCCAGGCAAGAATGTTGGAATGGATATCCATTAGCTTCTCCAGGGGATCTTCCCGACCCAGGGACTGAACCCACGTCTCTCACATTTCAGGCACATTCTTTACCATCTGAGCCAACCAGGGAAGACCTTTGAAGAAGATACTTAAAATCATTACCCTTAGAATTGAGAGTCTTTACTTCTTTCAGGATCATAGAATCCTTCCTGAAATTAAAAAACAAACAAAAATCATACATAATAAATTTCCAATAAGAAAATATTATAGTAAATTTCCAATAGTTTAAATTTTAGATGTCTTGAATTAAATTTAGTTTAAAATATATTTCTTCAACTCCACATCTCAGATATCTACTTGAATAAATTTTCTCAGTTCCATAGGTCCTAGGGCTCTTCTTGAGAGATTGCTTTTGCCAACATATTTCCGCTATATAGGACGGCAAAGAATGACTGCCATAAGGGATGAGCATGAATCAGTGCTATTCCTTACTAGCACCTTTAAACATCAGGTCTCCAGGGAAAAAAAAAAAATAGCAGTGAATATTAGTTCAGGAGAGAAACTATAGAAACTGAAATACTTTATGCTATCTGTTCCAAATATGTGAAAATTTCTCCTTCATGTTAAGAAGAAAATGGCAGAAGTATTTGTATTTTTTCATATCTGATATGAAAAGTTGCTGCCCTCTGATAGCATGTATTAGTTTTCCTAAACATTTCTGACTGTATCTAGTTATGTTCTTTACTTCCATCTCTTTTGACTCTTTTTTTTTTTTTTTGGTTGTCTTCATGTACGTGCTAACTCTGATTTGCCTTTGAACTACAGATAAAAGCAGAAACTATATTCTTGGACAAGCGACAGTGTAAGAGGAAATATACAGTTATTTTTTCCTCATTGTCACCATCTTGCTTTTTTCCTCATTGGACAAGATTAAGTCAGATAAGACTATACAAGTACATATATATATGATTCCACTTAGATAAAATTCTAGAAACTGGAAACTAATCTAGAAACAGAATGCAGACCAGTAGTTTCCTGGGGATGATGAGAGGATAGAGTGGGAAAGAATTACAGGTGTGAGGAAAATTTTAGGGTGAAAATGTAGATTGTCTTGATTTTGTTGTGTTTCAAGAGTTTATACGTATGACAAAACTCATCAAATGCTTTAAATATGTAAAGTTTAATATATTTCACTTATATATTAATAAAGCTATAAAATGAAAAAAATAATAAAATGACTATAATACCTGTTTTTCATTTCAAAGGACTTATTTATTCAACAAACATTTAATCGGCATCAATAAAGAAGATAAAATTATAGCTAAGATATATTCCTCTCATCAAGGAAATTAGAGCAGGGTAAGGAAGCAGGAAAAATTGGAACATTCTTTGACCCCATATTAAAAAAAGAAAGAAAAAACTTGAAGTAATTTAAAGAGGTAAATGTAAGATGGAATAGCATAAAAGTCATAGTGGAAAATATAGGAAGAATGCTATTTTACATAAATCATAGAAATATACTTTTTGGATCTGTCCCCTGAAGTGAAGGAAATAAAAGCAAAAATAAACAAACAAAACCTAATTCAAGTTAAACACCTTTTGCACAGCAAAGGAAGCCATCAACAAAATGAGAAGACAACCTACTGAATGGGAAAAATATTTCCAAATGATATGACTGATAAGGGATTTATATCCAACATATATAAACAGCCTGTACAACTCAATATCAAGAAAACAAGAAACCCAATTAAAAAATGAGTGTAAGATCTGGATAATTTTTCCAAAGAGAAAATGTAAACAACAAACAGTCATATGAAAAGATGCTCAATATCACTGACCATCAGGGAAATGCATATCAAAGCCACAATGAGATGTTACCTCACACCTATCAGAATGGCTGACATCAAAAAGAACACAAATAAGAAATATTTTCAAGGATATAAAGAGAGAGAACCATGGTACACTGTTGATGGGAATGTAAATTGTTGTGGTCACTGTGGAAAACAGAATGGCCCTTCTCAAAAATTAAAAATAGAATTACAATTCCACTCCTGGGTATACATCACACACACACACACACACACACACACACACACATGCACACAAGCCAAAACCACTAATTCAAAAAGGTACATACATCCCAATATTCATTGCATCATAATTTATAATTACTAAGATATAGAAGCAATCAAGATGTATCCATTAGCAGATAAATGGGTAAAGAAATGCATATATATGTACACACACACACACACACACACACACACACACACACACACACACACACACACACAGGCTTCCCAGGTGGTGCTAGTGGTAAAGAACCCACCTGCCAATGCAGGAGACATAAGAGACATGGATTTAATCACTGGGTCAGGAAGTTCCCCTGGAGAAAGTCATGGCAACTCATTCCTGTATTGCCTGAGGAATCTCATGGACAGAGAAGCCTATGGGCTACAGTCCATGGGGTCGCAAAGAGTCAGATACAACTGAGTGACTAACTCTTCATGTCACAAAATAAACCTTAACAAATACATTTATGTTTTTTCACAAATAACAAATATTTTTGAAAATATGATAGATGAAAAGTGTTACTGTTTTTAATTTTAATTTGCCTTCCCATTATGAATCATATAAGGTATTTTCTCATACATTTGAAAATTACCTATGCTTTTCTCTATATCAAACTTTCATATTCTCTGCCTATTTTTAAATAGTTTCTTAGCTATTTTCTCATTGATTTGAAGAAAATTTGATTGAGTTTTAAATATGTTTTCTGAGTTTGTCATTTTTTTAATATGAATTATAGTGAGTTTTTTAACATAGTAAAGAAACTAATGTAAGATTCTTATATTGAGAACCAAAAATAAAATACAGGAAATATTGATATGAAAACAGAGCTTTGCTGAGAGGCCAAAAATACCCTAATGACACTAATGATAAAAAGGAAGAACGTAATAAAATAAGCATGCCCTAACAATTTCCAAGTGCATTCTAAAGCCTAAGTTGCCTAATCAATATTACAGAAAATTAATGAGTAGCGTGAAGAAAGACACTGACAAGCTTGTTCTTCAAGAACACGTAACAACTATTTTAAACCTGCACTGTTCTATATTTTGCCAAAAATTAATGAAAATATTATGATCTCTGATCACAGAGTATATATACAAAATGGAGAATAGCCAGGTAAGAAACAATGGAATTTGATGAGTATCGAGATGGAAAAGACACTGGATGTGATGCGATGAGAATGGGTATCTAACCCATATTTAGGAAGTGATGATATAACATATTTTTTGAGATCTAAAGGGCAATTATATAAGATCAAGTGATGTATTAAGGGCATAGAGTTGGATGAATGAAGTTATTATAAAGACAGAGTAAGAAAATGTACAAAAATCCCTGAAGATTAAATGAAGTATTTTTCATTCAGGGGTATGAAGATAGCTCTATCTAAATGGATGTATAGATGATACCAGGACAGACAAAAGTTAAAAAGGAATAAGCAATGACCAAATCATCTAGGACTTCACAAATTTTATAAGATGTTTATACTTCATTCTGAAGATAATGGGGAAGAAGTGCAAGTTAGAAATATGATTTGCATATGATAATATCCTTAATTAATATATTAAAGATCATTTAGAAGCTTTCTTTTTGAGCTTTATTCAACTGATTAAATGATCTCCTAATAATGATCAGGTCTATTCTCTTTTACCCACACCTACTTGCCCATGCCACTATTCACCTATGAAACAATTGCAATAGTTTTGTTGACAGTGGCTCTTCACATATTCTATTTTTTTCTGTATAAAATACTTTTGTTGTTGTTCAGTTACTAAATCATTTCCAACTCTTTGTGATCCCATGGACTGCAGCAGGCCAGGCTTCCCTGTCTTTCACCATCTCCCAGAGTTTGCTTAAACTCATGTCCATTGAATTGGTGATACTATCCAATCATCTTGTCCTCTGTCATCCCCTTCTCCCCATGCCTTCAATCTTTTGCAGCATCAGGATCTTTTCCAATGGGTTGGCTTTTTGCATTAGGTGGCCAAAGTATTGGAGCTTCAGCTTTAGCATCAGTTCTTCTGATAAATATTCAGGGTTTATTTCCTTTAGGATTGACTGGCTTGATCTCCTTGCAATCCAAGGGACTCTCAAAAGTCTTCTCTAGCACCACAATTTGAAAGCATCAATTCTTTGACACTCAGTCTTCTTTATGGTCCAACATCTATACATGACTACAGGGAAAACCATAGCTTTGACTATACGTACATTTGTTGGCAAAGTGATGTCTCTGCTCTTTAAAATATCCTAGTTTATCCCATTTAACCCTTTCTTCTGTTATCCTTCCTAACAATTTGCATTCCCTTACTTGGATTATTGTTTTAATTGAATATCTTTCCCAGTAAAATATGCATTTTCTCAAGCAAAGACTGTGTCTGTTTTATTAATTATGGCACTTAGTACTCAACTAATTGATGGTGAGTTCAATTTTGAATATTAGTTTCATGTGTCTGTAGAATATCCATGAACAGTTGTACAATAAGAAGGGGCAGAAGTTCTGCAATTATGAAAAGGCAAATAGAGAAAGAAGTATTAACAGTAAAGGGCTAACAGAGATTTTAAAGGAGATTTTGTGGAACAGGAATAGAAGAGGCACTAGAATATTGTGCATGTCTTAGTCCCCATTTCACATGTGTTCCATCCACCTTTTCTATAAGCTATTTCTACTGCTGCCACAACTAGCTCTGGAAAGTATCACCTGACAGCATCTCAGCTCAGCTCAGGTACACATACTCCTCTCTTCCTTTCTGTCCTAAGACTTCTCTGAGTAGGGAGAATGGACTGCCTGCGGGAATGCTCAGCTCTTAGAGGAATGAACTGAAAGTTCAACCAAGTTATACTTCATAGGACAGTCCTTGTGTAAGAGGAGACTGTCCCTGGACTCATGGATAGACTGTCTCTTCTATCGTCTGACTGTGACAATTTTGAGATTTCTTTTTCTTGAGTACCTCAAAAGATGTTATGATTCCTGCTAATGTGCTCAAAGGTCTGAACAGCTAAATGCTGTATCATCATACTGGCTTTTTTTCACTCCCTGCTGAGCTCACCCCAGCCTCTTATTCCTGTTCCCCAAGATTCTGTCCCAAACTGAACTATCTACATGCAAGCCCAATGTCTGCTTTCTGGAGAAAACTCAAACTAACATTTAAGTTATAAATAAAAAAGCTAAAGTAAACTCATTTGGAGTACTCAGAAAGTAAGAAAATTAGGAATGTAGAGTCATAGAGATAATAATATTGGCACTCAGGAAGGATGAGAATGTTAAAATTCAAATGGTGCTGAGAGGGACAGTAAGATATGCAAAAAACTTTCTATAAAATTTAGTTGCAAGAAGCTTTAAGAGAACTGGCAGCTTTAAGAGAACAATCTTGGTAGAATGCAGCAGGGGGAAATCTGACTATTATGAATTAAGAGAGATAAAGAGGTAAATAAGTGGATGATGTAATTGTTGATGGGGTTTTTTTTTTTCTGTAAAAAATTCACTGGGAAAAATTAAGAGATGAAGACAAGACTCAGAAAATGATAAATGTGGAGAAGAGTCAATAAAGGCCACAATACAGATTTCTGTTAACAGAAAAGGAATACTGCAAATATAATAAAATATATTGGATAATATATGTGATATATACATAGAATAGAAACCAGTTTAAATTGAGGAGGGTGCTGAATTTTTTTCTTGAAGGTATCTACCTAGAAACTGTAAATTTAATGGAAAGATATGTTTGCCCAGATATAGTCTGACTAAATAAAATCTAAATAATCTGAATGCTATATAGTAAACATTCTAAAAGTAGTGCTCCTAAGAAATAATTTCAAAGCAATAATTTGGTAGAATATAAAGTGGAAAAATTAAAGGGGTAAGAGATATAATATCTTAAAACAAGAAAACTTATAAAATACCAATAAGCTCATCAAGAAATATTTATGGCTAATACTAAAAATAGTACAAGGCAAGATATTTAATAAATAAAGTATTTGAATAAAAGGAGAGATATACCATAATCAAGGAAAAATTACAAAGGTGAAAAAGAAAGTGATCCTCTTTTAAAACAGTCATAAATGTAAATGTAACTGCAAAGGCAATCACAAAGGAAGTTTGGGGGAACTTGATAATATGATTGTAAAATATACCTATTAAATAAATTGAATGAGAATAGTCAAGAAAGAACTGAAAGTTGTAATAAAATGGCATATCACATTTTTAAAAGTACTAAGCCTTTGACTGTGTGGATCACAATAAACTGTGGAAAATTCTGAAAGACATGGGAATACCAGACCACCTGACCTGCCTCTTGAGAAACCTATATGCAGGTCAGGAAGCAACAGTTAGAACTGGACATGGAACAGACTGGTTCCAAATAGGAAAAGGAGTACGTCAAGGCTGTATTTTGTCACCCTGCTTATTTAACATATATGCAGAGTACATCGTGAGAAACGCTGGGCTGGAGGAAGCACAAGCTGGAATCAAGATTGCCGGGAGAAATATCAATAACCTCAGATATGCAGATGACACCACTCTTATGGAGGAAAGTGAAGAAGAACTAAAGAGCCTCTTGATGAAAGTGAAAGAGGAGAGTGAAAAAGTTGGCTTAAAGCTCAACATTCAGAAAACTAAGATCATGGCATCTGGTTCCATCACTTCACGGGAAATAGATGGGGAACAGTGGAAACAGTGGCTGACTTTATTTTTCTGGGCTCCAAAATCACTGCAGATGGTGATTGCAGCAATGAAATTAAAAAAAGCTTACTCCTTGGAAGGAAAGTTATAACCAACCTAGACAGCATATTAAAAAGCAGAAACATTACTTTGCCAACAAAGTTCCATCTAGTCTAGGTTATGGTTTTTCCAGTGGTCATGTATGGATGTGAGAGTTGGACTGTGAAGAAAGCTGAGCACCGAAGAATTGATGCTTTTGAAGTGTGTTGTTGGAGAAGACGCTTGAGAGTCCCTTGGACTGCAAGGAGATCCAACCAGTCCATCCTAAAGGAGATCAGTCCTGAATATTCATTGGAAGGACTGATGTTGAAGCTAAAACTCCAATACTTTGGCCACCTGATGTGAAGAACTGACTCATTGGAAAGGACCCTGATGCTGGGAAAGACTGAGGGCAGGAGGAGAAGGGGAACACAAAGGATGAGATGGTTGGATGGCATCACCGACTTGATGGACATGGGTTTGGGTGGACTCTGGGAGTTGGTGATGGTCAGGGAGGCCTGGCGTGCTGCAGTTCATGGGGTCGCAAAGAGTCAGACACGACTGAGTGACTGAACTGATAGCCTTCTAATATTTAAAGCTATATTGTATTCAAGCAACAATAGAGTTTAATTAATGAAAAAAATGTGTAAGTCTCACACAAAGGCAAAGGGAAACGTCAGCATTTATATAGTAATAAAGATAGAATTTGAAATTAATAGGAAATGGACAGGTTACTCAGATAATGATGTTAGGATCATTGGTTACTATTTTTAGTTAAAAATAAAATCTAATATTTTCATTAAGAAATAAAAATAAATTCTAGGTATATTCAGTATAAACATAAAAATGTAACCTGTAAACATCCCAGATGAAACTATGGATAGATTTGTAAATTAGAGATAGTAAAGACTCTCAAAACATGATACCAAAGATAAAGACTATAATTAAAAATTCCAATAGAAGTGATTACGTTAGGTAGTTAGAATAGGAAAAAGGAGTCCAGAATGCCAGTGGCTAAAAGGCAAAGAAGGGAAAAAAAGCCCACGAAAATAGAACAAAGGAAGGTCCAAGGACCTGAGTGAGGACCTCAGGTAAAACAAACAGCACTCCTGGCTAGCCCAATTTACATAGGGCAGGCCCAGGGGGAAGAGAAAAAACATATAAAAAGAGGACCCAAAGGGCCAGGGATTTCTGTCTGTTCACTTCTTTTGGGTCCTCATGCTCTCACACCTTGAGGATGTATTTTCCTTTACTTTCTAAATAAAACTGAGCTGTAACACAGAGTTGTAACACTGGTCTGTCCAAGGACTGTAACACTGGTCCGTCACTTCAAATTTTTGTTGTGATGAGACAGAACTGAGGAAATTACACACTCCCCCATCAGTTAGATTAAAATATTAAATTGAAAAATTGCATTGAAAACCTTATGCAGTTGAAAGGCTCATCAGTTCCAAGGAGTTGTTCTTTTTAATATACAAAGACTTTTAAAATAGTAATAACAAGAGCAATTGCAATACATAACTATATATGTGTGGTTTGTGTGTTACATGCTACTTAACTAATGATCTAGATGGTGGGATCACCTTGTAATTTAGGTTTCTTTGTGCTTTTTTCTATTTTCCTAATTTTCTTTCCTGACATGTTATTTTCTATACACAATACAATGTGTTAATAAAATTAAAAGTAATATCTTGGGTAGTTTCCAAAAATTATTCTCTTCCAGCAATTATGGATAGAGAGATGGATTGGATAAATACTGAATATAAAACAGCAAGGCTGTGCTTATTTGACTAATGTTACTATGGTATATCCCCATGGAAGCCTGGGGGTATAGTTTACTTACAAGATAATAATAAACTCTTTGCACTTGGGAATGCTTAGGAAACATAACTTTTTCTCAAAGGCTTATACTCCTCTTAGTTACCAGGTATTCCATATATACCTCCCTGGTCAAGCAGTGCCAGAGCAAGTGCCCAAGGTATGTGCCACATAATGCCCCATTCACTTGCGTGTTAATGCCTGGACAGTATACCTGCAAGAGAAGAATGTTGCATTCTTAACATAAAGAGCCATTCTAGGACTTTGATAATGACTTTAAATATACTACATATCTATATATAGATATATATCTCTCTATATATATATCTTACCCTACATATATATATATATGTAGGTCTTGCCCTACAGTATAAATTATATAACAAAATGTAGACTCTACTGCATATACTTAGAGTATGATAGTGAGCATCCTAATAATCACCACACACTATTTTGTCATTATTTCTTTACTCCTCTTGTAGTCTTAACATTTGTATGCAGTCTTACATAATTTATTTTAGGTTTGTTTCTTTTTGACCTTTATAAAACTAAGATCATTTGTATAGTCGTTTTAGGTCCTGGTTTGTCATTCAATTTTATGTTGGTAAGTTTTAGCTACTATTTTTGGATATAACTCATTTTCACTGTTGAAAGGTAGTTCTGGGTTGAAAGTAACTGTTTATTTACCTCCTGTACTATTGATGACCATGTGGGTTATTCCCAACATTAAGCTATCACTACTTATGCTGTGAAAATTGTGTACAAGGACCCTGGAGCACACACAAATGCTTGGGTCATATGATATGCTCACATAATCTCACTGCATAGTGGCAAGTTGTTTTCAGATTTGTAACTAAAGCCACACTGTTAGTATGATCTACATCTTTAACATAAGTTGGTAAACAATGCTAAAGTGGTGGGTGTGCAGGTATGCTGTATCATAGTTACAATTTCTATTATTAATTCTGTTAACTACCTTTTCTTATATTTATTGTTCATTTAGATTCCTCTTTCATAAAGTGCTAGGTCAGTCTGTTACCCATTTTTTTCTATCAGTTTTGTTCATTTATAGGAGTTTGTTGTTGATTATTTTTAAAAATTTTAGTCTGGATATAAAAATGTGTTAGTTATATGTGTTGCACATATCTTCTCTCATTCTGTGGCTTTCAATTTCATTCTTTTATATTGTGTTTTGGTGAGCAAGAGTTCTTAATTTTAGATGATTTACTTTATTGGTGTTTTCTGTTAGTATTTGTATCTTATCTAATAAAAATCCTTTGTTACTCCAAGGTAACAAACAAGTTTTCTACATTAACTTCTAAATATTTTTCAATTTTGCCTTTCACATTTAGGTTTATAATACAACTGGGAATGCTTTTGTACACGGTATGTGGGAAGTGTTGATTTTGTTGTTTTGTGTTTTTTCTAAACAATGAATTGCAGTCTTATGTGGCCACTGATATCTGTATGCTATTAGCTTAGTGATCAGTTTATTTTCTTCAGTTTCCTTAAAGACATGGAGCCAAGAAGAAAAAGAAAAAAACAAAAAAACAAAAACAGAGAGAGAGAAAGAAAAACTTTCCCAGTCTCTACAGATTGGCTCAATCTTGATTCTTCTCTTCAACACTGAAGTCAGACTTTTCAAAACTCTGTCTTAGACTTACTTCCTATTTGTGTGGACCCTAAGGCCAGTCAGTGGTAAAAACTTTTTCTGAACATACATTCAGCCCTGTTTATGCACATGAACTTCTCCATTCCCTAATATATGAGTGAGCTTTCAAAAGTCCTTATTCTTTCACAAATCTCTTTTCCCAAAGTCTTACCTTTCAGGCCTTTCTCTGGAAATCTATTTCTTGTCCTGGTATTTCTTCCCCTAAGCTGCTGCAGCCAGAGTTTTTGCCTTCACACGCTTCTAGCAAAAACCACCAGGGAAGCCACCTCAGTCCTAGGAACACTTCAAGTCAGATTAAACAAAGACAAGCCATTATGCCAGTCCTTGAGGGTATCACCAGGTAGCTCGAAACAGACAACTTCAATTCCTTGAGAGTAGATTTCCATATTGCTCCCTCTGGCACTAACAATCTGCCCTAGTATGCATGGACTGCTATTTACTGGCTGCCACTAATCTCACAAGTGGGAGAAAGTGGGAAGGGAATTTAAAATGCCATTATGATCTCATACCACAATGAAGCAGCTTCATTCTTCCTTCAGCTTTCTCATGATTGTTGTAAATTTTTGCCTAATTCCAGAATTCCAAAAAAGGTTGATTCTGATAGTTTTTCCTATATTATTAATCTTTTTGGAGTGTGAAGGTCTTAGCTTTGGGGTTACCTCCTCCTCCATTTTCAATGATGTCACTCCTACCCAGTTTTCATTTATAATGTTTTCATTATAATTCAACTCAAAATATTTCCTAATTATTTTTATAATTTTTCCTTTGACCAAGGATGTACTTAGAAATGTATTTCTTAATTTCAAAATGTTTGAGTATTTTCTAATCATCTTTAAAATTTTTTTCTTGATAATTATCAGACCAGTAAACATATGAATTTAAAATCCTGAATTTTTTGTGATTGGCTTTATTACTTACGATGTGATAAAGTTTATGTGTTTAATATATGATTAAAAAGTGTATTTTTCCATTTTGGGGTAGAGTGTTCAACATAGGTCCATTGAGTTAAGTTTGGTTTGTTTATCTATGTGTTAGGGGAGTGGGTAATTTCCTCGGTTCTGTCTTGTCACAATAAAAATTTGAAACAACAGACATTAAAGCCCTCAATGCGTCACAGCTCTCTGACAGTCCGTATTACAGTTCTCAGACAGATCAGTTTTATTTAGAAAATAAAGGAAAATACATCCTCGAGGTGTGAGGGCATGTTGACCCAAAAGACGTGAAGAGAAGAGAGAGAGAAAGAGGAAAAGAGAGAGAGAGAGAGAGAGAATGGGGGAAGAGAGAGAGAGACCCCCAGCCCCTTGGCTCCTCTTTTTATGTTTTTTTCCTCCCCCTGGGCCTGCCCTATGTAAATTGGGCTAACCAGAAATGCTGTTTTTTCTACCTGAGGTCCTCACTCAGGTCCTCAGACCTTCCTTTGTTCTGTTTTCAAGGGCTTTTCCCTTCTTTGTCTTTTAGCCACCACCATTCTGGACTCCTTTTTCCTATTCTACCTAACATTCCACCCTCAAGAGATGGGAGGCCCAATTCTTTGGGAATAGGGGCATTGAGGTCTTTCTGGCTACTTCCTGCTGAACTGGAACAGCAAGGGGGTATTGGGCTTCCCCCCTTGATAGTCTCAGGCCTGAGTCCTTATAGCAGTGTCCATCTAAGAGTGAGTGATATTTTCCATGGTTGGCTGTAGTTTTATATATCCTGTTGAACTGGAACTGCATGTTGTAGCTTGTTGACCTGGGCAGAGACAAAACATGTTAGATAATTGATAATACATGGGACAATCATAAGCAGCATCAATATGGCACAACAAGGACTAGTAGGGGCATTAGCCAACTCCAAATTCCCATCACCAAGATGGCTCAAGTCTCTCCTTGTTTGGGGATCAGAAGATCTATCTCCTGTCTCTTTTGGAGTACAACCCCTGCCAAGCTGTGATGGCTCTTTAGAGATGTCCTGAGAAATCTTATCCCCAGAAACTAGATTTTGGGGGTGCTCATTAGAATGGTACTCATTTGTAGTTCTGAATAGGTATCTGAGAGCTCCCAGAGGCTCACAGGTGTATTGAGTGTCCTCTTCTGTTTTCCTCCACAGCTTGACTCATGAGTAGTGAATCCAGGAGTCATGTCCTGGCACCTGGTCTGCTGTGGGGGTAGAAAGTATTACAAGGTAGGGGCCCTTCCATGTGGGCTGGAGTTGAGCCTTTGGGGACCCATCTTTCCAGACTTTAATTAGGACTTGAGTCCCTGAAGCATATAGTGGTAACTCCTCAGAATTTTTTAGGTCCTGGTTCACACCCCATAAGCATATATCCTGTTGGAATTGCCCAATGGCCATGGTGTGAGGCTCTGGATTGAGGAAGAAGTCATTGACATAAACAAAAGGTCTCCCATATAGCATCTCATAAAGACTAAGATCAACCTGTTCCTTAGGGGCAATACGGGTGTGGAGGAGAGCTATTGGTAAAGCCTCCTTCCATCCCAGAGAGGTCTCCTGGGTTATCTTTCTTATCGCTGATTTTAAGAATTGGTTGTCTCTTTTTACTTTTCCTGAAGACTGAGGCCTCCAGGCACAATGGAGATAATAAGTAATGCCCAATGTTTTAGAGACCCCTTGGGTGACCTTAGAAATAAACGATGTTCCATTGTCACTTTGTAATGACCTGGGCAGACCAAATCTCAGAATGATTACATGTAGCAGTTTTACCATTTCCTCAGCCCTCTCAGTCTGGGTGGGAAGCCTTCAATCCATCCTGTGAATGTATCTATCATGACTAATAGGTGTTTATACCCTCGAGAAACTGGCATCTGGGTGAAGTCCATCTGCCAGTCCTCTCCTTTTGTTTATGTCAATGGCCTCTTCCTAGATCCAGAGGCTCAGAGCCTCCAGTCTTATACCATGACTATGGGGCAATTCTTGGGTAGGTCCCATGTTGTTGGATGGGCTGGACTGGGGTCTTTGAACTCCTTGGGGGTTGTTTAATTGGCCAGTGGGACAAGAGGAGACCACTTGCCTTATAGTCATTTGGAGGACCTTCAGAAAGGTCATCTGAAGGACCTTTCTAGTAATCTTTGGAGGGCCTTTTCCTCTAAATGAGTGGTGGCATGAGTGGAGTTAACCAACTTCCAATGGAGGTTCCCAGGCAGAAAAAGGAGTCTCTGCTTTTGGAACCACCCCATATGATCTTCTTGAAAGCTCTCACTCTTAGCTTTAAGATTCTCATCTTCAGTATATGAAGGAGTTTCTGGCAAATTAGTCTGTAGAACGAAGGTGGTAATCCCTATTAGGTTATTGTTCTGTAATGCTGCTCTCTTAGCTGCATGATCAGCTGCTTGGTTCCCTCGTGCCACTTCCGTGCTCCCTTTTTGGTGTCCTTCACAGTGGGAGACTGAAACCTCAGCGGGCAGATGGACTGCCTCCAAGAGTCTAAGAATTTGATTACCATATTTGATTGGGGACCCTCAGGTGGTCAAGTGGCCCCTTTCTTTCCAAATATCAGCATGTACATGTAGCACCAGAAAGGCATACTTGGAGTCAGTGTAAATGGCTACTCTTTCTCCTTTTCCCAGCTCTAAAGCTCTAGTCAGGGCTATGAGCTCAGTTATTTGGGCTGAAATTGGAGAAGGCAATGGCACCCCACTCCAGTACTCTTGCCTGAAAAATCCCATGGATGGAGGAGCCTGGTAGGCTGCAGTCCATGCAGTCACGAAGAGTCGGACATGACTGAGCGACTTCACTTTCACTTTTCACTTTTATGCATTGGAGAAGGAAATGGCAACCCACTCCAGTGTTCTTGCCTGGAGTATCCCAGGGATGGGGTTGCACAGAGTCGGACACGACTGAAGTGACTTAGCAGTAGTAGCAGCAACCTGGTGGCAAAGGCTTAGCCTCTATGGTCTCAAAATTGGAGACTACTGCATATCCAGCTCTTCTTTTTCCATCCAGGACAAAGCTGCTTCCATCAGTGTACCAGATTTCCTTAGGACTGGTCAGAGGATCTTCCGACAATTCCTCTCGGGGTTTTGTCCAATGGTCCAAGGTTTCTAGGCAAGAGTGAAAAGGGAGAGAGCCCTCCGGGGTAGGCAGGAAGATGGCTGGGTTAAGAACCTCACAAGGGGATATAGTGAGGCCTGGATTTTCCATAAGCACTGCTTGATATCTAAGGTTTCTTTGATCAGACATCCATAAATGGCCTCTCCCATTTAGGAGTTGTTTCACTTGGCGGCTGGTAAAAATAGTTAGTTTGCCCCCCCAAAGAGAGTTTTAAAGCATCTTCTATCAGGATTGCAATAGCTGAAAGATTTCAAAGGCAAGGAGGCCAGCCTTGGGTGGTTGGGTTGAGCCTCTTGGATAAGTAAGCTACAGGCTGGGGCTCAGATCCCATCCTTTGAGTTAACACTACCAAGGCTATTCCTTCTCTTTCATGGACATAAAGTTGGAAAGCTTTTTCTGGGTCTGGCAACCTCAAGGCAGGTGCTTGAGTTAAGGCTTGTTTCAGTGTAGCCTCTGCCTTCTTTTGAGGAGTTCCCCACATCAGTGGGATTGAATCATCCTGTCCCTTTAAGCTTTCAAATAAGGGCTGGGCAATTAGACCATAGTTGGGTGTCCAGATTCTACAATACCCAGTTACCCCCAGGAAAGCTCGCAATTGTTTTCGAGTCGTGGTGGAGGGCAACTGGCACCCAGTCAGAGGACAGCCTCCTGGGCCCCTGTGTAATCTGAACGCCCAGATTGTCTCGACCATCTGTACTTTGGCACGGGAGACTTTATGTCCCCTCTCTGCCAAAAAGTTTAGAACCTGAATTGCATGTTATTGGGAATTTTTCTCATCTGGAGAGCAGATAAGTAGGTCGTCTACATATTGTAATATTTTCCCATTAGGTCCCAGGTTCAGATCTAGGAGATCCAGCTAAGGGCCTGTCCAAACAGGTGGGGGCTATCTCTGAACCCCTGAGGTAATACTGTCCAAGTCACCTGTTGGTGTTTTTCTCCTGGGGCCTCCCACTCGAAGGCAAAAAGATATTGGGATTCTTTAGCCAGTGGCATGCAAAAAAATGCATCTTTGAGATCCAAGACCGTAAACCACTTGGCACTGGGTGGGATTTCTCCCAGGATTACATAGGGACTGGGTACTGTGGGATGGAGGGGGACTACAGCTTCATTATGATCCAGAGATTTTGAACCATTTGCCAGGTTTCGTCCTTTTTCTTTACTGAGAGGGTCGGCGTGTTACATGGTGAATTTGGGGGGGTACAATAGCCCACAAGCAAAGAATTTATTTATTAAAGGCTGTAGTCCCTCCTGAGACTCTCTTCTGAGGGGATATTGTTTCCAGTTAGGAAACTGAGTGGGATCTCGGAGGATAATGATGACCAGTTCAGCTTGGTGGTCTCATCCAGGAGTCCCCTGGTCCCACACCTGGGGGTTAATTTTGCCCATAGTTTTTGGTCCCTCTCTATTGGAGAGGGTGTAATGGCTTCTTCAGTAGTAACCAGAAGTTGTAGGGCTCTAGGGGCTGAAAAGCTTCCCATCACAAGTGTGGTCCCCAGTTTAGTGAGTATATCTCGTCCCATTAAGGGAGTAGGACATTCAGAGACCACCAGAAACCAGTGGGAAAATATTTGTCCAGCCCAGCAACAAATAAGTTCTCAGATGAATCTTTTAGTAGTTGTTTTTCACAAAGTGGTACAGGTTTGGGAGGAGAAGGTTCCAGAGTAGGAGATCAAGACAGCATAGGTCTTGATCTCCAAGAAATTAAGAAATTCCCAGACCTACCTGCCACATCTAGTTGCACCCTTGGCTCCAGCCCTGTGATGGTTATCTGTGACAGGCAGGCTGGCTGGAGGAGGCTGCTTCAGTCCTGTTGAACCATCGTGAAGGAAGGCTTGGCGCCTGACCTTGAGGCTCTTGGGTCCTCAGGGCAGATTGCCGCCCAGTGTCCCAGCTGATGGCATTTATAGCAAGCAGTTTTAGGAGACTTGTCATGGTTTGGACACTCTTTGGCCCAGTGCCCCGCCTGTGTACATATTAGGCATTTGCCTCATGCCTTGTCCCTTTAAGGACTTGGGGTTTGCCATATGACTTCCCTGGAGGGTGGCCAGCATCTGGGCATGCCTGTCTCTTTCCTTTTCTCCCTCTCCTGGGCCTTGGCCTCCCTCTCCTGTTCTCTGTTATAAAAGGTATTGGTGGCTGTCTGGACCATCTCATCTACAAGAGGAAGCAGGGTCCTGCTGTTGCAGCTGTTGTAACTTTATTCTGATATCTGATGCACATTGGGAAGGAATGCGTCCTTTAAAATCACCTGTCCCTCATAAGAGTCTAAATCCAGATTGGTAAACTTTCGGAGGGCCTCTTTTAGCCTTTCCAGAAAGTCAATGGGGTTCTCGTTGGGCTCCTGAGTTATCGCTGAGACCGGGCATAGCTGATTACTTTTTGCTGGACTGCTTTCAGTCCTGCCTTCACACAGATTAGAAAATGATCCCTTTCTCAGATGTGTTCAGGGTCATTATAATTCCAATTAAGATCTGAGGAGGGGACTGCAGTTTCCCCCACTGGGGGACATGTAAAGCCCCATTGCATACCTTCAGGCTTCTTTTAAGACCCTAGTATGCTCAGGGTCAGATAAAGTTTGACTAAATATGACCATGACGTCCTTCCACGTCAAGTCAAAGGCCAAGGTAATGTGTAGGAATGTATCTATATATTTGCCTGGGTCATCTGTATAGCTTCCCAGGTCTTGTTTGACCTGTCTTAGTTCTAAGAGGGAGAAGGGCTTATGGACCCTGGTTGGTCCAAATTCCCCTTCAGTTTCAACTAAGTGACATACTTGAGCTGGCTTTTGTGGAGGGGGTGCTCCCAGATATGAGGGCACATTTGGATACAAGTAAGGAGCACCAGGCAACTCGGGAGCTATGGGAGGCTCCAGTCTCTTCAGGGTCATGGGAGGTGAGCCTTCACAGGGGGTTCCTTCTCTTGGTTGTCTGTGCCTAACACCATTTGCCTAGTAGGCTCACTTTTAGGACATACAACAGTCCCATACTTAAGAAAGAGTTCCTTCATATCTCTTGTGAAAGTGGCTCAGTTGTGTCCAACTCTTTGCGACCCCATGAACTATAGAGTCCATGGAATTTTCCAGGCCAGAATACTGGGGTGAGTAGTCTTTCCCTTCTCCAGGGTATCTTCTCAACCCAGGGATCGAACCCAGGTCTCCTGCATTCAGGCGGATTCTTTACCAGCTGAGCCACAAGGGAAGCCCAAGTATACTGGAGTGGGTAGCCTATCCCTTCTCCAGGGGACCTTCCTGATCCAGGAATTGAACCAGGGTCTCCTGCATTGCAGACTCTTTACCAACTGAGCTATGAGTATCTCTTAGTCGGAAGAAAATTTGGACATAGGGGATCTCTGTCCATTTCCCTTGTCTTTTGCAGAATAATTCTAGCTGCAGGATGGTATTGTAATTTAAACTCTCATCCTCAGGCCAATGTTCTTCGTCCCCTTGAGGATACTGTGGCCACGCAGTGGCACAAAAGAATTTTAAGTGACTTCTCCTTAGAGTTAGAGGATTGAACAGCTTCCAGTTATCAAGGATGCATCTCAAAGGTGTCTGCCAGGAAGTGGGTTGGTTATTTCCCACCTGAAAGATAGTCATGACAGGGAGGAAAAGAAAAAGAAAAAACTAATAGGCCTCCTTCAATTTCCATGGGTGGACTTCCTTAGGGGAGAGTATTTCTGAAGCTTATCCTACCCAGTACTGTTGCAACCTGAAGCCAGGTGTCCCCAGGTCAGGGTGCAGATCCCGAGGCAGGCTGAGGTGTGACAATCTCCTAGAGATCGAATCCCAGGGCAGGTGGAGGTAGGTCGGCCTCCTGAGAATTGGTTCCCTGGGCGGGTCAAAGTGTGATGACCTCCTGGGACCCCTGGACTGGTGGGTCCCCAAGCAGGTTGAGGCATGACAACCTTTCAAGGACCAGATCACTAGGAACGTCAAGGCAGGTTGATTTCCTGGGACTCCCAGACCGAAGTTGGGCGTCCCCAAGGTCTCCAGCATGACCAGTGCTGGATAGGATTAAGGGATTGTAATTTTGACTCATTTGTCAGTTTGTTCACTGCAGATGGCAATAGATACCCTGATGTAAAGCAATCCAAGTCTGTGCCCTGAGACTGGGAAATAGTGAAACAGTTATAAGCCTTATCCTCTTACTACTCTAAGGGATTATAAGTCACTGATTTCCTCCCCTAGTCCTCCATAAGAGCAGCTTAGAATGTTTCCAATGGTAAACATTTCTTTGTCATAGACTCACTTTAGGTAATAACAGAAGTAAAGACAAAGGAATGGATTATCTGGCCCTCTTAGGGGCATTAAATGTATTTTAATAATAGACTGGGTGCAGCAACCTTGCCTACAATGGGTCAGGGTCCTGGCTGTAGGAGTTAACAAGTGGCTTAAGAACAAATTGGTCAATCAGTTCAGTCTCTCAGTTGTGTCCAACTCTTTGTGACCCCATGAATCACAGCACTGCAGGCCTCCCTGTGCATCACCAATTCCCAGAGTTCATTCAAACTCATGTCCATTGAGTTGGTGATGCCATCCAGCCATCTCATCCTCTGTCATCCCCTTCTCCTCCTGCCCCCAATCCCTTCCAGCATCAGGGTCTTTTCCAATGAGTCAGCTCTTCGCATGAGGTGGCCAAAGTATTGGAGTTTCAGCTTCAACATCAGTCCTTCCAATGAATATTCAGGACTGATCTCCTTTCGGATGGACTGGTTGGATCTCCTTGAAGTCCAAGGGACTCTCAAGAGTCTCCTCCAACAATACAGTTCAAAAGCAACAATTCTTTGGCACTCAGCTTTCTTCACAGTCCAACTCTCACATCCATACATGACCACTGAAAAAGCCATAGCCTTGACTAGACAGACCTTTGTTGGCAAAGTAATGTCTCTGCTTTTTAATATGCTGTCTAGGTTGGTTATAACTTTCCTTCCGAGTCTTTTAATTTCATGGCTGCAGTCACCATCTGCAGTAATTTTGGAGCCCAGAAAAATAAAGTCAGCCACTGTTTCCACTGTTTCCCCATCTATTTCCCATAAAGTGATGGGACCAGATGCCATGATGTTAGTTTTCTGAATGTTGAGCTTTAAGCCAATTTTTCCACTCTCCTCTTTCACTTTCATCAAGAGGCTTTTTAGGTCCTCTTCACTTTCTGCCATAAGGGTGGTGTCATCTGCATATCTGAGGTTATTGATATTTCTCCTGACAATCTTGATTCCAGCTTGTGCTTCATCCAGCCCAGAGTTTCTCATGATGTACTCTGCACATAAGTTAAATAAGCAGGATGACAATATACAGCCTTGACATACTCCTTTTCCTATTTGGAACCACTCTGTTGTTCCATGTCCAGTTCTAATGTTGCTTCCTGATCTGCATATAGATCTACATATAGGTTTCTCAAAGGGCAGGTCAGGTGGTTGGGTATTCCCATCACTTTAAGAATTTTCCACAGTTTGCTGTGATGCACACAGTCAAAGGCTTTGGCATAGTCAATAAAGCAGAAATAGATGTTTTTCTGGAACTGTTTTGCTTTTTTGATGATCCAGCAGATATTGGCAATTTGATCTCTGGTTCTTCTGCCTTTTCTAAAACAAACTTGAACATCTGGAAGTTCACGGTTCATGTATTGGAGAATTTTGAGCATTACTTTACTAGCATGTGAGATAAGTTCAATTGTGCGGTAGTTAGCGTTCTTTGGGATTGCCTTTCTTTGGAACTGGAATGAAAACTGACCTTTTCCAGTCCTGTGGCCACTGCTGAGTTTTCTAAATTTGCTAGCATATTGAGTGCAGCACTTTCACAGCATCATCTTTCAGGATTTTAAATAGCTCAACTGGAATTCCATCACATCCACTAGCTTTGTTTGTAGTGATGCTTTCTAAAGCCCACTTGACTTCACATTCCAGGATGTCTGGCTCTAGTGAGTGATCACACCATCGTGATTATTTGGATCATGAAGATCTTTTTTGTACAGTTCTTCTGTGTATTTGTGCCACCTCTTCTTAATATCTTCCGCTTCTGTTAGGTCCATACCATTCTGTCCTTTATCGAGCCCATCTTTCCATGAAATGTTCCCTTGGTATCTCTAATTTTCTTGAAGAGCTCTCTAATATTTCCCATTCTGTTGTTTTCCTTTATTTCTTTGCATTGATCACTGAGGAAGGCTTTCTTATCTCTCCTTGCTATTCTTTGGAACTCTGCATTCAAATGGGAATATCTTTCCTTTTATCCTTTGCTTTTCACTTCTCTTGTTTTCACAGCTTTTTGTAAGGCCTGCTCAGAGAGCCATTTTGCTTTTTTGCATTTCTTTTCCATGGGGATGGTCTTGATTCCTGTCTTCTCTACTATGTCGTGAATCTCCGTCCATAGTTCATCAGGCAATTTGTCTATCAGATCTAGTCCCTTAAATCTATTTCTCACTTCCACTGTGTAGTCATAAGGGATTGATTTAGGTCATACCTGAATGGTCTAGTGGTTTTCCCTACTTTCTTCAATTTAAGTCTGAATTTGGCAATGAGGAGTTCATGATGTGAGCCACAGTCAGCTCCTGGTCTGGTTTTTACTGACTGTATAGAGCTTCTCCATCTTTGGCTGCAAAGAATATAATCAATCTGATTTCGGTGTTGACCAACTGGTGATATCCATGTGTAGAGTCTTCTCTTGTGTTGTTGGAAGAGGGTATTTGCTATGATCAGTGCGTTCTCTTGACAAAGCTCTATTAGCCTTTGCCCTGCTTCATTCCGTACTCCAAGGCCAAATTTGCCTCTTACTCCAGGTGTTTCTTGAGTTCCTACTTTTGCATTCCAGTCCCCTATAACAAAAAGGACATCTTTTTGGGATGTTAGTTCTGAAAGATCTTGTAGGCCTTTATAGAATCATTCAACTTCAGGTTCTTCAGCATTACTGGTTGGGGCATAGGCTTGGATTACCATGATATTGAATGGTTTGCCTTGGAAACGAACAGAGATCATTCTGTCGTTTTTTGAGATTGTATCCAAGTACTGCGTTTCGGACTCTTGTTGACCATGATGGCTACTCCATTTCTTTAAAGGATTCCTGCCCACAGTAGTAGATATAATGGTCATCTGATTTAAATTTACCCATTCCAGTCCATTTTAGTTCACTGATTCCTAGAATGTCGATGGTCACTCTTGCCATCTCCTGTTTGACCACTTCCAATTTACCTTGTTTCATGGACCTAACATTCCAGGTTCCTATGCAATATTGCTCATTACAGCATCAGACCTTGCTTCTATCAGCAGTCCCATCCACAACTGGGTATTGTTTTTGCTCTGCTCCATCCCTTCATTATTTCTGGAGTTATTTCTCCACTATCTCCAGTAGCATATTGGGCACCTATCAACCTGGGGAGTTCCTCTTTCAGTATCCTATCATTTTGCAAGTGATAAAAGGTAATTTACAAATTGCTAAAAGGCAACAACCAGATGTTCCATAAAAGTGGAGTGGAGATTTGACCCTGAGGTATGTTTGTAACTTTAGGAGAAGGGTGGTAAGGGTTTGGGTCCAAACGGCCTGCAGGGCTAACTCCCAAAGTGGCAAACATTATTTCTGGAAGCCCAATTGCCTTTGAAGGGATGCCAGCAGATGGACTTCTAGCAGGCAATGTGTGCCTGTCACCCACCCTAGCGGGTTCACTGAGAGATACTGAATTTACACATGTTGTAGGAAACATGGAAGATGAAGGCCTGAATATCTAGAGGGATTGGATATTATACAGTATTTCCCTCCCAAGGGCTAGCTATTTTCTTGTTGTCCCTCCAGAAGATTGTAGAGGCAACATTGTGGGCCTGGATGGGTCTCAGGAAAAGGGCATGAAACAGGAGGGAAGGGGGCAGGGCACAACTTTGGAAAGAATGACATAGCCAAAGGCATAAAATAAACTGATTAAAATCAATTGGGTCCAAGATGACAAGTTAAATTCAAGTAAACCTTAATCCCCAATCTGTAAGCTAACTGACACACCCAGAGGTATCAGGACAGCTCCAAGGAACTGTCAAAAGATGGAGGACTGGGTGGTTCCCAGTGGTTGGGATGATCCTCCCACTCATTAGCATATGAATTCTCCAGGCTAGCAAAACCTAGCCAGACTGAATTCCATGGCCTAAACCCTTGCACTCTGCAATAGCCCACACCCTGCAGAGTTCCCTTCTCTCTGAATCTTAACAAATCCACCTCTTACCTATCGCTGTGTCTCTCACTGAATTTTTGCAATGAGACCTCAGAGTCTGAGCTTCATTAGGTCCTGAAGCCAGGCATCATGGGTTTTGGTTGGGCTCAAGTTCCAGGAGAGAGGAGCTGAAGGGTGGGAGGAAAAAACAGTGGGAAAAACGTGCCAAGGAATCCCCTTCATAGCCTGCCAGAAAAATCTGCTAAATACCTGACCTGTACTCACAGTGTTCATTGGCCTGATCCTTGGCACAAAGAAGATTAATAACAGAAGAACCCCCACTGGCTTGGGTAATAGCTACTGGGGCTCAGTAGATAGTGCCTTTGGGACATAACAAGGAGTAGAGCCTCTCCAGAGTCCCTTAATTGCACCCACTGCCGCTCGCCTGTTTGTGGGGGGTTTGAGGAAACAAGAAGCGAGAGATTGTAAAGGAATTAAGATTTTGTTAGGCATATGTCCTTCCAGCCATAGGAGCAAGGACCTCCTACCTTAACCGGAGGTCTTCTGGAATCTGAGACTGAGCCGCGTGAGCTTTCTGCTGAGTTTGTTTTTCACTGTTCCAGTTTCCAGCATGCTGGGCTTCTTGTCACATCCCCTGTGCTAGATTTTCTTTATGTTCCACTTCCACCATGGGAGCTTTCTTCTGTTGTAGCCATGCGTTCCGGGAAACAAACTCACTCAGAAGGACAATGCAGATAGTGGAGTGCAGTTTATTACACCCGTGGGCCCAAGGCAGAGTCTTCTCTTAGCCAAGGACCCTGACCAGTTTTTGTGAAAACTTTATATACCCTAAGTGTACTTGCTCAAACCCACCTCCCCAAATTCCTTGAAACTAGTCTGGACAAGGTAAAAGAGATATGATCAAAGTTAACCCAAGATTCATGTGTCACAAGACTAGATAAACAGTGGATATTTATCAATAGGCCTGTGGTCATATCCTGATAAACATAATGGAATTTACCACTTTGTTCTGTTACAGAGATAATTAGCATATTCTTTTAGGCAACGGAGAGTCCAAGTACAAGTGCTGAGGCTCTTTTATCCGGGGGGTGTGGTTTTCCATTGGTATGCCATTTCTATAGACACCAGGCACAAAATTCAGAGTCCATTGGGAGGGTGACCATGCGTGTGGCCTAATGTTCACAGCCTAAGATGGAGTCCAGCTCTGGCTGTTTCCTCCTTCACTTCAAGTTGGGGTCCTGCTGTGCTTGGCCTCCTTGTTGGGGGCCACGCCGAGGTTGTTTCAGCCAGGTTAAATTGGAGTCACCACACCATAGATGTTAGGGGATCGGGTAATTTCCTCAGTTGTGTCTCGTCACAACAAAATTTGAAGTGACAAACATTAAAGCCCTCAGTGCGTCACAGCTCTTGTACAGTCCCTGTTATAGTTCTTGGACAGATCAGTTTTATTTAGAACATAAAGGAAAATACACCCTCGAGGTGGAGGTGTGAGGGCATGCAGACCAAAAAGACTTGAAGAGAGAGAGAGAAAGAGAATGAGAGAGCACGGGAGAGAGAGAGAGAGACTCCCGGACCTTTGGCTCCTCTTTTTATATGTTTTTTCCTCCCCCTGGGCCTACCTTATGTAAATTAGGCTAGCCAGGAGTGCTGTTTGTTCTACCTGAGGTCCTCACTCCAGTCCTCAGACTTTCTGTTCTATTTTCACAGGCTTTTCCCTTCCTTGTCTTTTAGCCACCACCATTCTGGACACATTTTTCCTATTCTAACTACCTAACATATGCATGCATGTGTGCTAACTCGCTTTAGTCATGTCTGACTCTTTGCGACCCTATGGACTGAAGCCTGCCCAGCTCCTCTGTCCATGGGATTCTCCAGGCAAGAATACTGGAGTATTCTTGGCCCAGGGATTGAACCCACGTCTATTATGTCTCCTGCATTATGCCAACGTGTTCTTTACCACTAGCACCACCTGGGAAGCCATTGTGTATCTATAGTCTTACTTAAATTTGTTTCTAACTATTTAATTAAATATAGAGAAGCTTGCCATTTATTCTACTTAGGCTAAGTGATGCTGGTGGATGAGATAACCTTAAAACCTCAATGATATAATATGAAGCCATGATGAAGGTCTGTGTGGATTTTAGTCCACTCTTATCCTGAAAATATAGATAATTTGATGGACCTTTTAAAAGTATCATTCTATTGGTTTTGTGGAGAATGGGTTATGGTAGAAAAGAACAGGAAAACAAGTTTGGACATTACTTATAAGCAGATAAAAGATGATAGTAGCCTGGAAGAGAATTTTAGAAAAAGAATTGGTAAGTTGTAGTCAGATTCTAGATACATTTTAATGATAGAAAGTGTAGAATTTGATTATGGATTTTATGTAGAGTGTAAGAGAAAGAAAGGAATTAATGGTGCTTCCAAAATTTTGGTCTGAAAAGAATGAATGGAGATGTCAAGTACTTATATGGGAAGCATAAAAAGAAATAGAATTTTGGGAAGAAATCAAGAATTCACTAGTGTATGTGTTAAGTTTGAGATGTTTAATAAACATCCAAATGAAGATGTAGGATAGGACATCTTATTTATGTCTGGAATTAAGGGACAAATCAAGACTGAAGATATAAATTGGAGTCATATGCATGGCATGTGGAACTCATATAAAGGCCAAGAACAGGTCACTTAGAAGTGGATATAGAGAAGTATAAGAGATCGCAGCACTGAACCCTGGGAAACTCCAACATTTTCTAATAAGGATAGAGGAGGAAGAAGCAGCAAATAATTGTAAGAAGTGGTTTATGCTACAGAAAGAAAACCAATAGAGATTATTTTCTATATGAATACCTATTTTTAAATTAATGGTGTTAATATTAAATAGTACCAAATGTTGTTGATAGTTCAAAATAAGGAGTTGGACACTGAGTGACTAACACTTTCACTTCCATTGGGTTTGAAAATCTGGAGGACATTGATAATATTAATAAGAGCAGCTTTGTATGTGTGATGGGTAAGAATATCTATTTAGATAAGTCTAAATGAAAACAATTGGAGAAGATGAAATGAGTTTTTGAGAACAGTTTCTCCAAATGACAGTAAAGAAATAGGTCAGTAATCAGAGGAGAATATAAAAGTGAAGGAGGAGTGTTTTGTTTTTGGAAAATAGGGTGATATTTTTGTATCACACAGTAGATGTGAAATTTTCACCTGGAGACTGAATGGTCAAGAGAGAATGCAGACTATCCCCAGATGGAATTTGGACTCAGAAACATGATCAGATATCCTATCACAAGAATAAATAGAAACAAATGAAGGCATGTCAACAGTTTTGGGAATGTGTGGAACTTCCCTTTTGATTTCATTTTCTGAGAAAAATTAAAAAAGATTATCTAATTAGGAGCAGAGAAGAAGCTCTAGACTTTTGAGAAGAGAAGCAAAGATACAAAAATTTTAACTAGAAGATCAGGAGTGAATAAACACTGGAAATAGGCAGCAGTGCATGCCCATGTCAGTTTTTGATCATAAATATAAAGTGAGTCCAACCATTAAGGTTGTTTGTTTTTACCCACTCATTACTTTTTACCCACTTTTCTTATCAGAACAAAACCCAGTTTCCCCCACAGTCAGTCTCTCCAATCAGGGAGCCTCCATAAGCCTCTTAACATTTTCACTCAGAGGGTATACAGAATGAAAACCACAATCACAGAAAACTGATCAAACTGATCACATGGACAACAGCCTTATCTAACTCAGTGAAACTATGAACCTTGACATGTAGGGCCATCCCAGACGGATGGGTCATGGGGGAGAGTTCTGACAAAATGTGGTCCACTGGAGAAGGAAATGGCAAACCTCTTCAGTATTCTTACCTTGAGAACCCCATGAACAATATGAAAAGGCAAAAAGATAGGACACTGAAAGATGAACTCCCCAGGTTGGTAGGTGCTAAATATGCTACTGAAGAAGAGCGGAGAAAACACTCCAGAAAGAATGAAGAGATAGAGCCAAAGCAAAAACAACACCACAACCATCAAAAGCCACAACAATGCCAAAAACAACTGTTACATCACAGTCGTGGATGTGATGGGTGATGGAAGTAAAGTCTGATGCTGTAAAGAACAATATTGCATAGGACCTGGAATGTTAGATCCATGAATCAAGGCAAATTAGATGTGGTCAAACAAGAGATGGCAAGAGTGAACATCTACATTTTAGGAATCAGTGAACTAAAATGGATTGGAATGGGTGAATTTAACTCAGATGACCACAATATCTACTACTGTGTGCAAGAATCCCTTGGCAGAAATGGAGTAGCCCTCATAGTAAATAAAAGAGTCCAAAATGCAGTTCTTAGGTGCAGTCTCAAAAGTGACAGAATGATCTCTGTTTGTTTCCAAGGCAAACCATTCAATATCACAGTAATCCAAGTCAATGCCCCAACCAGTAATCCTGAAGAGACTGAAGTTGAATGGTTCTATGAAGACCTACAAGAACTTCTAGAACTAACACCCGCACCACCACCCCCCACCACCCCCCACCACCCCAACCCCCGCAAATGTCCTTTTCATCATAGGGGACTGGAATGCAAAAGTAGGAAGTCTAGAGATACCTGGAGTAACAGGCAAATTTGGCCTTGGACTACAAAATGAAGCAGGACAAAGGCTAACAGAGTTTTGTCAAGAGAATGCACTGGTCAAGGCAAACACCTTCTTCAAACAACATAAGAGAAGACTCTACACATGGACATCACCAAATGGTCAATACTAAAATCAGATTGATTATATTCTTTGCAGCCAAAGATGGAGCAGATACAGTCAGCAAAAACAAGACTGAAAGTTGAGTGTGGCTCAGAACATGAACTCCTTATTGCCAAATTCAGACAGAAATTGAAGAAAGTAGGGAAAACCACCAGACCATTCAGGTATGACCTAAATCAAATCTCTTATGATTACACAGTGGAAGTGACAAATACATTCAAGGTATTAGATCTGATAGACAGAGTGCCTGATGAACTATGGATGGAGGTTTGTGGCACTGTACAGGAGGCAGTGATCAAGACCATCCCCAAGAAAAAGAAATGCAAACAGGCAAAATGGTTGTCTGAGGAGGCCTTACAAACAGCTGTGAAAAGAGAAGTGAAAGGCAAAGGAGAAAAGGAAAGATATACCCATTTGAATGCAGAGTTCCAAAGAATAGCAAGAAAAGATTAGAAAGCCTTCCTCAGTGATCAGTGCAAAGAAATAGAGGAAAACAACAGAATGGGAAGGACTAGAGATCTCTTCAAGAAAATGAGAAATAACAAGGGAACATTTCATGCAAAGATGGGCACAATAAAGGACAGAAATGGTACGAACCTAACAGAAGCAGAAGATATTAAGAGGAGGTAGCAAGAATACACAGAAACTGTACAGAAAAGATCTTCATTACCCAGATCACCACAATGGTGTGATCGCCCACCTAGAGCATGATATCCTAGAATGCAAAGTCAACTGGGCCTTTTTTCACTAAGAACAAAGCTAGTGGAGGTGATGGAATTACAACTGAACTATTTCAAATCCTAAAAGATGATGCTGCGAAAGTGCTACACTCAATATGCCAGCAAATTTGGAAAACTCAGCAGTGGCCACAGAACTGGAAATGGTTAGTTTTAATTCCAATTCCCAAAGAAAGGTGATGCCAAAAAAGTTCAAACTACCACACAACTGTACTCATCTCACACTCTACCAACGTAATGATCAAAATTCTCCAAGCCAGCCTTCAACAGTACATGAGCTGTGAATTTTCAGATGTTCAAGCTGGGTTGAGAAAAGGCAGAGGAACCAGAGATCAAATTAACAACATCCATTGGATCATCAAAAAAGCAAGGGAGTTCCCCAAAAGCACCTACTTCTGCTTTATTGACTATGCCAAAGCCTTTGACTGTGTGGATCATAGCAAACTGTGGAAAATTCTTAAAGAGGTGGGAATACCAGACCACCTGACCTGCCTCCTGAGAAATCTGTATGCAAGTCAAGAAGCAACATTAGAACTGGACATGAAACAACAGACTGGTTCCAAATCACAAAGAGTATGTCAAGGATGTATATTGTCATCCTGCTTATTTAACTTCTATGAAGAATATATCCTGCAAAATGCCAGGCTGGATGAAGCACAAGCTGGAATCAAGATTGCCGGGAGAAATATTAATAACCTCAGATATGCAGATGACACCACTCTTATGGCAGAAAGCAAAGAAGAACTAAAGAGCCTCTTGATGAAAGTAAAAGAGGAGAGTGAAAAAGTTGGCTTAAAACTCAACATTCATAAAACTAAGATCATGGCATCCAGTCCCATCACTTCATGGGAAATAGATGGGGAAACAGTGGAAACAGTGGCAGACTTTATTTTCTTGGGCTCCAAAATCACTGCAGATAGTGATTGCAGCCATGAAATTAAAAGATGCTTGCTCCTTGGAAGGAAAGTTATGACCAACCTAGACAGCATATTAAAAAGCAGAGACATTACTTTGTCGACAAAGGTCCATTTAGTCAAAGTTATGGTATTTCCAGTAGTCATGTATGGATGCAAGAGTTGGACTATAAAGAAAGCTGAACACCAAAGAATTGATTCTTTTGAACTGTGGTGCTAGAGAAGACTTCTGAGAGTCCCATGGACAGCGAGGAGATCAAACCAGTCAATCTTAAAGGAAATCAGTCTTGAATATTTATTGGAAGGACTGATGCTGAAGCTGAAACTCCAATCCTTTGGCCACCTGATACGAAGAACTGACTCACTGGAAAAGAACCTGGTGCTAGGAAAGATTGAAGACAGAAGGAGAAGGGGTGACAGACGATGAGATGGTTGGATGGCATCACTGACTTGATGGACATAAGTTTGAGCAAACTCCAAGAGTTGGTAATGGACAGGGAAGCTTGGCGTGCTGCAGTCCTTGGGGTCTCAAAGAGTTGGACATGACTTAGTGACTGAACTGAACCTTTTTCTCGGCTAAGAGTGACGTATATTGGAGAATATGAAGAGTTGGATGTAACCAAGACTGGAATTTTTGCAGGTGAAAACGATGAAGGGAATGTATGCAAGGTAAGCAAGGAAGGTGAAAGTAAAAGGGAAGGACTATTATGATTATTGCACATGGTTCCCAATCCAGATAGGTAGGGGACATTTAAAAGGTACAAATAATTTTTCCTACAGATAAGTTCAGTTCAGTCACTCAGTCATGTCCAACTCTTTGCGACCCCATGAACTGCAGCACTCCAGGCCTCCCTGTCCATCACCAACTCCTGGAGTCCACCCAAACTGATGTCCATCGAGTTGGTGATGCCATCCAACCATCTCATCCTCTGTTGTCCCCTTGTTCTCCTGCCCTCAATCTTTCCCAGCATCGGGGTCTTTTCCAATGAGTCAGCTCTTCACATCAGGTGGCCAAAGTATTGGAGTTTCAGCTTCAACATCAGTCCTTCCAATGAACACCCAGGACTGATCTCCTTTAGGATGGACTGATTGGATCTCCTTGCAGTCCAAGGGACTCTCAAGAGTCTTCTCTAACACCACAATTCAAAAGCATCAATTCTTCGGCGCTCAACATTCTTTATAGTCCAACTCTCACATCAATACATGACCACTGGAAAAACCATGGCCTTGACTAGGCGGACCTTTGTTGGCAAAGTAATGTCTCTGCTTTTTAATATGCTGTCTAAGTTGGTGTTGAATTTACTTCTAGTCTTTCTCGTATCACCCAAATATCACAACCAGGAAGTTGACATTGATACATTCTACCCGTGCTATTTAGATTTCACCATTTTTTGTGCACTTGTGTGTGTATCTGTGCCTTAGTTCTGTTCAGTTAACAGTTAAGATACAAAACAATTGTAATAATTACATATACATATGTTTTTATATGTAAACATATATATCCCTCATGGTGGACAGGGAATCCTGGCGTTCTGCAGTCCATGGAGTCACAAAAAGTCAGACACAACTGAGCGACTGAACTGAACTCATGCTATAATTTTATAGGTACAGCAATGCCCCTCCCTCCCTGGCAACCACTAACTTGTTCTCACTTTGAATAATTTTGTCACTTCAAGAATGATCTATAAAGAATCATACAGGATGTCACCTGCTGATACTGGGTTTCTGTCACTCAGTATAATTCCCTTGAGACTCATCCAAATTGCTGAGTATATATAAACAGTTTTGTTTTATTTCTGGGTAGTAACCCATGGTATGAATATACCACAGTTTGTTTAACCCTTCACCCACTGAATGACATCTGAGTTTTCTCCAGTATTTCTCTATTACAAATAAAGCTTATATAAACCTTTGTGTAGAGGTATTTACATGAACATATCTTTTGATTCCTTTGAAATAAACTCCTGAGTATGCCATTGCTGGATCATATACAAACATTCAGTTTTCCCAGAGTAGCTGCCCCATTTTATAATTCCACCACCGATGTGTGACGTGTCTTTGTCTGTGTTCTAATGGGATTATTTGTTAGTATTTACTATAGAGTTTTGAGAATCCTTTATTTATTCTAGATATTGGTCCTTTGTCAGATATGTGGTTCATAAACATTTCCCCCCAGTCTGTATCTTATCTTTTCATTCTCTTCACAAGGGGCTATGAAGCAAATCTAAAAAACTTTTCAATGAAGTCAGGCATCATTCCTTTTCCTTTTATGGATCTTGCTTTTGTGTCAAGCTTAAAAACTCTTTGTCTAGACCTTCCTTGCTTCAGAAGATTTCTAAAAGTTATTTTTTCTATAAGTTTTATAGTTTTATGCTTATATCTAGAATCAATTTTGAGTAGAGATCTGAGGTTTAGATTGAGGTTCTTTTTTTTTTTTTTTTTGACTCTGGATTTCTAATTGCTTCATTTGTTAAAATTTGTCTCTTCTTTCCATTGAATTGCTTTTGTTCAGTTGTTAAAAATAAGTTGGAAATATTTGATTGGATCTATTTCTGGTTTCTTTATTCCATTCCGTTGATCTTTGTGTCTATTTCTCTCCAAATATCACACTGTCTTTATTACTGTAGCTATCTAATAGGCTTTAATGTTAGGTGGAATTATTCCTCCTATTTTATTTTTTAAAATGTGTTTTAGCTATTCAGGGTTCTGGATCTTTCTATATAAAATTTCGATCACCTCTTATATGTCTGCAAAAAACATTGCTCAGGTTTATATAGACATTATGTTAAATGTACTGATTAATTTGAGGAAAATTGGTATCTTTACTTTATTTCCCATCGATGACCACATTATGCCTATTAATTTATTTAGGCTTTCCTTGATTTCTTTCATCAGAATTTTATAATTTTTACTATACAAACTCTGTAAAAATTTTGTTAAGTGTGTATATTCTGAATATATCTTATACACCTACGGACTCCCGTGGTGGCTCAGAGGTTAAAGCGCCTATCTGCAATGCTGGAGACCTGGGTTCGATCCCTGGGTCTGGAAGATCCCCTGGAGAAGGAAATGGCAACCCACTCTAGTACTCTTGCCTGGAAAATCCCATGGACAGAGGAGCCTGGTAGGCTACAGTCCATGGGGTCGCAAAGAGTCGGACACGACTGAGCGACTTTACTTACTATATACCTATATACCTCATTTTTGAGGTAATTTTAATGATATTTTTTTATAAGTCTTCCCATGTGCCAATTGTTAGTATATATAAATACAATATATTGTGTGACTGTGTATCCTACAATCTTGATGAACTCATTATTTCTAGGGAGTAGTCTTTTAATATTCCTTGAGACTACATCTATTCTATGTAGACAAACATGTCACATGCAAATACAGACAGATTTATTTCCTCCGTTCCAATCTTTGTGTCTTTTATTTGTTATTCTTGATTTGTTTCAGTGACTGGAACTTCCGGTAATATGTTAAATAACAGTGGCTAGAATGAATATTCGGAGAAGGCAGTGGCACCCCACTCCAGTACTCTTGCCTGGGAAATCCCATGGATGGAGGAGCCTGGTGGGCTGCAGTCCATGGGGTCGCGAAGAGTCGGACACGACTGAGCGGCTTCACTTTCACTTTTCACCTTCACGCACTGGAGAAGGAAATGGCAACCCACTCCAGCATTCTTGCCTGGAGAATCCCAGGGATGGGAGCCTGGTGGGCTGCCGTCTATGGGGTCACACAGAGTTGGACATGACTGAAGTGACTTAGCAGCAGCAGCAGCAGAGTGAACATTCTTGCCGTATTCTCAGTCTGTGTAGAAGAGCAGCCAGTCTTTCATCATTAAGTTTGGTGTTAAGTTTAGTCCTTTTGCATGCAATCTTTGCTGAGATAATTTCTCTCTAATTCTAGTTGACTGAGAGTTTTAGCATGAATGGGTGTTGCATTTTTATCAAAGATTTTTCTGCATCAAATGATTTTTATATTGATATGATAAATTATATTTTTTAATGTTTTCTTTTGGAAAGAGTTAGCTGTCTAAACTGAAGTTCATTCAGCTATTTTGCTTTTATAAGTCTTAGAAATACTGAAGAGTGTGAGAACATGGTTTGTTATGTCCTCAAAGCTTGGAAAGAAGATATGCACATTATTAGATGAAGTGTTTGAAAATATATTCACCTTTATAGTAAATGTGACTCTGTTAACTATTAATTTTTTTTCTTGAAGTAAAAATGATTTATACAAAGTCATTAGAGAGCATTGATTAGAGTTCCCTGTACTATTCATTAGGTCTTATTATCTATTACATAGCTAATATTGTATATATGTCAATCCTGACCTTCCAATTTATCCCTCCCCTGCCCTTGTTTCTATGCCTGTGAGTCAAATTCTGTTTTGGAAATAGGTTCATTTGTACCATTCCTTTAAATTCCACTTATAAATGATAAAATGTGGCATTTGTCTTTCTCTGTACGACTTAACTTCACACAGTATGACAATCTCTAAAGCCATCAGTGTCACTCCAAACAGCATTATTTTTTTCTTTTTTGTGGCTGATTAATAGTCCATTGTATATATGTACTACTTCTTCTTTATCCATTTCTCCATCAGTGGACATTTAGATTACTTCCAAGTCCTGGCTACTGTAAAGAGTACTGCAATGAATATTAGGGTGCAAGTATCCTGTCAAATTATGGTTTTCTCTGGATATATGCCCAAGAGTGAGATTGCTGGATCATATGGTAGTTCTGGTTTTAATTTTTTAAGGAATCTCCATATTGTTCTCCATAATCACTGTACCAATTTACACTCCCATCAATAGGGTTGGAAGGTTCCCTTTTCTCCACACCCTCTCTAGCATTTATTGTTTGTAGATTTTTTTGATAACAGCCATTCTGACTGGTGTGAGGTAATATGTCATTATAGTTTTGATTTGGAGTTCTCCAATAATCACTGATGTTGAGCATCTTTTCATGTGCTTCTTGGCCATCTGTATGTCTTCTTTAGAGAAATGTCTGTTTAGAGCTTCCACTAATTTTTTGACTGGTTTGTTTATTTTTTGATATTGCGCTGCATGAGCTGTTTGTATATTTTGGAGGCTAATCCTTTATTGGTTGCTTTGTTTGCAAATATTTTCTCCCATTCTGTGGGTTTTCTTTTTGTTTTACTGATGGTTTCCCTTGATGTACAAAAGCTTCTAAGTTTAATTAGGTAGTGTTTGTTTATTTATGTTTTTATTTTCATTACTCGAAGTTAGATCAAAAAGATCTTGCTGCAGTTTATGTCAGAGAGTGTTCTATGTATCCCTCTTAATGGTTTTATAGTATCTGGTCTTACATTTGGGTATTTAATTTATTTTGAGTTTACTTTTGTGTATGGTGTTAGAGAAGGTTCTAATTTCATTTTTTTTACATGTAGCTGTCCAGTTTCTCCAGCACCAGTTACTGAAGAGACTATCTTTTCCCATTGTACATTTTTGCCTCCTTTGTCACACATCAGCTGACCACAGGTGTACGGGTTTATCTCTAGATTTTCTATCCTGCTCCATTGCTCTTTATTTCTGTTTTGTGCCAGTACTATATGGTTTTGATTACTGTAGATGTGTAATATATCTGAAGTTAAGGAGTCTAATTCCTCCAGGTTTGTTTTTCTTTCTCTGGTTTCCCTGGTTCTTTGGGGTCTTTTGTGTTTCCATGCAAATTGTAAGATATTTTGTTCTAATTCTGTGAAAAAAGGGCTATTGATAATTTGATAGACATTGCATTGAATCTATAGATTACTTTGGATACTATAATTTTGACAGTGTTGACTCTTCCAATCCAAGAACATGATATGTGTCTCCATCTGCATCATCTTTTATTTCTTTCATCAGCATCTTCTAATTTTTCTCTTAGCTTTTAAAATTTGAGATTCCTTGTGTGGTATTCCATTTGGGAAATTTGGGGTAGAATTGTTATTATGAGGCAGAGTGGATGATGCATTACAGTAGCTCTCTAACCACCAATGCCACCTCCTATTTTCCAGATATTACACATATTAATAGGATTTTTAAAAACTCATTGTATAGGATGACATATTTTCTTAATAAATAAAGAGTATGTTGAGATTGCTGAAAACACTTTTGTAGTTCTAGTAGGGTCTAAACAAACAACCATAACAGATTTCTTCAGTAACTTCAGATTGTGTTAGAGGAATGGAAAATTTAAGCATTGAGGGACTCTGGAGAGTGAGGTTGATTTTTCCCACACTAAGAGAATGAAGAAAACAAGAAACAATTCTCATGCCTTTTCAAAGAGGAAAACAAGGAAGAAACAGTAAGAACAGCAAAGGAAGTAGAGGTGGCTCTGCAGATTCTGGACACTTGTCTCTAGAGCTTTTTGTTATTCCCTATTTTCCATTGGTGATTAGTGATAATAATTTTTATATGGAAAAAAAGCTTATTTTCAATAGCCTCAAGGATGAAGCAAGCTAGTCCTGTAGAAGATAAATACATTTAAAGATCTGTAATCTGCAATTAGAAAATAAGGGATGAATAAGCCTAGGATCCAGAATGTGACCTAGATTACTTAAATCATAAGAGGTCCATAGAGGTTTTATAATCATTTACAATTTACTTAACTAGGCATTTTTATAGTTTTACATAATAGCATCACTGCAAATGTATCATTGAGATTGCAAATGTTAAAGATTATTTTAAGAATTGCCAATTTTTTTGCAATGTACTATAAATAGAACCACAGCTAGTGAAAAAAACAATTATATAACAGATGCATATATCCTCAATCCTACAGGATGAAAAATATCACAGTTAAAGTTCATTAAAAAGATTAGAAAATTTTCAAAACATTAATATGCTATAAATGTAAAGTTTAAAATGAAATCTGCATTTTTAAATCACTAACTTGGAAAAATTGAATCTAATTCTCCTATTTGTATGCATAAGGTTGTTTCCCAAAGCATTTCAACAACAACAAAGGGAGAGAGGAAAATTTAAAATATTTATTCAGATGGAACTTACTATGACTTATAGATATGTGGTTTTACCATATGCTATGAAACATTCAGGTAATATAAATTTAAGATTGCCAGAAATATTTGCATGTTTTAGAGGAATCATATATATATATATACACACACACATATTAATATATATATATATATGTCATACATATATGAGAAGTGCATGTACAATCAATGCCCTCATAAACTCAATATTTGGAGTTCTATAATAAAAGGTAAAATTTATCACATGTGAAAAACATTTAATATAGAAATGATAAAATTATGAAGCTTCTGAACTTAAAATTTAACAAAAAAGATTGAGTCAGTGTCCCTTTCAAATATGTTTTTCTGTAAAGATAAATGCAATCATAAACTTTTTACATTTAACAAATATTGAATATACTGTGCTTAGTCATGTCAGACTCTTTGTGACTCAATGGACTGTAGCCCACCTGGCTCTTCTGTCCATGGGGATTCTCCAGGCAAGAATACTGGAGTGGGTTGCCATGCCCTCCTCCAGGGGATTGTCCCAACCCAGTGATCAAAGCCAGGTCTCCTGCATTGCAAGTGGATTCTTTACCATCTGAGCCACCCAGAAAGCCCAAGAATAGTGGAGTGGGTAGCCTACCCCTTCTCCAGGGGGTCTTCCCAACACAGGAATTGAACCGGGGTCTCCTGCATTGCAGGTGGATTCTTTACCAGCTGAGCTAGCAAGGAAGCCCAAATTTTGAATACATATTGCCATATTATACATTGACAATATGGTCTTCCCTGGTGGCTCAGATGGCAAAGAATCTGCCTGCAGTGCAGGATACCTGAGTTGGATCCCTGGGTTGGGAAGATTCCTGGACAAGGAAATGGCTACTCAGTCCAGTATTATCACTTGGAGAATTCCATGGACAGAGGAGCCTAGCACTTACAGTCCATGAGGTAACAAAGAGTGGGACAGGACTAAGCGCTAACATTTTCACTTTCATATTGAGAATATAAATGTTTTCTAGTATTCAAGTGAATATTTGGAGGACTTTAGTTCTACGATGGAATAGCACCATTCTTCCCAGGTCCTCCCTCATATGCCTAAAAATCCTAGACATAACAGCACAAATAAGCAAAGTAAGACTCTTAACAGTAAAAAACAGTAAAAAAGAAGGCAAATTTCCTAGGGATTTCAGGAGCTGACCAGCTTCAAGGCAGTGAGTTCCCTGGGTTACCTTATTGTCTTACTTCTATCCCAGAAGACTCCAGCATAACCACCAACAGGCACGGAGAGGAAAAGCTCTAAGAAAAGCCTTTTCTTTCTAATCAATGGAATAGGCAAAGGGTAGTGTAACAGAACAGAAAGCATTTGGGCAAAAATTACCCTGTCTTTGTTGTTGTTCAGTCTCTAAGTTCTGTCCAACTCTTTGTTACCCCATGGACTGCAGCATGCGAAGTTTCCCTGTCCTACATTGTCTCCCAGAGTTTGCTTAAATTCATGCCCATTGAGTTGGTGATGCTATCTAACCATTTAATTCTCTGCCACCCCCTGATAGCTTACCGTGAATGGTGTCGGATTCGTGGTATCCAGAGATTTAATTCAGGACCAGGGACCAGGCTTGAACACTCAAGAGCTTTTGTGTGGCAGAGTTTTATTAAAGTATAAAAAGGGACAGAGAAAGCTTCTGACAGACATCAGAAGGGGGCAGAGAATGCCCCCCTCACTAGTCTATGCAAGGAAGTTACTTACTTTTTTAATTAGTTATAAATCAAAAGAATGTCTCAAGGTTGTAAAGATCTTACTAGACCCACGCCCATAATTTACATTTTAAGATAACAGGATTAGCCAGAAGGTTTTCAGGAAGGAAAAACTGTCCTCAATCAGGATATACTGTTGTTATATAATCCTTAGTATGGAGTTTAAACTGAATTGTTTGTTGTGTAATCATCAGTTCCCAGCTTAAAGAAAAAAAAAAAAATTTATGTGGCTAAGACTAAGGAATGTAGAGAAGAAAAAAAAGAAAAAAGATGCTTGTCCTTTCCTTCTCCTTGAGAATTTCAGACCCCTTTCTCTGCTTTGAGAGCCACAGACCCCTTTCTCCTCCTCTGGTACCCCGGACTTCTTATCAACCTGCCTAGGAATTGACTCTCTCACCCCTTCTCCTTTTACCTTCCATCTTTCCCAGCATCAGTTTCTAATGAGCCAGCTCTTCATGTCAGGTGGCCAAAGTATGGGAGCTTCAGCTTCAGCATCAGTCCTTCCGATGAATATTCAATGTTTATTTCCTTTGGAACTGACTGGTTTGATCTCCTTGCTGCCCAAGGGACTCAAACGTCTTCTCCAGCACCACAATTCAAAAGAATCAATTATTTGACACCTTCTTTATGGTCCAACTCTAACATCCATACAGGACCAATGGAAAAACCATAGCTTTGATTATAAGACTTTTAGAGGCAAAGTGATGTCTCTGCTTTTTAATATACTGTCTAGGTTGTCATAGCTTTCCTTCCAAGGAGCAAACATTTTTTAATTTCATGACTGCAGTCACTGTCCATCATTTTTGGAGCCCAAGAAAATAAAACCTGCCACAGCTTCCACTTTTTCCCTATCTATTTGCCATGAAGTGATGGAACCAGATGCCATGATCTTTGTTTTTTGAATGTTGAGTTTTAAGTCAACATTTTCACTCTCATCTTTCACCTTCATCAAGTGGCTCTTTAGTTCTTCTTCTGCCATGAGAGTCATGTCATCTGCATGTCTGAGGTTGTTGATATTTCTCCCAGCAATCTTGATTCTAGCTTGTGATTCATCTAGACCAGAATTTTGCATGATATACTCTGCACATAAGTTAAATAAACAGGGTGACAATATATAGCCTTGTTGTACTCCTTTCCCAATTTTGAACTAGTCTGTTGTTCCATATCTGGTTCTAACTGTTCCTTCTTGACCTACATACAGGTTTCTCAGGAGAGCAAGGGTGGTCTGGTAATCCCATCTCTTTAAGAATTTTCCATAGTTTGTTGTGATAATCAAAGTCTTTAGCATAGTCTATGAAGCAGAAGTAGATTTTTTTTCTTCTGGAATTCTCTTGCTTTTTCTGTGATCCAACAGATGTTAGCAATTTGATCTCTGGTTCCTCTGCCTTTTCTCAATCCAGCTTGTACATCTGGAATTTCGCAGTTCACATACTATTAAAGGCTAACTTGAAGGCCTTTGAGCATAACCTTACTAGAATGTGAGATGACCACAATTTTGCAGTAGTTTGAATATTTTTTGGCATTGCCCTTCTTTGGGATTGAAATTAAAACTGATCTTTTCCAGTCTTGTGTCCATTGCTGAATTTTCCAAATTTGCTGACATATTGAGTGCAACACTTTAACAGCATCATCTTTTAAAATTTTAAAAAGCTCAGCTGGAATCCCATCATCTCCACTAGCTTTGTGCATAGTAGTGCTTCCTAAGGCCAACTTGACTTCAAACTCCTGGATGTCTTGGTCTAGGTGAGTGACCACACCATTGTAGTTATTTGGGTCATTAATACCTTTTTTGTACAATTCTTCTGTGTATTCTTGCCACTTCTTCTTAACCTCTTCTGCTTCAGTTAGGTCCTTATGCTATCTTACCTAAATATAAATGAAAAACTGCTTCTATTTATGACTTCAGTGGGGGCATCAAAAGCAGATACTTCATCCCTCCAGGAAAGTAAGAGTATCACTGTGATTTTCCCTGTTGGTTGGTTTTGACAGAGCATGCAGGATATTGAACTTTTGTACCCTCTGTAGCAGAAGAAATAGTGTTTTGCTCCCCCTACCAGGGTAGTAATAAAAAAAAAATATCCCTAGCAGGGTAGTAATACAAAATCAGTGCAGATGGTGACTGCAGCCATGAAATTAAAAGACACTTACTCCTTGGAAGGAAAGTTGTCACCAACCTAGACAGCATATTAAAAAGCAGAGACATTACTTTGCTGTCAAAAGTCCGTCTAGTCAAAGCTATGGTTTTTCCAGTTGTCATGTATGGATGTGAGAGTTGGACTATAAAGAAAGTTGAGTGCCAAAGAATTGATGCTTTTGAACTGTGGTGTTGGAGAAGACTCTTGAGAGTCCCTTGGACTGCAAGGAGATCCAACCAGTCCATCATAAAGGAGATCAGTTCTGAATATTCATGGAAGGACTGATGCTGAAGCTGAAACTCCAATACTTTGGCCATCTGATGCGAAGAACTGACTCATTTGAAAAGACCTGATGTTGGGAAAGATTGAAGGCAGGAGGAGAAGGGAATGACAGAGAATGAGATGGTTGGATGGCATCACCGACTCAATGGACATGAGTTTGAGCAAACTCTGGAAGTTGGCGATGGACAGGGAGGCCTGGCATGCTGCGGTCCATGGGGTCACAAAGAGTCGGACACGACTGAGCGACTGAACTGACTGAATTGATCAGGGTAGTGTGTCACTAGGGTACAAGATGAGCTAAGTGTCTACCTCCTCAAGCTAGAAATGAGACTTAATTTGTTAGTGTGAGACATGACTAGTCACTAATACACTATATTTCCCCATTCTTACAAGTGTTAGAGGGACCCAGCAGAGAGCCCACTCAAATATTCCCAACAGATCTTAACAATAGAGAAAAAGCAATTCATTGGGGGAAGGATAGCCATTTTAACAAATAGAGCAATAGGAAATTCATATTCAAAATAATTTTAACAAACCTCAATATAAACCTTAGACTTTGACCAAAATTGATCATGAACTAAAATGTAAAATAAAAAAGTGTAAAAGTATAATCCTTTTAGAAAAGATAGAGAAAATATTCATAATCTAGAACTAGACAAAATTCTTAAACTTGACACCAAAGTACTATTTGTAAAAGGGAGACATAAATTTGACCTCATCAAAACTAAATTTGCTCTGAAAAAGACTCTTTAAAGGGAAAAAAAATGCAAGCTACAGAGAAGATAAAACATTTGCAAACCACATACTTGACAAAGTACAAGTATTAGAATACAGATGTCTAAAAACTCATTATTAAAACAAACCAATTAGAGAATAAGCAAAAGATATAAACATTTCACTAAAGAGGACATATACATTACAGTTAAGGCCACAGCTATATATCATTATATACTTATAATGGCTAAAAGGAAATAGTGACAATAGCAAATGCTGGTACAGTTATTGAAAAACTGGACCACTTATTGCTGTGGATATAGAAATGGTATAGATAGTCTGAATCACAGTTTGGCAATTTCTCAATAGAGAATTATTCCATTTATTTTAAGAAAATAAAAAATAAAATAATTTATAATTCTGCATCTGTATAAATAGTCAAAAGTCTTATGTTACTTATCTGAGAAAGATCAATCATAAACACATTGTACATATTCATATATTTTAATCAGTTTCTTGGTTCTATTTTCTCTAATAAAGGTAGTGTTTTTCTCAATACAGATTTTTTCCATAGAGTTCCCTAAAAAAATCTTTCCTAATATTGCATATTTTGTTGAGTAAATTTAAAGTTGTTTTCTAGAAAAGAAACTGACTTCCTACTGTACCTAAGTCAATGTTATATTGTCTAATAGGTTAATAGATCCATAAGAATAAAGAGTCCATAAGTGCCCTCTCACCTATATAGATGGGCTTCCCTGGTGGCTCAGATGGCAGAGAATCTGCCTGCCAATACAGGAGATGTGGGTTCGATCTCTGGGTCGAGAACAGCCCCTGGAGGAGGACATGGCAGCCCCCTCCAGTATTCTTGCCTGTGAAATCCCATAGACAGATGAGCCTGGCTGGTTACTGTCGATGGGGTCGCAAAGAATCCAACACCACTGAACGACTAACACTTTAACTACACTTTCACCTATATAGAGGACTGATTTTTGTAGAATGCTCTAAGACATTCCATTTGGAAAGGAAATTTTTCAACAAATTCTGCTTGAACCACTGTATATTCATAAGGGGAAAAAATTATCTTGACACCTACTTTGTAACATACAAAATATTTGCTATGGATCATAGTCATAAACATAAAATCTAAATGTTCATGCCTTCTTGAGAAAACATTGAAAAATATTTTCTTAATCTTGTTATAGGGAAAGTTTCTTTTATATGACAAAAAGTTGCCAAATAGAAAAGATAGAATAGATAAATTGATTTTCACACAAGTAAATGCTCTGTTCATCAAAAACACTGATAAGAAAATGAAAAAGCAAGCCATAGACTTAGGGAACATATTCTCAATACATATATCTCAAAAAGGAATTGATTCTGTGTTACATTAAGAACATATAAAAATTAATGATAAATAACTCAGCTTTACAAAGGTCATCAATAAATATTTCACAGAAAAAAGTAGTTGGTACAGTGTAGTTTGCTTCCTAGGAATTTGCTCAGGATAAATGAATAATTATATCTTTTCAAAAACTTGTATATAAATATACAAATGTATGAAAGTCTTTACAACCATGCACTAATGTTCACAGCAATTCTATTTATAATATCCCAAATGTAGAAAAATCTAAATATCCCATCAATTGGAGAATGAATAACCAATCTCAGTGTAGGGAAAGATTTCTTTAACAGTGCAAAAAAGCACTAACGAAAGAAAATTATCAGCTAGATTTTACGAAAATTAAAATGTTCTACATTTCCATGATACTACCAATGCTGAGCATAATCTTTTTATCCACAAATTGTCTGCATCAATAAATATCATGGAAATGTAAATTAGAAACAAAATTAAGTAGCACTTCATATTTATAAGAAGGATTTAGAAAAACTGGAATTCCTGGATTTCTGTTGAGAATGTAAAATAACGACTACTTTGAAAACCAGTTTGACAGATTTTTGTATAATTAAACACAAACTGGCTTCGTGACCCATTATTTTCAATTTTGTTAAAGGCCATTAATTTTCACTCATGTTAAATGAAAACTTGTGTTACACAAAGGATTGTATTTAAGTGTGGAAAAGTTTATAGTATCTAATTCATAACACCTTCAAATGAAAATAATGTAAATGTTTCTTATTAATGGCAAAATAGGTAATGAATCAGTGGCATATTATTACAATGGAATACAACACAGCTTTAAAAATGTATTGACACATGCAAAAATATTGGATGAATCTTGAGCAAAATAGATTATGCATTTACATTAAAAGTTTATACTGAATGCTTTCATGAAGTTCAAAATCAGGAAAAAGTAATCTATCATCACAGAAATTAGAACAGTGATTGCATTGGGAATGGGAATGGACTAGAAAGGGGCATAAGGAAACTCAGAGCTAAAAGAAATGTTCTATATCTTGACTGGATTGATGATTACTTAAGTATAAACATTTGCCAAAGCTCACCAAATTCTATTTGCATATTTTAATTTATATAAATTATATCTTATGAATAAAAACTATTGAAAAATACTGTTATTTTTTATATTTTCCAACATTCATGTTATTTGTAAGTGGTATAATTTATTTTCTCATTCTAATGAATATTTGGTTTATATCTAATTTTATATTGTAAGCTTATATTCTTTCTCTAAAAGATGGTCTCATAATTATACAAGCTTTAGGCCCCAGAAAACTGAATAGAGTGAATGTAAATTTATTCCACAAATGTGTTTCTTTCAGGCCTTCTCTCCTCCTTTTTTCTTCACTCCTATCAGTCACTATTAGGAATTTGGGGTTAGTATGCTTTACTTCTATTCCTCAAATCTGATCACTCTCACAAATATTTTATTCATCTTTGGAGTCATTTTTATGAAACTTTCTTTAATAACCTATAAAGATGTTTTAGTCTTTTTTCTTTAGCATATATCCTTTTTCTTGAATGGGAGACCTAAACAAAGTACCTTAATTTAAAGGTGGATGTGGGGCAGTGGGTGTTTCCCTGGGGGCTCAGACAGTAAGAATCTGCCCACAATGCAGGGAATCTGGGTTTGACTCCTGGGTCCAGAAAATCCCCTGCAGAAGGGAATGGCAGCCCACTCCAATATTCTTGCCTGGAGAATTCCATGGATGAGGAATCTGGTGGGATATAGTCTACTGGGTCCCAAAGAATCAGATATGACTGAGGAACTAACACTTTCACTTTCAAGAATAAATAATGGGCTTTCCTGGTAACTCAATGGTAAAGAATCTACCTGCCAATGAAGGAGACTCAGGTTAGATCCCAGGGTTAGGAAGATTGCTTAGAGAAGTGAATGGCAACACACTGCAGTATTCTTGCCTGGGAAGTTCCAGGGACAGAGTAGTCTGGAGGGCCATGGAGTTACAAAAGAGTTGGACATGAGTTAATGACTAAAACAATAATGATAACAATGGATAATTAATGTGATTATATATTGAGCAGTTAGGTGAAAGGAGGTTTACCAGCATTGCAGAAGAAAATACAGATTTTATTTTTTTATTGAGTAACTAATATTTTTTTTCCCATGGGAAGGAATTTTATTTTAAATATAGCAGTGTGTAGATGTCAATCCCAAACTATGAATCCATCCCACCCCCAACACTTCCACCCTGGTAACTATAATTTCATTCTAAGTCTGAGTCTGTTTCTGTTTTGTAAATAAGTTCATTTGTATCATATTTTTAGATTTTACATTTAAGTGATATCATATGATTTTTTTTTTTTCTTTGACTTACTTCACTTAGTATGATCATCTCCCAGTCCATTCCTGTGGCTGCAGATGACATTATTTCATTCTTTTTAATGGCTGAACAACATTCCATTGTATATATGTATTACTTCTTCTTTATCCATTCCTCTTTTGATGGACATTTAGGATGTTTCCATGTCCTGGCTGTTGTAAACTGTGCTGCAATGAACACTGGGGTGCAAGTATCCTTTCAAATCGTAAACATGTTTTTCTCCATATATACCAAAGAGTAGGATTTCTAGATCATATGGTAGCTCTATTTTTCTTCTTTAACAAAGCTCCATGCTATTCTCATGGTGGCTGCACCAGTTTACCTTATCAGCAGTGTAGGAGGATTCCCTTTTCTTCACACCCTCTCCAGCATTTATTGTTTGTCGATTTTTTGAAATGGCCATTCTGACCAGTGTGAGGTGATACCTCATTGTAGCTTTGACTTGAATTTCTCTACTAAGTTATGATACTGAGCATCTTTTCACATGCCTCTTGGCCATCTGTATGTTTTCTTTGGAGAACTGTCACTTTAGTTTTCTGTCCATTAGCTGATTAGCTGTTTTTTAATTGAGCTGTGTTAGGTGTTTGTAAATTTTAGAGACTAACCACTTGTTGGTCTCATCATTTGCAAATATTTTGTCCCTTTCTATGGGGCAATATCACTAATGAACACTGATGCAAAAATCCTCAACAAAATACTAGCAATCTGAATCTAACAATACATTAAAAGGATAAGGTACCATATTCAAGTGGGATTTATTGCAGGGATGCAGGGATTTTTCAGTATCTGAAAATCACTATGTGTGATACACTACAATCAATAAGCTGAAAGAAAAAAACTGTATGATCATCTCAATATATACAGAAAAAGCTGTTGACAAAAATCATTTTAGGATATCTCCAGAAAGTAGGCACAGAGAGAACATACCTCAACATAATAAAGGTTCATGTATGACAGATCTACACTCAACAGTGAAGAGCTGAAAGATTTCCTCCAAGATCAGGAATAAGACAAGAATGTTCACTCTCACCAGTTTCATTCAACATAGTTTTGGAAGTCCTAGTGATTGCAATCAAAGAAGAAAATAAATAAAAGGAATCTGAATTGAAAAAGAAGAAGTAAAACTGTCACTCCTTGCATATGATGTGATACTATGCATAGGAAATACTATAGATGTTACCAGAAAACTAATAGGGCTTATCAATGAATTCAGTAAAGCCTCAAGATACAAAATTAATAAACAGAAATCTGTTACATTTCTATGTACTAACAATGAAAGATCAGAAAGAGAAATTAAGGAAATAATCCTATTTACCATCTCATCAAAAGACCTAGGAATATGCCTATCTAAGGAGACAAAAGACTAGAACTCCAAAAAATATAAGATGCAGATGAAAGAAATCTAAGACAATACAAACAGAAGAAAAGATATACCATGTTATTGGATTGGAAGAAACGATATTGTCAAAATGACTATACTACCCAAGGCAATCTACAGAAATTCAGTGCAATCCCTATCAAATAACTAATGGCATTTTTCACAGAACTAGAACAAAACATCTTAATATTTGACTGGAGACACAGAAGATCTCAAATAGTCAAAGCAATCTTGAGAAAGAAAAACATAGCTGGAGTAATTAGGCTCCCTGACTTCAGGCTATACTACAAATGTATAGTCATCAAAACAGTATGATACTGTCACAAAAACAGAAATACAGATCAATGTAACAGGATAGAAAGTCCAGAGACAAACCCATTCACCTATGGTCAATTAATCTATTATAAAGGAGGCAAGAATATACAATGGAGAAAAGATAGTCTCTTCAATAAACATTGCTGGGAAAACTGGACACCTATATTTGAAATTAGAACATTCTCTGATACTATGCACAAAAATAAACTTGAATTATAGATGCAAATTTAATACTGGATACAATAAAATTCTTAGAGGGATTCATAGACATACCATTCTCTAACATAAACTGCAGGATATTTTTTATATACCTTTAAGAGTAATGAAAATAAAAACAAAAATAAACAAATGGGACCTAACTAAACTTAAAAACTTTTGCACATCTTAAGGAAACCATCAACAAAACAAAAAGAAAGCCCACAGAATGGGAGAAAATATTTGGAAATGAAATGGCCAACAGGGATTAGTCTCCAAAACGTACACATGATTCATGCAGCTCAATATTAAAAAAAAAAAAAACAAAAAACTAAATGTAAAAGAAATGGGCAGAAAATCTAAGTGGAAATTTCTCCAAAGAAGACATACAGATGGCCAAAAGACACATGAAAAAATGCTCAAGATCTCTAATTAGTAGAGAAATGCAAATCAAAACTACAATGAAGTATCACCAAACACCAGTCAGGATGGCCATCATCAAAAAATCTATTAAAAAATAAATGATGGAGAGGGTGTGGAGAAAAGGGAACCCTCTTACATTGTTGGTGGGAATGTAAATCAGTATAGCCACTATGGAGAACGGCATAAAGATTCCTTTAGAAAAAAAATCACCTAAAAATAAAATTACCACATGACCCAGCAATCCTACTCCTAGGCGTATACTCAGAGAAAATAATAATATGAAAAGATATACGTATGCCAATATTCACTGCAGTACTATTTACAATAGCCAGGACATGGAGGCAACCTAAATGTCTATCAACAAAGGCACGGATGAAGTGTTACATATATACAATAGAATATTAGTCACAAAAAAGAATAAAATAGTGCCATTTGTAGCATTATGGTGGACCTAATAATTGTCATACTAAGTCAGACAGAGAAATACAAATATAACGTGATATCTCTTATATGTGGAATCTAAAATATAGGGTACATATTAACTTAATTACAAAACAAAAGTAAACTCACAGATGTAAGAAATTAACTTGTGGTTACCAAGGAATAAGGAAGGGAGAAGGATAAATGGGGAGATTGGGACTGATATTTTCATACTACTATATATAAAATAGATAATTAATAAGAACCTATGTATAGTACAGGGAATCTACTCAATGCTCTGTAATGGCCTATATAGGAAAAGTATCTTAAAAAAGAGTGAATATGTTGGCTCAGTGGTAAAGAATTCACCTGTAATGCGGGAGATGTGGGTTTAATCCTTGTGTCAGGAAGATCCACTGGAGAAGAAAATGGCAACCCACTCCAGTCCTGGGAAATCCCAAGGACAGAGCAGCCTGATTGGCCATAGCCCCTGGGGTTGCAAGAGAGTTGGACACGACTTAGCAACTAAGCAACAACAACAGCATACATACATTCATTGCACTCATACAACGGATATATTAATACATTGTATATACATGAATGTAATTAACATCATGAAGTAGGATATATTTTCTTATCTCTGAATATCTATAGGTTTTGTTCATGAAACTGAATTTTTAATATTCACCACATGAAGACAGAATCACAATATCCTCCCTGAATCAACCATTAACTGAGTGCCACCAAAAACAAATATATAAGAATAATAACAGATTATTTTTAACTGATAGAATAAACCTCAACAAGATTGTGGAGTTAGGGTTTCTTAGCTTTCTGACATTAAGCAATCTGCAATGAAAACACACATATACCCACACACACAATAACTGTGTGTTCAGGTATGACTCCAATCTGCATAGAAGGTGTCAATTCATAATGTTTTTAGTAAGTTGGTTTGCATTTTATATTATGTCTGTTTTCTTTACTACTTATAACTTCAGTGAGAGGTTCTATGCTGTTTTCCTCAGGAATGAATTAAAAACTAAGAACTATCTACAAATAAACTTAATTGAAAACTGAAGAGCAATAAAGATATAAGAAAATTTTAGGATTGTTTTCTTTTTATTACATTTGTGTTCTGAAGCAAAACTACTTTGATTAGCTAGTGCAACTGTAAATAAAAGGCAAGTAGTATCAGACAGAGCAGTTATCAGATGGAGATTGCATCTCAGCACAAAACTTCATCAATGTTAAAATGCTGATTCTCTCCAGCAGGGAATGTGGAGATTTGTATGCAATATTGAATGTGAGGACTATTTATTCTTACCCTTGTAAAAATAGGTCAGGCTTCAAAAGAGAAATTTTTATACTTAAAGTTACAAAACAAACAATTCTCATGGCGATTGTTTTGTTGACTTGGTTTTAGCTGCGTTTTACTAGGTGTGAAATTTGAAAAGTTTACGGGACTAGCTAGAGGCAGAAGTCATAATGGCTAATGCAACTGCATCCTAGCAAAAGCTGTTTTTCAATTGGGCATAAGGTCAAGGTAAAAATACAAACAAAAAATGTAGTACGTAATATATGAGTGTTATGAGACTTTGACCAAAGTTCTTTTATACTCTACTATGCCTGTTCAGTCCTTGTGCTCTGAGTATCATTGGCAAATCAAGTCTGTACTAGTTCATTTGACTCTATAAATGATTATAATGGTTTACACAATTCCTTCTTAACTCACCAAAAGTGAAATGAATAGACAACCTTGATTTACTATTGACCTTTCTGATGTGATCAATGGTGGCTCAGATGGTAAAGAATCTGTCTGCAATGTGAGAGACCCAGGTTTGATCCCTGGGTAGGGAAGATCCCCTGGAGGAGGGAATGGCTACCCAGTCTGGTATTCTTGCCTGGAGAAGTCCATGGCCAGAGGAGGCTGGTGGGCTGCAGTTCATGGGGTCACAAACAGTTGGACACGACTGAGCAACTAACACACTATGCAGTCTGCCCAACACTTAAAAGAATATTTAGAAGATAATAAGCACTCTATTCACATTTGTTATATAAAAAAATGAATAGTTCATGTTATTAAGAATATTGTCTTTTCCTTCACAGCCTGTCTGTGCTGTTAACACATACAAACACACACACAAAATCTGTTTATGAAGCAGTTAGCCAGGGTATTTGAGTGTGACAAGGAACATCTAGGTGTGTAAAATCATAATGGAAAGTATTTGCATCTTCATGAAGCTCTTCCTAGGCTCCATGTCACTCCATCTGTTCTCTGTGTTCTGACATGACTATAACTCCTTATCTTTTAAATTTCCTTACTAGAGAAAATATGTCCATAATTAATAACAAGGATATAATCATCTGTGGGCTTCCCAAGTGGCTCAGTGGTAAAGAATCTACCTGCCAATACAGGAGATGCAGGTTCAATCCCTGGGTCAGGAAGATCCCCTGGAGGAGGAAATGGCAACCCACTCTAGTATTCTTGCCTGGGAAACGCCATGGACAGAGGAGCCTAGCAGGCTACTGCTCATGGGGTCACGAAAGAGTCGAACATGACTTAGTGATTGACATAATCTTCTGCCTATTCCCTTTAAAGCGATTAAATAAAAATAGATATTTTTAAGATTTTGAGATAAATGAAAAAAATAGACAAAAGGAATGTTACGGGTAGAGTTTATCTAGTTTCCTGGTTTCAAACTCAATTATATTTTATATGCTAAGTCCACGAAATGCTGGCACGTCTGAATAGACTTGCAGTCTGAGTACACTGTGTGTCCTGTTCTGCTCTCACACACCCACCAGCATATCCAGATTTGGTGTCTTCACCTGAAAAGTGAAGAACTGGATGATTTCTGGATTCCCTTTTCAGCTGTAAAATTATTCTGAAATTATTTATATAAAATGGATTTTAAAAGTCCTTCTCTGGAGGCCTTTGGCAATAACGTGGTCTAAGTATAACGCTTCCTAGAAAAATAAGAAAAGAGCTAAAAATATCTGACTCCCAGGGCTGATTATAGACCAAAACTTTTGTTACTAAAGTTTCATGAGATAAACACTAATAAATTTCCTTCAAGTTCTCTGGACTAACATTGCTATCTAGCAGTAATTGCAATTCTAATGGAAAAATAAAAATTAAGACAGCTTTCTTTTGTTTATGGACTAGGATACTGCCTTGAGTAAATCGTGCAAATTATGGCAAGTTACATTTCAGACTTTAACTTTTCAATTCATACCTTTACAATTTTAAAAGTATACCATGTAGAAATAAATAAACCTTTAACTCTTCTCTAATCTTTGGTAATTTCCTTTTTATAGGTTCAAAATCTTTGGCCAACAATACCATCAACCTGAAACTTAACAACATTGTTTGTATTGATTATATTTATTCTTGCAGTTACATTTAATGGTAAGTGATACTTTTTCCCCATTCACAATAGTAATATACACTTTCCTTCCAACACAGACATAAGCAAAATAGAAAGTGAATTGACTTTAAGCATATTACACTACTAGAAATATAGGAACATATGTGGACAAAATAAAGATAGTAAAAGTGATAATTAGACTTTGAAGATTAGAAACAAACAGTTTTGGAAGTGGATGTGATTTATCTGAGTCTCTCTTGACCATGTCTGATCTGTTAGATAATCATAACCTTATCCCAGCTTGCTTCCAAAATAATTCTCTTGCTTATTGTAAAAAGTCTCTTTCACTGAAAGCCAACTGTGTGCCTGGTCATAAGTTGAATTTTGGAGTTGACTGTTTAATGGTGCATTTCTCTGGCTCATTTGAAAGCACAGATATTTGACCTAAGCAGGGATTGTAAATTGGCAAACCACTTCAATCTCTGCTTTGTTTACCTCCCAAAGTTTCTCTTTTACTGAAACACATCTGAGGCAAGGTGTGTAATTTCCCTGTGTGTATTCTCTTATACCAAGGACAGAAATATTTATTTGCACGATGCCTTTTTTTGACAGCAATTGCATAATAACTATCAATGTTTTGTAGCTCCTTCCTCAAATTTCTATTTAAGGATTTTTGTCTACCCAAAAAAAGCTATTATGGATAAGCTATGATATAAATGTAAGGACATTTACTGAAACATTATTTGAATAGTAAGGATTGGAGTTTAAGCCAATTTCCTTCTTATTGCAATATTTTCTACTCTTGGTTTCAAGTATACTGTGTTCATTCTTTTGGTTTTCCTGCTATCTCTCTAACCACTCTGTACAGACTTTTTGCTTCTCTTTCTCACCTCACACTTAATGGTGGAAAGCTTCACGCCAAGCTTCTTTCAAACTTTTCTTGATCTACTATTTATGTCTTGGTATTTTTAGCTATCTTATGGATTTAATAGCCTTTGAAAGTTGGTGATTCACCTCTTTCTTTCTCTTTTGTGTTCCTTTCCTTGTGTTTCCTCTAACAAAGGCTTATATATTCAACTGATTACTCTGCATGTCCACTTGCCTACCTAATATATGTCTCAAAGCAAGCATGACCTAAACAGAGTTCTTGACTTTATACCTTCCTCCAGTCTTCCTGGGCTAGTAACTACATTCCACCAAGCTAAAGAATCATGTCTTGTTATATTTTTTAATCCACTGCTATATCATATCTGTCATAAAATCGTGTTTGTTCTACATTCAAATTATTCCACAATAAAACAAAAGCTATTTCAGTACCATCATATGTATACTGAAGTGTTCAAAGCTTTCCCTCAGGAACAAAATAAGGTTTTTTGTTTTCACCATGTTCATTCTTAGCCAGCTTATTAAGGCACGAATGAGAAATAAGAGGAACATCAACAAATTGAATTCTTATATATGTAGAAACTCCTAAATAAGCTGCTAATAAATTATTAAAATTTATAAGAAAGTTTATCTAGTTTCCTGGTTTCAAACTCAATTATATTTTATATGCTAGGAGCAAAGTTAGAAATATTTACATATTGTTTATATCAAAAATAAAAAAGACCTAAGAATAAATATAACAAAAGATATGTAAATTCTTTATGGAAAATTATGAAAGCTTATTAGGTTCAGTAAGGAGGACAGTTAATATCATAAAGGTAGATTTCAGTCCATTTCAATACAGATGCATTTAAGCATCATGTGATAGTTACTTTTATGTGTCACCTTGACTGGCCATGGAGTGCCCAAGTTAAATCTTATTTCTGGGTATAACTGTAAGAATGTTTTCAGATGAGATTAGCATTCCACTTAGTAGCAATCAAAATAGATTGCCCTCACCAATGTGGGTAAACATCATCAACCCCTTTGGAGTCTGAATGGAAAAAAAGGTGGAGAAATTCTCTTTTTTGCTTGCTTTACTGTTTGAGTTAGGACAGTTCATCTCATCTTCCCCTGTTCTTGGACTTGACTTATATCAATATAGACATTGATTTACTTGGTTCTCTGGTCTTAGGTTCCCTGGACCAAGTTACACTCCTGGCTTTCCTGAAGTCTCCAGTTTGTAGATGATAGAATATAGGGTTTCTCAGCTTCTGTAATTTTAAGAGCCAGTTCCTCATACTCTGTCTCTCTCTCTCCATATATATACATAAATATCTTTCAAACTTCAGGAAGATTGTGACAGTATAGTTCTGGCACAGATGGACACCCTTGCTCATGTGTATCTAGATCAACATATAAGAATATTCACAGAACTATTGCTGGAAAAACTGTACCCTAAAAAGAACCCAGATAAACTTCACCTGTGGAATAGATGAATGAATACTTTTAGCATATTCATAAAATTGTTTGTAATGCTGAATAAAGTTTACTGCTAGAAAATGGAAGAATGATATACAATCATATAAGTAACATATTCAGGATAAAATTCTTAACAAAAGTATGTTAAAATTTTCATCATGATTATATTAATTAGTTCTCTATTGTCAGTATTTCTCAAATTACCTCAAGCTAAGTGACTTAAAGTGGTGAAGATTTATTATCCTATAATCTCTGAGGTCAGAAATCTTAAATCAGTTTCACTGGATTAAAATCAAGGTGTCAGCTTGCCTATGTTCCTTGCCTTTTCTAGAGGTCACCAGAATCCTTGGCTCATGGCCTCTTCCTCCGTCTTCAATGCTAGCAGGCTAAAATCTTCTCTCTCTGCTTCTATGTCATGTTACCTTCTGTCCCTCTGATCTCCTGCCTACCTCTTACAAGGCCCTCTAGGATTACATTGGCCCTACCTGGATAATCCAGGATAATTGTCCCATCTCAAGATCTTTAATCACATCCACAAAGTCCCTTTTTCCATATAAGGTAAAATATTCATAGATTTCAGGATGTGGACTTGGTGGGGGGGCACATATTTAGATTTCCACTATATATCAGATCATATTAGCTACAAAATGATTGTGGTTTTCATATGGAAGAGGAAAATTTTCTCCAAAGCAATTGATCAATGTCTATGTGAAAATAGCACGAAAATATTTCTGTTCAAGAATCTGCATTTCATTATCACTAACAAATACTAATTAGCACCTCATCCTTGGAAAATAAAGAAACTAACTATAGACACATGAGGCCTACCAGTGTCTTTGTGTAAGTGATAATCCCATCAAATAGTACTTAAAAATTCTTGATGTATAGGATCCATTTTCATTTACAAAATCTTTAAGGTCTTTTTATACCTCTACATGCAACTCTACCTAGTAAATTTACTTTATTACCTCAAATACCCCCTTAGATAGAAGGGGGTATGCTTTTTGGGGAAAAAGCACTAAGAAATATTTCATTTCTGTCCACTATTTTACACAAAGGTCAAAATATACTCATGAGTTGTCTGCTTATAAACTTCCCATGCTGATTTATTAATCTGTCTTGTCATTTTTCCACAAACACTTAGTGAATGCCTAATAAATACCAGAAATTATGGCAGAATGTGGGAATGTATTATATAAAACATGACATACTTACCCGTATATTTTTTAATTGCATAAGAAATGAGGGAAGAAGACACTAATACTAATGAATTTGTAAATATAAGTGTATTGTGTTAAGGATTTTGAAATATGAAGAGATATGAAGCCATTCTAATGAGAACAGAAAAAGAAAGAAGGCTTTACCTCCTCTGAGGTAATTCAACTAAGGCATCAAGAAGGAGGTGATACTTCAGGGTGATTCCACAATGCATGGACAGTAATATGCACCTGAAAAAGGTCAAGGAAACAACATTCCTATCACAAAGAATAGCATTTGCTAAGCAGGTGGTTTTCAGCAGAGCGCAATTTTATGACCACGGAACATTTATCAATATCTGCAAACATTTCTGACTATCATAACAGGGTGAAAGGGAGGAGGAATGCTACTGAAATCTAGGGAGTTGAGACCAAGGAATTCCTACAATGTACAGAATAGCCCCCTATAGCAAAGAAATAGCTTAGAATGTCAATACAGGCAATCCCCAATTTATGATGGTTCAACTTACAATTTTTCAACTTTATGAAGGTGCAAAAGTGATATGCATTCAGTAGAAACTGTACTTCAGATTTTGAATTTTGATCTTTCCCAGGCTTGCAATAAGTGGTGCTAGTATCTCATGACTGGGCAGGGCAGCAAGCCACAGCTCCCAGTTAGCCATGAGAGCAGGAGGGTAAACAATCATTTTAAATGACTGGATACACTTAAAACCATTCTGTACTCATAGAGTTATTCTGTTTTACTATTTTGTACAGTATTCAACAAAGTACATGAGATGTCCAACACTTTATTATTACAAAATAGGGTTTGTGTTAGATGACTTTGCACAAGTGTAGACTATTGTAAATGTTCTGAGGATTTTAGGGTAAGATAATAATTTCAACTTATGATGAGTTTATTGAGACAAAACCCCATCCTAAGTCAAAGAAGGTCTGTAATGCCAACCTTGAGAAATGCCGTCCAGAGCTACTAGGAGACAGATAAGATGTCATGTTTTTAAAATCACTAGAAGGCCTATTTATGGCTATTATTTATTAAGAGTATACTATGTATTTTACTGTTTGAGCATAAGGACAAGTTGAAATGAACATGAGAAATAAAGTGGTAGGTAGACAGTAGGGGAGAGCTTTAAAGAAAGAGTTAGTGAAAATAATGATAAAAATTTTCATAAGGATATGAGGCAAATATGAAATATTATTAATATAATATTGTCATTAAAGTCAATCTACCCAAAAGAAATTATTTAAGCATTGACTCTAATGTCCACAGGTATACGGTAACTTTGCCCGAAAGACTAATATAGAGATTATATTTAGAAAAAATAAAATTTTTACAATCACTGCTACAGAAAGCTGGCCTGGTTGAGCATTGTATTTTCGAATTAAGCATCTATATTTTTCCAGCCTTGTGATCTATTGCTTTGGATATATATATTATATTATTTTTGGTATCTCAGTTTTCTCTTAGTGCCATACAAATATCATACACATATTTCTTAACAAGTTCTAGTAAATGATCCCACAAACCAAAAAGTAATTTGTACTACCAACATGTTTTAGGGTTCTAAAAGACAGTGTTCAAGTGTCTGAGAGTGTTCAGAAATCACCAGATGCAATACCAGAAACATGCCAAGTATTTTAATTGTTTTGAATGCTGTATAGAAGTTTAAAAAGCCAAGTCAAGCTTGAAATAAAATTCAGAGATCTTATAATATAGTCAGCACCCAAAACTATCAGAATTGTGTGGGTATTTGGATTTTTTTTTTAATGCAGAGAAAATTCTATTTTAGTGAATAGCCCCCTTGGAGAAGTAAGTTGTCAATTATGCTGAATGGTGGCATGGTTTTCAATGTGTAGAAAACAGACAGGGACTGACCTTAAGTTCCTTGAAGCAATGAGCTCAGCTGGTTCTAAATGCAGATCCTTAGGGTGTCAAGACCATTGTATTACTCTCTGCATTAACTGGCCCCTGTATGCTTACTTCTACTGATGTCCTATATTGCACTTTCTCAGACAGAACCCAGAAGTCTCAGGTTAGTGTCCTTGGAGTAGAACTTTAGGAAAATATCATTGCAATTTTAGCAAGTGTCAAAATCACTAACTCATATAACCAGGAGCCAGTTCTACTTTTTACACTAATCCCAAATAAGTAAAGAACATTATGTTCAAAGGAACTATTTTGTACAAGACTTGACTTTTAAGTCTGATGAATTGTGGGTGAAAAATATTCTTTTTGATCCAAGTTCAGTGGTTGTTACCTTCTATCTAGAAAAGAGTTAGTGAAATAGATAGTAAATTAGATTGGAATGTAAAACTGAGTAGGTACAGGGTAATAATTTCTCTAAAAGTCTGATTTCAGAAAAAGTCACATTTAGAAATGATCCAGTTTCAAAACTACAAGAACTAGACTGTAGAAGAGAGGAAGTAGAAATTTGACATTTGTGGAAATCCTTTTGGAAATCACAGTGGTTTCTTTAGTCATTAAAAGATCTAGTCAGGCATCTGAGAATCAGCTCTTACCTTTTTAATTCTCATTTTCTCCCGTGATTTTTTAAAGTCTATATAACCCTTTTCCCTTTATACAAGCCCTGCAAAACTGCCAATCTCATGGGCATCCATGCTAGTCTGATGATGTGTAGCTGACAGATAGAAGTCTGAATGTTGCTATGGTTAGAGGTATATTATGCAGTCATTGACTTTCTTCTATCAAGGTCACTATCAAAATTTATTTAAACAAGATGTGCTGTTCAAATAAATTGAATTTTGATCAAGAAGTGAAAACCAGTCTCTCTCTGTCTCTCTCTGTATCTCTGTCTGTGTCTGTCTGTCTGTCTCTCTCTCTATATATATAAGACATATATATATATACACCAATATCAGTTTACATGATAAAATAATTCTGGGGCTCATAGTGAAATGAATGATTATAAAAATGTATTTATCTTTTATACCTGACTGGAAAGAGAGATGATTTTGATAATGGTATTTGGAAATATTTCCAATTCATTTACTCCTTTTATTAATAAATTATAGCAGGACCAATGCATTAATCTAAAAATTGAAACCAAGGTATTTTAAAATTAATAAGAAAGATTTAACAAGCTATTTGCAGTGTCAAAGGCTGGTTTTTATTGAACACTCATGCCTTTACAATTGATCTCTGAGACATTTTATTGGGCTTCCCAGGTGGCTCAGTGGTAAAGAATTCACCTACCAAGTAGGATTCACAGGAGATGTGGGTTTGATCCTGGGTCAGGAAGATCCCCTGGAGGAGGAAATGGCAACCCACTCCAGTAATCGTGCCTGGAAAATTCCATGGACAGAGCAGCCTGGCAGGCTACAGTCCACAAGGTTGCAACAGTCAAACACGACTGGAACGCACAAGACATTATTCACATACTCAAAGATTTCAATCATTTACTAGTATGTTTTGAAATGGCCAAGGGAAGCATCTATTTATTAGCAGTTTTAAATAAGAAATATATAGTCTTTAAATACTTAGTATAAGAAGTATACAGATTCTCCTCTTCAAACCAAGTAGTTACATTGATATGTCACAATGCATTGAAATTAAAAGAGAAATCTACATTTTCTCTTTGCCATTGACCCTCAGCAATCAGGGCAAAATCTGGCTGCAAGAGGGGGCTAAGACCTACAGGTCTACTTGGGAGAGTTCCAGTCACAACTCATTTGTGATAAAAGAAAGGGAGAAGAAATTTAGTTTAACAGCTAGTGGTTTCCACCACACAATCTGTTTTTTAAATTAACAATTAGCTCTCTTTTTCCAGAATGTTTTATTTCCTCAAGAAGCTTCATGCAAATACACTCACTTTAATTTGCCTCACTGGTTCATCAGAAATTCCCAAAGAATATCTCTTGGGTTCCAGCTAGTCTCCCTCCTGTAAAAGTCAGTTAGACCTAAAGTGCTTGGAGGCAGAAAAGTATGACTTGGAGGATTTGGTTAACTTAAGTTGCCTCACTCAAACATTTTTGAGTTTGCTCATCTATAGCGCACATGTCACATTGGATAATCTATTGGCTTTTTTCTCTGTCTAAATTTCTGTCTTCTTGACAGGAAATCATTTTATACTGAAGAAGCCCTTCATCTTCTACATTGTAATATATTATATGGTCATATGATTTTGAAAATTTTGCATGAGTAAGACTTTTTAATTGCAATCAGTAGAATGCTTGCCTCTGTCACATTTTTTCTTGTGTCAGAAACATGGCAAAATGGATATTTTATATTAGTAATTTAGATTTCTTTTCTTTTAAAAGTAATCTTCATATTCTATGAGCCTTAGGCTCCACAAAAACTGGATCCACCCCTACTTAAGATGTCTATACTTTCCTTCTTTGGATACCTGCAAAGTAAGATGATGCTAAGGTAGTTCAGCTTGTCATAATTATAATAGTAGAAATTGGAATGAATAACCTCCCTAGGTCCCCTTCAGTGCAAAGATTCTTACCTTCATGCAGCAGGAATGTTAGTTATTTCAGTTTCTATGGACCAACTGTGTATTCAAACAGCAAATATAACCCTAAATGGAAAATGAGAATTGAGAATTGTCTTCCTTTGGTTAGTATTCTGGGTTTCTGTATCTAGGAAAATGCAGTATCCATGGCAACTTGATGTTCAACTTGTAACTTTTGAATTCTTTGCCTTTTTCTTTACTTTGTTATGATTTATAATCACACTAATGATCTTTCAGTTAGAAATTTTCAGACCATTAATGACAGTCTCTATTAATGGCCCCTAACTTTACCTGAGACCACCAAAGCTTTCCATTGGTCATTAATGCCAAGAAAATATCCAGTCTGAAGGTCATTATTGCTTAAATAGTAACTAGGTAAATTATGCAAAGCTAGTAATTAGGTTGGCTTTTAGACTATTTTAGAAAGTCTGTATAAACACCACTATCAGACAAAAACAACAGTAATAATGAAAGCCCAGGCCCCTGAAGAAACTGAAGGAAAGGTAAAAATTTCTCTTCAGGTTGTTGGCCTTTTAAAAATAACTTTGAGAGTTTAATGATGTGAGAGCTATATACAGACTGAAATTATTAACTTGCTTACTCTTCCTCAATCTCCCATTAGGATTCCACCCACTCTTCTAGGAACTGTCTGCCCCAGAATGCATTTCCTGCTGTGTTAATTACCTTGCAAAGTCAGGAGTATCACAGGCCTGTTTATGTTAATTGCCCTTGATCTTTTTACAAGTGAGAAGGAGAAGAGAATCAAAAATTAATGTGGAAAGCTCTCCAGTTCTACTATGAACAATCAATTGGACTCAGGTTTTTAAAATGTAAGTCATTTAAGATATTTTGTTTTTACTATACAAATAGAATACACTATAATCCGAAGGGCAGGGGCCATTTTACCCACAATATACATTCTTTCCTTTTTGCTCTCTTGTACCATTTATCCATTTCATTAAAAACTTCTAATCTGACTCTTACATTTTTCTTCCTAAAATAAAAAATATTTCTAAGTGTTCTCTTGAGAATAAAAACCTTCTACACTGTGCTCTCTTGGAGCAATGCCCTATTTTCTTTCCTTCATGACCAGGCTTATGGAAACTGTAGGCTGCAGTGACCATCTTCACACCCTTTACTCTGTTCCTCAGTTCACTAAAATCTGCCCACTGCCTTCATCATTCTGAGCCTTTACTTCACCTAATGCTACCAGAGATATCCTGATAACCAAGTTGGGTTGACATTCTTCACTTCTTATCTTCTAGGACCTATTGGATCCACTTTCAGCCACTCCATAAAATCTCAAAACTTATTTTTTTTAATCACACAACTATGTTTTTACTAAAATTCTACTCTCATTACAAGACTCTCTGTGTAATATCCCATTCTGATCATCCTTTAAATGCTGCTATCTATGAATCTCCTTTCTTCTCTCCTTTTTCTGCATATTTTCTGCATAGGGTGAATTATCCTAATTTCATTGGTTAAAGTGCCACCTACAGATTAACAATGCATAATCAGTGTCCCGATTCTCTCCTGTAGCCCAGATCTATATATTCCTTTTTCTATATGTAATCATTTGATTTGTTTAATTAGCGACTTAATATCCATTATTCTAAAATTGCTTTTAATATGTATGTCCTTCTTCATTGAGTGTGATTCCTTACACCCAGTTACTAAAATTAAGTATTTAGAAATAAACACCCATTTCTCCTTTCTCATAACTTTCATGTCTAACCTCCAAATCATATGAATTGTATCTTAATAATATTTTAAAAGTCTATCCCCTCTAATATGGTTGTTGTTGTTCAGTCACTAAGTCACGTCCAACTCTTTGTGACCCCATGGTCTGTAGCATGCCCCCAGGCTCCTCTGTCCTCCACTATCTCCTGGAGGTTCCTCAAATTCATGTCCTTTGAGTTGTGATGCTATCTAACCACCTCATCCTCTGCCACCCTCATCATATAGCCTTAGTTCTATTTCTCACTAAACAAAAGTTTTCACCTGTATACACTAAATCCATACTGAATTATAGGCTTCTTTAAAACACAAACCTCATTGTGTGTTATTTTATTTTTCTGTATAATAATTTCTAGTGACATAACCTTTACCTATAGGATAAAGTTTAAATTTCTTATCATTGTTTAAAGGATAAGTCAAATACTGGGTTATGACCTTCATGAGAGCAAATTCATTGTCTTTTGTCTTTTCATTCATTATTGATTCCCAATGTGGTCTAACTGGACCCCACAGCTGGTATATCCTGAATGAAAGAAAGCCTTCAAACAGACCCATGATTATTAGTGCATCTTTCTGACTTCTTTGTTTGCCTCTTCTCTTTAATAGCTTCCAATTATACTCTATTTTTCAGCCCCATCTTGACCTCTTAGGACTGAAGTTTCCTGACTATCCCACCTGAGGTAATACTTTTAGGTTTTGTCTCCTTTGCTTGGACTACTCTACCCATTGCTCTGAATGCCAGTGTATACTAACATTTTAAGGTTTACCTTAAATAATGTATTTGGATCTTTTATTATACTCTGATAGATGTGTCTGTTTTACCTATAAAATCAGTAGATACTTTATACATTTAGTTACCTGTATCTTTTATCGATAAAAGCACAATAAAGGCTGATGATAAACACATTGTTAGAAATAAAAGGGATAAGTATAGAAAATATTAGATTCTTAGTAGACTGTGAATTGTTTTATGAAACTGTCACATCACACCCACATACACATGAACTGTATTGTAGAGAATTTATTTTTAACAATGGATCATTGTCAAAAGTTTTAGAAACTCACACTACACTCATTTCTTTAAAAACAGGAGCTGGATTTACACAACTTCCTAAAATGACACTCCTTCAAAAAGCATGACTTCTAGAGTTTTTGAGTAGTATCATAGTACAGGACTTGGGCACTTAATTTTATACCATGTAGGATGCATCTTCATCTGTGGTAGACAGAAAAATGGTTCCCTAAATATGTCCATGTTTGAATCCCTGGAACCTGTAAATATATTACCTTACATGGCAAGGGGAACTTTGCAGATAAGATTAAGCTTAAGGATCTTGGGATGGAAAGAGTATCCCACATTTCCCAGGTGAAAACAATATAATCACAAAGGTTCTTACATAATGTAGGCAAAAGGATCAAAATCAGAGAGGAGCTATGATGACAGAACAGAGGGTATAGAGGAGGTGTCTTAGAGTTGGAGGAAGGGGCTGGAGATAAGGAAGGGGCTGCGGGAGAAGGAAGGGGCTGTGGGAGAAGGAAGGCAGGCAACTTTTAGAAACTGGAAAAGGAAATGGAATGGATTCTCTCCTAAAGCCTTGAGAAGGAACTAGGCATGCAAATACCAATTTTTAGCCTGTACAACCCATTTTGAACATCTGATCTTTACAACAACTTCCCTGGTGGCTCAGATGGTAAAGCATCTGCCTACAATGTGGGAGACCCAAATTTGATCCCTGGGTTGGGAAAATCTCTGGAATCTTTAAAACTGGAAGAAAATTAATTTATATTGTTTTTAAGCTGCTAAATATGTGGTAATTTTTTATAGCAAAATATGAAATTAATACAGTGTCTCACCCAAAGAAGTGTCCCCAACATTTTCAAACTGTGTGAGTCCTCTAATTGCTCTGCCTAGCTGAACATCCTGATGTGGCTCAGTCTCTCAGTCATGTCCAACTCTTTGTGACCTCATGGACTGTAGCCTGGCTAACGCTAACTTCCAAAGCAATATTCTCTTTACCGTAGAGGACCTAGCAATAGGATTTTTGATTGCTGATCCTGATTTCACTAGACCTACTTTTAATGCATATGCTCTATCTTCCCAAAGGACTGGTAGATATCCTCAAGAGGAGGGAAGAAGATTTCTGTCATTATTTACTCACATCATGTAGCCCTTTCCCTTGACTATCAAAAACACTAATTAATATTGATTGATTGATCAACTGATTCTATTTGTGTGATTTTTGCCAAAAGGATATTCATATACTCACAGACAATGCGTGTTTATGAACGTGGATATGGACAAACAAACCTTAGAATTTTGAATTTAGAAATATATATCTTTGTTATTTTTAAAACATTCTTAAAAATATGTCTGACAATTTTAATGCATTTAATGCATATATATATGATAGCTGCTCTTTTTAGTATTTGAATTCTGATTTAATCTATGGCCATTCTGTCTTTGTAATGCCAAGAGGCTCTTAGTTTTGATTTGCATGGGGAATATTATGTTAAATAGGAAGCACACTTGACAGATAAGGCCCACTTAAGGAGAGGAATCACAGTGAAACGAACATACATGCAAGTACCACACACAGGGAAAATCCTGGCTTACAGTTACAATGTCCATTGGCATTTCTACAACCACATGTTATACAGGATATCATTATGTGAAAAATATAAAAATTTTCCCATTTTCTCTTTATTACAAGGTTTACTAATATATGCTTCCAAGGACCCCAAGTATTTTATTTAATTTTTATTATGTGATTCTTTTTGTTTCTGTTTTGGGTTTTTTTCCCTCAATGTCTCAGGGTCTGTAATTTTGTCTGAGATATCCATAATCTGTCTAGTTAACCATGTCATTAGTGGGTTCTCATCCCAGAACTGAAAAGCAATGATGAAGGTCAAACTATACCCTTTAACCTTCAGAAAAGAAGGCTTTTCTTCTCACCTGCAATTCTTTCCCTCTCACCTAACACAGTCTTTTCCAGGGGCAGATCTGGAAAGCTGCCATTTTGAATGCTATACTTGGGGTTACAATAATTTGCATTTTTACAGAGGTATAGCATAGTGGTATAAGTCTATCTAGTTAATGTCTTCATGCGATTCTTGAAAGTCTGAACAACGTCCATTTGCTAGGATTTACGAAAAGAATTTTAATATTTGATTATTCTTACTAGTAATAAAGAATTGAATCCTTGCTATAAAAAGAATATAAAGCATAAAATAATATTTGCTGAAATAAAAACTTGGTTGACCTTTTGACTTCATTTTAAAACCGTGTGAGCCTTCTAATTGTTCCGCTAGCATTTCTGGCATGGATTATATCAATACATTATTCCAATATTGTTTGTTGTTCTGTGCTGTCTATATTTATCAGTATGTTATTTTTGACATTAATGTACCACACAGAAAATAAGTAGGAAAGAACAGGTCATTTTTGCAAATGCACTGTAATTTGTTAGCTTCTATGAATTATGTATCAGTCTGCCTGTCATTTTATTAGGATTTGTAGATAAAGAGAACAAATGTCTCATTAATTTTAAAAAATGCTTCACTTTCCTTATTCTCTACAATAAGTTTTTAACATATAAAGCAGTGACAGTAACATGAGATCATGGACAATTAAAACAAAACAAAACAGCTATTTAGCTCATAGACTGGTTTCATGTAGGCACTGAACTCTGATTTAGGAGTTCTGGGTCCTAGCTTAGGCTAGTTATTAACTAGACATCATTCCTAGGACTCATAGATATTTTTTCTCCCTTGACCCTCCCGTGCTCATGTGAAAAGTAAAATACTAGATTAAGAGACTTGTGTGTTATAGTGGAAGGCACATAGGCTTTAAACAGAGATTTGCATTTAAACCCCTTTTTTTACATGTATCTTACATGTAATATTAGTTACATGAACTTGAATGATCATTTTCCTTTTTTTGAACATTTTTGCATGCCTGCTCAGCTGCTCAGTCATGTTTAACTCTTTGTGACCTATGGATTGTACCCCACCAGGCTCCTCTGTCTATGAGATGCCCCAAGGCAAGTATCCATGAGTGAGTTGCCCTTTCCTATTCCAGGGGATCTTCCCAACCCAGGGATTGAACCAGCATCTCCTGCATCTCCTGCATTGGCAACAGATTCTTTACCATTGTGCCACCTGTTTATGAGCATAAATTTACTCAACTGTAAAATTTAGTGAATATGCCTCTTTCATTGAGAGATATAAATAAGAATGAAATATCTGTTTATATCTCATATCTGATGGATTTCTATTATTCTCAATCAGATTTGCTCTTATAATTCTTTCTAGCTTATGCAATGATAATAATAACAGCAAACACATAAAGCAATTATTATGTGCCAAGTCCTATGCTAATCAACTTACATACATTAAGTCACTTAACCCTCATAACAACCCAATCAAGAAGTATTACTATACCCACTTTGCAAATGAGAAAACCAGGAGCAAAAAAAAATGAGTTAATTGGCAGAGGTAAGACATGGACACTCAAAATGTGGATCCAGCGTCCATGCACTTAATTACTATGTTATGTGAGTAACCATGAAACAGTGCTATCTATGAAATATTATATTAAACATTGTTTTTAACTTTAATTATACACTTTATATTAGAAATAGGGTTTGAATAGATGTTGAGACCTAACTTTTGCAGAAATAGAGACAAATGTAAAGAAAGGACGAATGGATACCAGGGGAAACGAGGGGGTCAGATGATGTGGGAGATGAGGAGTAACATATATACACTGCTGCTGCTGCTGCTAAGTCACTTGAGTCGTGTCCAACTCTGTGCGACCCCATAGACGGCAGCCCACCAGGCTCCCCCGTCCCTGGGATTCTCCAGGCAAGAACACTGGAGTGGGTTGCCATTTCCTTCTCCAATGCATGAAAGTGAAAAGTGAAAGTGAAGTCGCCCAGTTCTATCCGACTCTTAGCGACCCCATGGACTGCAGCCCACCAGGCTCCTCTGCCCATGGGATTTTCCAGGCAAGAGTACTGGAGTGGGGTGCCGTTGCCTTCTCCGATATATACACTGCTATGTATAAAGTGGATAACTAATGAGAACCTACTGAACAGGACAAGGAACTCTACTCAGTGCTCTGTGGTGACCTAGATGGGAAGGAAACCCAAAAAAGAGGGGAGATCTCTCTCTCTCTCTCTCTCTCTCTCTATATATATATATATATATATATATACACACACACACACACACACACACACACACACACACACACACATAGTTGATTCACTTTGCCCTACAGCAGAAACTAATACAAAATTGTAAGGCAACTATAGTCCAATAAAAAATAATTTTAAAAATCCTACTTTTGGATTCAGTTTGTGAATTACTATGACAATGTAACCACTCTGACCCACTTTTTCCATTTATAAATAATAAAATTCATCTAATTAACTTCATAATTCTATTTAAATAAAATGAGAAAGATGATATGTAAAATGATTTTGTGAATTTTGAAGCAATACCCAAATAATGAATTTTGTATCTGCAAACATGAAATCAGTTATACAACTCAGATAATAAGTAAGTAAATAAATAAATAGCCCTCTTTTCCTCCTTAATTGTTGTCATCTTATCAGTAATAAACAAATATGTTGATTACATAAGGGGGAGAGAAATAAACATGTATTTAGCACCTAGATTTTTGAAACTGTATTTGTGTTATCTCACTTGATGCTCATAAGAATGTTGCCAGGTCTATCCCATTTATCTAGACAAGATCATTTGCTAAAGTTAATTAACTAGGAAGGGAGAAGATCTATGCTCCCTTCACAAACAACCTATCACAATTCTAGGGCAGACTTACGAAAAAACCATGGTGTTGAACCTAACTTTGGGAAAAGCTTTCAAGAACAAAGTGAAACAAAATTTTGTCCATTAAAGTTGGATTGACTATTTTTTCAAAATTTTGTCTGTTAAAGTTGGATTGACTATTTTTTCCTAAAACAATTTTTAGTGGAGTTGGGTATTTCTCATTTTACATCATTAGCAACAATAAAACAAAAGGAAATTCAAAGAGGAAAATATATTTGTTAAAACATTCTATAAATTGTCAGTATGCTTCTAACGCAAAAATTCTACGGACTTAGTTTCTCAGCACTTCACAGTATTTATGTCATTTTGTTCGACACTTAAAATAAAAGGAAGCACATCCAGCAGGAAGAAGAGGTAGAGGGAATAGAGTAAGAATGAAAAGGAAAAAAAATAATTAGACAAAATGTAAAGAAAAATAGGGGTTTCCCTTATGGCGCAGCAGTTAAGAATCTGCCTGCTAATGCAGGAGATGCAAGAGGGAAGCAGTTTCAGTCCCTAGGTCAGGAAGATCCCCTGTAGTAGGAAATGGCAACCCATTCCAGTATTCTTGCCTGGAAATTCCATGAACAAAGGGACCTGGCAGGCTACACTCCATGAAGCTGCAAAGAGTCAGATACCACCGAGCATGCACTATGCATGAAAGAATAAAAGAGAGAAAATAAGTAAATGAATAAAACAGTTGAAGCTGGGGCAAAAAAGTTACTTTTCTTTTGATTTTTTTTTCAGAAGATTATAATTCTTCTAGTCTTTAGAACTATCTGACTGTGGAAGTTGTTAAGAATAGGGACAAGTTGTATGTAAGACTCATTTTCCCTTTATTTCTCATTGTTAAGAAGTTTTGATAAGTTGATGTAAGTTTAAAGAGTGGATTTCTTGCTCAGGTACTTATACTTCCAAGAATATATGAGGATGATGACTGCATATGAAAAAAAAAAGTGTGACATTATAGAAAAATAGAATCAATTGATTCTTTCAAATGTATTGATACAGTGCCTGTTTCAACCTAAATGTTGCTTAATTGATTTGCATTAGAACTTTATAAATTAGTGAAAAATATCAAGCTACATTTTGGACCCAATTTGTAGTTTCAGGGACTGCCATAAAAATGGCCACCCACTTTATAAAAATGCTTGTATTCATTGTGTGTTAGTCTCTCAGTTGTCTGACTCTGCTGTCAGACACCATGGACTGTAACCTGCCAGGCTCTGTCTGGAATTCACCAGCCCAGAATACTAGAGTGGGTTGCCATTCCCTTCTCCAGGGGATCTTCCCAACCTCCGGATAGAACCCAGGTCTCCTGCATTGCAGGCAGATTCTTTACTGTCTGAGTCACCAGGAACGTTTTGGTTAAAAAAAAAAAAATTGTTCTAGGACACCTCTGGATCACTAGCAAATGCATGAGATCTGGTATTAAATATAATTTATAATTTAAGAGCTATAACCTTGAGAGTCCCTTGGACTGCAAGGAGATCCAACCAGTCCATCATAAAGGAGATCAGTCCTGGGTGTTCATTGGAAGGACTGATGTTGAAGCTGAAACTCCAATCCTTTGGCCACCTGATGTGGAGAGCTGAGTCATTTGAAAAGACCCTGAAACTGGGAAAGATTGAGGTCCGGAGGAGAAGGGGACAACAGAGGATGAGATGGTTGGATGGTATCACCGACACAATGGACATGGGTTTTGGTGGACTCCGGGAATTGGTGATGGACAGGGAGGCCTGGAGTGCTGCGGTTCATGGGGTCGCAAAGAGTCAGACACGACTGAGTGACTGAACTGAACTGAACTGAACCAAGGAAGGAACTGAAAGGCATAAATAAAGAATTTGGGAAAAAGTGAAATTCAAAACCCTCAAGAACATGACACCCAGGTATCTAAAACTGACTTGTTGGATATACATCTGTACATAGTTCATCCCAGAAACATCAGATTTGCATCTTTGACATGTCAACCAATTCAAGAGTATACTTGGCTGTGGCCTGCATTGTTTAGGAATGCCTTGGATACTAGTAGGTTGCACCATGTGACATTGCCAATTCTTGACAGATTTTGACCTGCATAATAGTCAGGTCCATTTTCCACATATGAGATAGAGTTAAGCCTGCACATAGAAAGTATCTTTGATTCTAGCTTGGAGAGAGTGGGAGGGCAGGCAAAGACAGCCAACACCTGCTTGAAATAGAAAATAAGATATATAATCCAAGAAAAGGTGAGATGCTATTTTCCCCTATTATATATAAAAAATTCAATTCAAATTCAGTAAAACTGAAATCATGACACTTGAAACACCCTTGCTGAGGTTTCACTGAAACTATGCCGACTGCGGCATGTTTTTCAGAAAGAATTATTAGTTATCATGATCTATTTAAATCAAGTGTGTTTTCTTTACAAAAATGTGTATGTTTTAACTTAATTTTAGATAGCTGGCCTATAGGAATCAGAAAAGAGAATGTAATTGTTTATGATGCAGTAAGAAACCAGACGTAACCATCTGCAAAGACACACTTTTGCTTAAGGAAATGTGCCTTGGGGAGATAGCATAGCATGCCCAATCCCATTGCAGGACTCAGGATCAAGGGTTTGCTTGCTTTCAGAGTTTTGTTCTACTTAAAAAGTGTAATTGAAGAGACCAGCTGCCAAGTTGTGAGGCCCAATAGAACAGTTATACCACACAACCAAAGTATTTGTTAGCACTAGAAATGACTTCTAGTTTTAATCTTCCAAAAGGATGCTAAACTATGGTTTATGGAAACATGAGAAATGTTATACAAGGCAAAACATGCTACCTTATCACAGACATAATAAATGGGTTAATTTGTACTTTGAAAGCTTCCTGCAACACATTCTGCATTGCCTTGAATCCCAGCCATCTTTGCATATCAGCTTTGTAAGCTCTCAAGGCTATGGCCATTTGTTTAGATTAGGGCTGTCTTCAGTAGATAAGTCTCTCGTGTATTTGAAGTATAAGGGGAAAATGTAGTGCTTGTGTTGGTCTGAGAGTAGAAAATATCTCTTGCCCAATTAATTAATGCTTTTCTTTTAAATTTCCTGATTGAGATTTGTCTTATGTTCTCACACATGTGGACTCCAATAGGCAATTCAAAATGTTTTTCCCACTTGTGTTTGAAAAGAAACACATATATGGAGAAAGTTGTACCTTTTGCTAGGCAAATGTCAGGTAAATATTTATTTCTGAGATAAAAGTATATGAGTTTAAACTGCAGACTTGGGGCGATCAGACTTAGTTTGCAGTTTCCTAATTCTTTTTGCTAATTGTCTAAACTCTCTGAACTGTAATTCATTCCCTTGAGAGACTTAGCAATAGTAACACCTTCATAGAAATTTTATGAAGAATAAATGAGATTATAACTCTAAAATGATGTACCTGACCCATAAAAATTTGTATTGTTGTTGTTAAGTTTATCAGGGCTATCTTACTTCCTGAAGGACAAAGTGAATTCTCCCAGAGAGACAGAGACAAATAAAGGTTAAACCGAACTTTCAATGATTGAAAATTTATCTCAAATTAACTATTTTAAACTGAAATGAGTGTTTAAATTAAAGTAAACAGTTTTAGTTAGTTATACAAGTTTTCATTAGGTTTTCATACTACTCCATGAAGTAGTTGGGAAGAATAAATGAGTTATGTGTGCGTTACTCCCTCAGTCATGTCCAACTCTTTGTGACCCCATGGACTGTAGCCCGCCGGACCCCTCTGTCCATGGAAATCTCCAGGCAAGAATATTGGAGTGGATAGCCATTCCTTCTCCAGGGGATCTTCTCGAACCAGGGACTGAACCTGGGTCTCCTGCATTTCAGGCAGATTCTTTACCATCTGAGTCACCAGGGAAGTCCAGATGAGTTATAGAGCATCAAGTTTTGTTTTGTTAGCACATCTAAGCTTGTGTTTTCCAGGTGGCTCAGTGGTAAAGAATCTGCCTGCCTAAGTAGGAGATACCAGAGATGAGGGTTCAATCCCTGGGTCAGGAAGATCCTCTGGAGCAGGAAATGGCGATTCACTCTGGTGTTCTTCCTGGGATAATCCCATGGACAGAGGAGCCTGGTGGGCTATAGTATGATTACACATACTAAGCTTGTCACTGTTTAAATCTGTGTTCACTCCTTTCACATAAAGGGGATTTTGTGTCATTTATTTAGAAAATATTTACAGACATTTCTGTATGTTTACTTGACAATTCTATGCAAAATATCAAGTAAGTTCAAATGTGACCTCAGAAGTTGCATTCTAGTTAGAGAAAAAGACAAACACACATTTTCCCGACCAAATTAAAGTATAAAAGGAAAGAATGATATAACTTTAATACAAAAGAGACATCAACACCAGAAACCAGTGTGAAGCAAATGACTCAAAAGAACTGAGGTATTCATGAGAGAATAGTATACACTAGGTTTTAATCTTATTTTAAAAATAAGTTTTTAATGCATAAAGTGATGCAGGACTGGCTATATACATTTGGGGTCCCAATTCAAAATGAAAATTTGGAATCCCATGTTCAGAAATAATCAGGATTTCAAGATCACAATAAAAGAATATTAAGCCAGTCATGGCACTTCAGAGTACAGGGTCCTATCCAACTGCACATTTCACACACAAAGCAGGCCCAGCATTGCACAGCCTTCAGAAATTAAGATTATGTTTGATTAGCTAGAGTGGAAAATAGAATGGGATATTTCAGGTAGGAAACCATGTCAGTCTGGATCCTTCAGGAAACAAACACTGAGACACAGTTACGTGCATGCAAGATTTTGAGGGCTGGGGGAGAAAAGGTGGGGCAAAGATAATGACTGTGAAAAATAAAGTGTGGTGAAACAGGATTGAGCAGGAAAACCCCTTAGATTATGAAGATTAGACACCTGTGGAAGGAAAGAGAAGAGAAAGAAAAGTTGAGCAAAGAAGAGCCTCACACTGCAATTCAGATCTGGCGGAGTCTCAGCCAAACTAATGGAGAATTCCCGAGAATACTGCCTATCAGAAGGGTCCCAAGTTGGTCTGAGGGGCTTTGCTGGTAGCTCAGCTGGTAAAGAATCTGCCAGCAATGCAGGAGGCCCCAGTTCAATTCCTGGGTCAGGAAGTTCCCCTGGAGAAGAGATAGGCTAAACACTCCAGTATTCTTGGGCTTCCCTGGTGGCTCAGATGGTAAAGAGTCCACCTGCAATGCAAGAGACCTGGGTTCAATCCCTGGGTTGGGAAGATCCCCTGGAGGAGGCCATGGCAATCCACTCCAGTATTCTTGCCTGGAGAATCTCCATGGACAGAAGAACTTGGTGGGCTGCTGTCTATAGGGTCAAAAAGAGTCGGACACATTGAGCTACTAAGCACAATACAGCACAAGTTGGTGAGAAATAGCCAAGGTGTAGTCATTCTATGATGCTTAGTCGTTGGCTGGAGTTTCCCAGGAATAACATGGCATTTACTTAATGCTGTGGTGGGTACTAAATGTGCTGTAGTTGGAAGGTTCTTGTAGTTGGAGAGAAAGCTCTATAAACAAAGCAGATCTGAAGAGCACACCTCTATTTCTGTCACATCACCACTTTTCTGAATAGGGAAGAATTAAAGAAGGAATTAAAATGTTATGCTTTCTCTCTTTCCCCTTATAATAAAAAAGTTTATTGTGTAGTTGAAAGTAATTTTAAAGGTTATCTAACACATTCATTCAGTCATTCATTCAATCATTCATTTATTCTGGTATGTATCAGATAGTGTACTAGAAATGTGAGATAAAATGACCAAAAACAGTACACAGCCTCTGACTTCCAGTAGAAAATTTTCACTTTGTGTAATAATTATTGTGGAATCTGTTAAAATGATGATTCCTGGCCTCAAGTCCAGAGATTTTATTTAGTAAATCTGAAATTTGACCCATGAATCTGTAATTTTTAGAAGCACTGCAAGGAATATTGATAAATGTAGTTCTCAGAGGGGTTAAAAGATAAATAGATATATTAAAAATTGTAAGAGTTTATTTGAGCAAAAATAGATTCAGATCAGGCAGTGACAAACCAGAAGTGGTTAGAAGTGCTGCTCCATAGGGGAATGACTTATATGGAGAAAATTTGGAATTAAAGAATGGAAATTATTGATTGGCTATAGTGTACAGCCTAGGTGACTGTTTGTGATTGAATCCTCTAAAGTGGGAAGTGATAGTGTCAGAGTCAGAAGAGGAAATTTTCTGGTGACAGAAGATGAGTCGGAATCAGAGAGCAATTTGAAGAGTCCAGACTGCTGGCTTTGAAGGTGGAGTGTAGAGCCAGGAGCCAAGATTGCAAGTGCCCCCTAAAAGCTAGGAAAGATAAGGAAATAGATCCTCCCCTTATCGCCTTTAGAGGGCGCATATCCTTGACCGCATCTTGATTATTGCATGTGTCCTGCAGGCTTCAGTCGCTTCAGTCTGTGTCCAACCCTTTTCAACCCCATGGAGGGAGCCCACCAGGGTCCTCTGTCCATAGGATTTTTCAGGCAAGAATATTGAGATGGGTTGTCATGCTCTGCTCCGAGGGATCTTCCCAATACAGTGAAACTCATCTCAGATTTGTGACCTCTGGAACTGTTAAGATAAAAACTTTGTGTTGTATTAAACCACTGAGTTTGTCATAAATTGTTACAGTAGCAATAAGAAATCAATACACTATATGACAGAAATATGTATAAAACAATGAGTCTGTGGAGAAGGGAAATCTCAGCTCTGATTTCAAAGAACTCAAAAAGCTTATGTTTTGCATGTGTAAGATGAATGAAATGAAGAAATTTCAAAATCAATAAACTGAAAACGTTAAATCTTGGGGGAGTTCCAGGAAATCATGCAAACATATTCCATATAGAGGAAAATTTTACAAAGGATGATGAGAGCAAGCCAGGTACTTTTTGGAGAATTGTAAATAATTTGATTAGCTGTAGCATGGTATGTATGCAAATAAGGCAGGAAAAGTATACATAGGTCAAATTAAGAAAGATGTAAATATTGTGTTACACATTTTTCTTTTATTTTATCAAGAAATGGATGGAATTGAAAGATTTTAAACATTAGCAAACAGGATCATAGTGCTATAATCATGGACTCTGGAAGCCATCTGGACAATGACTGAAAAAGATTAAATTCTGCTGGAACTTTCCAAGTGAAAAATGTAAAGGATCTAAGACATCCTTCAAGAAGGTTGAGAGAAGCAGGTTACATTTACACCTTCCCAGACACTGAAAAGATCATGATGCACCAGCCCTCTCCATATACATAAGAAACAAAGCCACTTGTTCTCAGCTATAAAATACAATACTTAGTTTTATGCTGAATTTTAACTTTCTAGATTTTCTGGTTGTGAAGTTTTGGGCACATTGATCAGCCATGAACTTTACTCTGTGTGTGTGTATGTGCATGGATACTCACACATACAGGCATGCGTGCTTGACATGTATATACACTTGCTTTTAACCATTGTTTTAAAGATAGTCTGCCTATTGGACAAGAAGTAGCAGGAAATATTTAGAATTGTCAGAATAGGCAAAACAGGTTTGGACTGTGAAGAACTAATGGAAAGCTAGGAATCAAAACTAAATTTTAGGTTAAAGTTTTAAGTGATTAGAGGATATTTGTGCTATTAAGATAATAAATATAAGGTGATTCTTTGGAGCATAAGCCCACCATCTTCTTGGTTTGTTGGTTTTCTGAATAAAATTGTTTTTCTTGCCCTAACAGCTCACCTCTTGATTATTGGCCTGTCGTGGGGTGGGCAGTATTGGTTTAGTCTAGGTAACACATTTTGTTGACTCCAGCCAGATCCTTGCTGCTTGGGATCCTTGGGATCCAGCTGGCCCTAATTGGGAAATATTAAGGTATCCATTTGTCCTGAGGATCTGCCCTCCAAAATTTCCCAAAGCACTATCAGCTGCCCCAACACTTGGCAGATGGAGCAAGGAATTTGACAACTGGGAGCCCTCAACACTCTACATGGTAGGGTAAGTCGCTCTGGTATGTATAGCCAGGAAGTTTATTTTCTCTCCTTTTGGGTTTTTTTTTTTTTTTCCCCTCTGGAATAAGCCAATTTGTTTTGTGGAGTAGCCTGTTGGAGAGAGGAAAGAGTTGTTGGGCTTCTACCTGATTTGCAAACAAGTTTGTTGATTTTTTTGGATGCTAGCATTTGTTTGTATTTTGGGTGTCTTGAAAAGGGAGGAATGTTTCAACTATCCCTAAAGAAAATCCTCTGAGGCGCATTTTGGATAAGGGATCTGATTATAGCTATGAACCCATGGGTGAGAGGAAAATGATATTGTAACAGTGTGAGGCCAACAGTACCTATGCGGGAGCTTAGGAAGGGTTATCTCGGGGCCCTGTGCACCATGTACCACTACTCTTGTTGTGTTAACTGTTTATGGTCTCCTGTATCATTGGTATATGTAAAACCCCAAGACCAAATTTGAGAATCTTATTTAGGATTTTCTGTTTGTTCTTTAGATTTTTGTTTCATTTTGTGTGGCCAAAATCAGTTTCTCCATTTACAGCCAAATCAATTCTGTGATACTTAAAATGGTTACTGCTATCAAATGGGGGAAATGAACAGGAAAAAAACAACAAAAAAAGTCATCTGTTCTTATCCAAGAATGAGACATTTGAAGAAAGAAAAGCTCTCTTGGTTCCTAAAATCACCAGAAACTACAAATAGAAGTGTCATTTCCATAAGTATTAGTAAAAAGGGCTTAGCTTTGTAGACAGGTGACTGATTTGTCTCACGTGCCAGAAGCCAAATTTGAATCCACACTCTTCTATAATTGATGGGTTTTACATTGTAATAGCTGATTTATGGTTAAAATTTTGGAATGGGAGCTGTAAGGTCTTTGTGTTTGTGTGTTTGTGCATGTGTTATACATTTGTAGCACTGACAAAATTAATTTGTAAAATAGCTATTTAATTGGCTTAAGGGAAATTAAGTACTTATAGACTCAAATACAAAAGAAAGTGGAGAGAATGAGTTTCAGATTCGCATGATTCAGGAAATACTCTATTGAATTAATATCTGATGCTGAAGTTAGCTTAAGCTTATTTTGACACAGATATATCTTTAGAGGCATCAATATTAAGTATAATACTTTTATCGTAAGTAGGTTTACTAGAAATCGAATAATACCTTTTATTCCTGTCTCAAAGTTTGTCTGCAAGAAAAACAACAATGTGACAAAAACTTTTAAGTAAATAAAATAGAGGTAAATGAAGTAAAGAGTTTTGGGGGTAAACATTTTGGGAATAACATTTTGGGAATGTCTATCTAGAATAGTCTCTCCAGATTTTCATAACTTGAAACTAAACTAAGCTCGAAGATAAGGTCGAACTTAATTAAGAAAATAAATCTTAAAGGTAAAGTGGTACAAAACTTGAATTCAGTTCTCTAAGAGTACTAAGTTTTCTTAAAATATTGAACTGCTTTTGGTAATTGTTTCTTTAAGTGATCTGTATTTGCCATTGTGATCTTTTATTGACAATAAAAAATCATAATGGCAAATATGACAATAAAAGACACAATGGCGATTTGTTTTTATATTTTTGGCAAACTTCCAAAAGATCAAGTGCTAAGTGGAGTTCATCTGACCTCTGGCTAACTTTAGGGTTTTTCAGAGGCCCCTAAGAACATCTCAAATTATTTGTTTTCTTTCCATCTCAGTGAGAGGAATATTAAACTAATTGGGCTTATATGGTGTGTTGAACTGCATGGGAGGCATTGTCAAATGAGTGATGACAAGACTTCTTAGATTGTATCACATGGGTAAACATTATTAATATACACATTATAGAAATTATATTAAACTCCTAAAATTCTGGTCTTGTGGTGTTAGTCGCTCAGTGCTGTTCAGCTCTCTGTGACCCCATGGACTATAGCTCACCAGGCTCCTCTGTCCATGGAATTCTCCAGGCAAGAATACTGGAGTGGGTATCTGTTCTCTTCTCCAGAGGATCTTCCCAACCCAGGGATCGAACCTGGGTCTCCTGCATTTCAGGCAAATGATATCAGTCATTATTCTAGTAATTATCTTCAACTGTTTGTCACAACAGTAATCTAGTTTTTCTTCAATAGCATTTTAATCCCAGTTGGTTGATGCTAAAGCAAAAAGGCATCCTTTTTACGGTTAGATGGTCAATTGCTATTTATGGTTTTGCAGTGATTTTTGAATGGCTCTATAGCTATTTTTGTGAAAAAGCAGGGAAGAATGATGAAATCCTTTATGTGCAAGCATTTGTACTATTATCAGGGTATAAGAAAAGGAAAGTAAGGGAATGAGAGTGAGGATATGTTGCTTCAAACCTCAAACACCTCTGGCTGAGCCAGTTGTCCCAGCCATTTCGGCGATGTCAATATATCCCACTCCTTCCACTATTTCCCATTCCTATCCAGCCCTGATTCCTGCCGCTGGGGATCATGACTTCCCTTCTTTATAGGGATCAATTAGAAAATCCTGTGCTAATTCTGGGACACAGGTACTTGGCCGGGCATCACCATCTAGACCTGGCAGGGTGCCCAATTTGGGCTAGGAGCCACTCCCAGAGCAGGGCAAGTTCCCTTATGCTATTATCTTGTAGGGGCCTAAATGCAGACACACAGAAACAAGTTTTTCAGACTCGTTTAACTGGCAAGATGGCAACTCTTATAAAATAAAACCCTCTTATAGGGAAGATCCTCTACACCTGAAGCCCACTTGGCAGCACCCCCAGCTGAACCAAACTGGGACCCGAGTAAGGGAAGGAGGCCTTCATTAGAGCACTACTTACTACAGCAGAGCCTCTTGGCAGACCTTGAAAAAGGAAACCAAGGCAATGGAGTTTGAAAAATATTCAAGAAACTCAGCAAAACAAAAACCTTTCTGAATTATTGGAAAGAATTTCAGATCTACATGTGTCACACTAATGCAGATCCCAAGGTCCTTGAAAATATTAGAATGGTAAACTTAATGTTTTAGGGCAAAGTGCCTCAGATATCAAGAGAAAGTTACAAAAATTAGGTGGTATATTTGGAATGTGTGCATGTGTAAAAAGTCACTCAGTCATGTCCAGCTCTTTGCAGAACTGGACAGTAGCCCACTAGGTTTCTCTGCCCATGGGATCCTCCAGCAAGAAAACTGGAGTGGGCTGGCATGCCCTCCTCCAGGGGATCATCCCAATCCATGGACTGACTAAAGGGTCTAAGAAATATTCATCACCTCTATTCAGCAGAATGGTCTTCATTCCTTTTTCCAAAAGAATATGGAATGGACATTGAAAGTGGGGAACTGCAATAGAAGCTTTTGTATTCTATTATTAGTTAATCACTAAAGGGATGTTGCCTATAAACTTAAATTATACATAATGGCCCATCTCTGGGAACTTTTCTTTCCAGAATTTTAAGTTAAAATTTTAAGCTAAAATTCCTATAAGCTAACAAAAGTGACATACTGACTAGGTCTACCTGTGAATGACTGCAGGGAAGAAGAAATTGACACATTTCCCTCCAAAGGCTGATGGGAACCAGGAAGTGTCTGACTTTATGATTTTAGTATAAAAGGAGTCTGAATTCTAAGTCAGGCAAGATGATCCTTTGGAGCTTGAGCCCACCATCTTCCAGTTTGCTGGTTTTCTGAATAAAATCATTATTCCTTGCCCTACCCCACTCCAGAAAAAGAGCATAAGTATAGGATAGAGATTTTTTTCTTTTGTTTTATTTTATTTAGAGGTACACCAGGTCAAATAAGTGTTGGATTAAAAATTGCCCACTAGATTTTGAATTAGAATTATAATTCAGTGAAAAAGCTTTCAATGGAAGGGTGAGAAAAGTCAGATTGCTTTGAACTGAGGGAAAAAATGGAGATGACTTGAGGTGATAAGGTTTACTTTGAGAGAGGTAGAGATTGACTTTAAAGACAGATCAACAGCAGAATGGCAAAGGAGAAGGTAAGGAAATAGTCATGCCACTAAGTCATTTATATTGTTTCTGTCCCAGCCTCTCAGCCAGAAGAAATGGTAGAGGTGAAGAGGGTAAAAGACAGAGATAATGTGAAGCATTGGCAAGGTTATAACATAAAAAATTTGTCAATTTTTTTTTTTTTTTGGTAATACATCCCAACTGAGGAAAGATGTATCCTGAGGGTAAGAAAATAAAATATCCTCTCTTATAGCTAAGCTGTACTCCAAATACACTCTACCCATTACTATTTTTCCCAACTACCACATATAAACAAATACACAAACATATACACATGCATGCAAACCAAGATAAAGATGAATATGTTGAAGAAAATCATGCTAAACAAATAGAAAAGTAAATGAAAGTAATCTATTATAGAGAAGATGATAAATGTGGGAAATAAAAAAGAGGAAATCCAATATTTACACAATCGTGCCTGAATAGAAAATGTGAAACAGAAGAAAAAAAAAAAAGGTAAAGTATCCCTTGGAAAGGAAGTCTTCTTGGCCTAAAGAAAGGAAAATAAACACTAAAGCTTATAATAAAGCATATCTTAATATAATAAATTAACTTCATTAATGGGAAAAAGTAGATTTTAAAAAGTTAGTTATAAGAAGAAAAATTGTTCTAAATTTCTTTACACTAGCATTCAGTAGCAAATGTAAGTAGAAAATAATATGCAGTGTTTTGATGTAGCTGGTGATCCCGTGATTTTATACCTATTGAAAATATTCTTCAAGATGGTAGATAATATTCTTAAACATGTAATGATTCATCATATAAAATACACAGGAAAGTGAAGTTGCTCAGTCATGTCCGACTATCTAAAAACCAAGTTAATAATTAATAAGAATGAAAAACTCCAGAAGGAACAAGCAATGTTGTGGTGAGTATTGGTTTCTTTAAATATAAAACAAGGAAAAAACTAGATGAATTATGGCAAAAGACATGAATACAATTTTGGGATTTCGGGCATTATAAAATCAGTAACATAAATGAAATTCTAGCAAAAGTGGAATTTAGAAAATAAGTATGCTAATGCCCTAATCATGTAGAACAGAAAATAGAAATTGTCTAGTATGGAAAGATATACTTAAAATTTAGAGGAAAATTATTAATTTTTAAAATATTATTTTCTTCATTTTAGAGAAGAAGCTATTTTTTTTTAAATTTCTCTAATTTGGGAGTATTTAGTATTTCTATTCATGAAAATAAATCCACAGTACAGCATTTTTTCCAGTAAACTTTTTCCTTTTCCTTGTTGAAATACTAAAAAAAGGAAATCTATTTTTATTTGAAAAATGTCAGTAATAGTGTAATTTTATTTTCTAAAGCTGTAACTATTTTTCCACACAAATACCCAATTTTCTGGGAAGATTATTATTAAATATTACCTTTGATGGGTTGTGTGATTTTGGAAATTTATTTTAGTATTACTTAAAGCCTTTAGGGCTTCCCTTGTGGCTCAGCTGGTAAAGAATCTGCCTGCAATGTAGGAGACCTGGGTTTGAACCCTGGATTGGGAAGATCCCCTAGAGAAGGGAAAGGCTAACCACTCCAGTATTCTGGCATAGAGAACTCCATGGACTGTATAGTCCATGGGGTCGCAAAGAGTCGGACATGACTGAGCAACTTTCACTTTCACTTTCACAAAGCCTTTAGAGTTGACATATGTCATTTTAGAAGAAGTATAGGTATTATTCTTAACAAGCTGTATAAAACTTTGCAAAATTATCTAGTCCTTTTCTAAATTATTAGATACTAATTATTAATTTCCCTTTTCATTCTCTTGATTCTATGATCCTTAATCTCATCTATCCCTTTTACTTTTTCCCAAATATATATGCCTGTCTTCTCATTTTCTCTGTTCCTTTGACATCTCCTTAAGGTGTCTAGATTTGTATACATACGTTTATGTCTCTCATATCTGAAAAAAAAGATATGACGGATTCAGAGTAGGTACTAAACATATGTTTATTGCACTAAACTTCCTCCAAGGACTGGAGCTGACCAAGGCTTCTTTTTTTCTCCTTTTGTTCCCTGGACATCTCTGAATCCCCGTAATTGTTTTCCCCATAAATAACATTTGCTCAAATTATGCTATACCTCAATTTTAAATTTATTAATTTCTGAATGGTATTTTTCTTTCATACTTTTTCATACATTTAAAATAATTTGGGTAATTATGTTTGTGTAAAGAGTGGGTGAAAGGTGAAGTAAAATCGTTTTAGGGTTAAGATTATACTATTTCATACTTCTTCCTAATTTTTTCAATGTCATGACCATTATGGTAATAAAAAAACCACAACCTTCTCCTCTCCTTAATGTTAAAGCCATATTGAGAAGAATATGATTTCTACTAAATACAGTCTTGATTTAAGATCTTTTATTAAGCCTTCTCTCACTGGCTTTCCAGTGAAATCTTGCCATCTTGAGTCCTTGTCCGTGAATGGCTCTGTCTAACTATAGGCAAATGGAATGAAATAGCTGGAATCTTGTGTTCTCAAAATTCAAAAACATATGATAGTTAAAGGCATACGTATTCTGCTATAGGTAATAATGAGACATGTATATTACAAGAATAGACACAAATGCATATGTGTAATTTTCTATTAGAACTAGGAAGTCTGATATTTAAGACAAATGAATGGAGATTCACACCTTGCAGCTTCCATAATAGCTCTCTTATTTTTATCCCTGCACTTACTGTATCCCAAACTACATTGTGAGACTTCTGAAGTCTTGGGCTGGGTTTTATTTATTTCTGAATTTCTCACACTAAACACATTTCTATGTATGGACCAGGTGCAGACACTGGTAAATACTTGTAGAACATACATAAACAATTGAATGAAAGAATGAATTCATACACAGATAAATCCCCAGTATACAAATCTTGCGTCCAGCCACCTGCGTCACTGAGTCAGCTTTCCAATGGCTGTAGCCTTATCATCTGTTTTGGTGCTTGAGTATATTCCTCTTCCTTCATCAGAGCTTTGACTGAGTAAATGGTCTTCTAATTTTTTAGCTTTAATTCATGAATCATTCTGAACTAGTCACAGGTAGCCACAGTAACTGCACTCTCATATCCCCAGTAATTGTACTCTCCCTTTCATAAAAAGAATGCTTTCCAGATAGTGATGGTAAAAAAAATGGTAATTTTCTTTTGAAAAAGGCAAATTTGAGTAAAAACTAATCAATATTTATTATTTATAATTTAATGGTTGTAAATTTAATATTTATAATTTATTAATATTTATATAAAACACAAAATATTATTATCTCACTAAAGAAATTTTTTGAATTATTCTAATTTTATTAGTTGTTCTTGGGTTCCATCTCTAACTCTTTTAAATAATTCCATTACCAATTGTTAAAACAACTTTATGATAAAAAAAAGTACCATTGGTAAACAACTAAAATTAAGCACATAATTGAATGCTTTTTCTTATTTCATACCTCTTGGATTTATTCCTGATAAATGTGATGTTAATACCTGTTTATTTGAAAGACTAGCAAATTGAAATTCAACAGTCACTGAAGCACAATTTTATAGTGAGTCAGAAGACAAATGTTTATTTTTAAAATTTCAATTAGGTCCATAATTTAGAAAAAGACATTGTAAATGATTTTGATAGTCGTTGATCCCAAATCTGTTCTATGGTTTTCTTAATTCACCATAATGCACAGTTCACCCATACAATAATTTTAAAACCCATATTGCAATTTTACAGTAATTATGTTGTTGTTATCGATTAGTCACTAAGTTGTGTCTGAGTCTTTGTGACCCCCACCAGGCTCCTGTGTCCATGGAATTTCCCAGGCAAGAACACTGGAGTGGGTTGCCATTTCCTTCTATATTTATATACACATATACATACATATATTTGCTTTTAGTAAATAAATAAGATCATATTCTATTAAGAGAACTTTTTGTGTTGAGCAGAATTTTAAAAGAAAAAGATGTTATTAGCAGACTTATGATGGTAAATTAAAATATTAGACCCTTTTTCAACATTGTCATCTCAGTGTAAAAATTTAAAATTCTTTGAGTCTGACTTACAAGTATCTATATGATAAATAATCAACTAAAAGATAACGAAAATTTTCAGCATTCTGAATGTTCCACCTGAATAAAAGTAGCTCTTTATCTCCATTAGGAAATGTAACCATCTACATTAATCTAGACCAAGCATTAGTCTTTTTCTGTTGGCAAAATGAATTGGAAACATGTTATGAACAGGTTGTAGATAACCTGTAGCCATGGGAATTCCTGTCTTCTTTCCACTACAAAGGCCAGTCAGTTATGAAGCCATACTTAAGACACCAGAGTTATTTCTAAAGCAGAGAATAAAGTCCATCTTACACAGAATATTTTTATTGAAGTGATGTAAACTTCTGGTTTAGTTAGAAATTCTAACTACATTGTGATTTAGAAATTCTAACCACCATTGGTGGTTGGAAGAGTAATCAAAATATTCCCTAAATCAATTTTACTACTAAGGAAAAAACACATATTTGGAGTCTGCTGGACTAAAGAGCTTATAACATCTGGATTTTTATAAATTTACATTATTTGGATTTTTCACATACAGGAGTACTAACAACTAAAAATTGTAAATTATAAAAGCAAATAAGCAATATAATACATTAATATCAAGTACAACTTTATACACATGTGCACATATATAAATATGTTTGCCTTTATTAAACAAATGAGATCATATTCTATTATGAGAAATATACATATTCATGTAAATACTTAGGAAAATACTGGAAGAGTATACATAAAAAGTAAACACAAATTACCTCTGGATAATAAACATTTAGGTACTTCTTTTTTTAATTCTAAAATTTACATGAATTACTTTTGAAATTAGGAAAACAACATAAGAAATTCTATAAAATATATAACATCTATATTGTCCTTAGAAAACAACATAAGAAATTCTATAAAATAAATAACATCTATATTGTCTTTAATAGAGCTTATAAGCACTTTCATTTACATGCTCTCACTGAAGCAGTCAAACAATCCAGTGAGGTAATTTCATACTGGGCCCACTTTGTGTTTCAGAGGTGTCTTGACTGAAAATCCAACAGGCAGAACCATGATTTGAAATTTCTATCACCACTCTGGCAGTTTGTGTCAATAACAGTGCAAATTGTGAACTCAGTTCCCTGACATCCAGTTCTGAAATTTTGACCTGAAGTATTTCTGCCAAGTGAATATAACTAGGACTCAAAATAAAATTAACAAAAAAAGAGAAATAAGATATTATGTTAACAGAACATTTCTAATTCCTCATGCATCATTTATACAATTATCTGAATTTTGTCATTTTGTAGCCATTTGATGAGAATTTTATACATCATGTAACATTTTTGCATCTTTTTAAAATACTTTGATTTCTTCATGGCCTCTGCATTTGTTGAGGCACTGACAATCCCTGGGCAGAATCCTGGAACACTTATGGCCATGTGAATCATAATCTATACCCTGTACCATATGCAAAAAATTAGATGAATTATAGACCTAAGTATAGGCTGTAAAAGTTCTAGAAGAAAGCATAGAAAATCTTTGTCACCTGCATTTAGACAAAAATTGCTTAGGTGTAAGATAAAAAGTAGGAAACATTATGAAAAAAGAATGATAAATTGGACTTTATCAAAATAAATAGTTAGGATCTTTGAAAGATAACTGCTAAGAAAATGAAGAGACAAATCCCAGACCAGGAAAAAAATGTTTGCAAAACATGTAATTGGTATCCAAGAATACATAAAGAATTGCTGCTGCTGCTAAGTCGCTGCAGTTGTGTCCGACTCTGTGCGACCCCAGAGATGGCAGCCCACCAGGCTCCTCTGCCCCTGGGATTCTCCAGGCAAGAACACTGGGGTGGGTTGCCATTTCCTTCTCCAATGCATGCATGCATGCTGTCACTTCAGTCGTGTCCGACTCTGTGCAACTCTGTGGACACCAGGCTCCTCTGTTCACAGGATTCTCTAGGCAAGAATACTGGAGTGGGTTGCCATTTCCTTCTCCATAAAGAATTGCTAAATCTCAACAAGAAGACATATGACAAAATAGAGCAGATTTAAAAATGTTAACAGATGCTTCAAATAAACATAAACAGAAATAAATAAACACATAAATAGATACTTATCATGTCATTAGGGAAGTGAAAACTAAAATCACAATGAGATATTATTGAATGACTAAAATAATAATAATGAAATCTGTAAATATCAATGATGATGAGAAAATAGAGCAACTGGAATTCATATGCATTGTTAGTGGGAATACAAAACTGTATATATAGCCAATTTGCATAATAGTTTGACAGTTTTTAAAAAGTAAAAGATATGCTTACTATACAACCCTGGTGGCTCAGATGATGAACAGTTTGCCTCAATGTGGGAAACTTGGATTTGATCCCTGGGTCTGGAAGATCTCCTGGAGAAGGGAATGGCAGCCCACTCCAGTATTCTTTCCTGGAGAATCCCACGGACAGAGGAGCCTGGCAGGCTATAGTCCGTGAGGTGACAAAGAGTTGAACACAACTGAGTGACTTTCACTTTCACTATGCAACCCCAAAGCTCAATATCTAGGTATTTATGCAAGAGAAATAAAATTGTGTCAAAAAAAGTCCTCCATGCAAAGCAGCTTCGTAATTGTCCCAAATTTGAAGCACTCCGGTTGTTTACTGACTAGTGAATGGATTAACAAATTGTGGTGTATCCATACAATGGACTACAACTCACCTCAACACCAAAGGCTATGAACTACTGATACATGCAACTACATGATGTCTATCAACTGCATTGTAATAAGTGTGAGAAACTAAACTCAGAAAGCTGAATACTCTGTAATTATGTTTCTGTGGCATTCTGGAAGGCATTGACTTCAAAGCGATATTTTGGGGATGATAAGAATGTTCTGCGTCTTTAATGCTGTAGTCATAACACTACTGTGATCGTTTGTCAAAGTTAAAATTAACACAGAACAATGAATTTTACTCCATATGTATTAAACTTCAATAAACCTAATTTTCAAATATAAATTCTCAAGAAATAGATACACTACTGAGTATGATTAAAATATGGTGAAAACACTGACATTCATCTTTGTTTACTGTGACTCTTACAATTTATTATGAAACTAAATTTGTGATAAGATTATTTCCCACATTACCTAGAGATCCATCCACCTGTCATTTCTTTCTTTTTTTTTTTTTTACTAAAAATGTAGACCTTGATTGATTTGCATTAATAACATCTTTCTCCATGGGTCCTATCTTAGAGGAAATAACAACGTAGTATCTTGGTGTCCTTACAGATATGATAAAATGGAATAAAGTAAAAATCTTTTGGATATCTTTCAGTTTTCTGTGGCCACTTTTTCATCTTATAGAATATGTCATAACAGTCTACTTGGTCATCATCAACATTTTTTTTAAGCTGTGTAGAATTGATCTGCCATCAAAACTTCTGAAAAGCACTGGAGAATTGCTATTGAAATAAGTTGAACTTACTTTCATTCATTACAGCTTACCTTATCATGTATAAAGGCAGCCTGGAAAATCCACATTATGCTAATGCATGGGCTATGGAGGAAATTTAATTTTGTCAGACACAATATTTTATTCTGTAAGCAAAAAATGAATTTAATCAAACATTATTTATTCTACACATGAAACTCATTCCATCATTGAGCATATTCTAGGCACTTAGCATTGTGGTCCCTCAAACCCAGGATTTAATATTATGGACAGCCTGTTAAAGAAAACATTCAAAACATAAGAAGAAATTCTACTGCTTCCTGGCACTTAACTAAAAAATGACTTCAGTATATTGTAACCTCAACTAAAAACCTCATTTCTTTTCTCTTGGCATAAAAGCATAACAAAATTATATTCCAAGCTGACCATTATCTCCGATATCTTCAAATCACATAGCAGACTTTTTATGACTAAAACAGAGTTGCTTGTGTAAGATGAATAGAGTATGTACATGTGTATATAAAACATACATGTATAAGGATTGTTGTGATTTTTCTCATGTTATTATGCAATGTAAAACAAATAATTTCAGCTATCAACCCAAAATGAAGTGACACTGTGTTATCTTCCCATGTTTAAAAAGTGTCATTGTTTCTGCTTTCATTTTTACATTCACCGATGTGACATTAGGAAGGGGAAGCTTTTTAGCATATTATGGGGTTAAATCCACTGGAGTATTTCTCATTTTTAAGCTAGGGATAATGTGAAATTAATATTATTCTTTCATTTTCTCTTACCTTTTTCTTTCTAAAGTATTTATACCAGTTAAAAAATAAAACTGGCCCACTTTTTAAACATATGGAAAGAAAACACACAGACTATCCTGTTCAATCTAATTTTAATTTGCTTTAAAATTTTTAGTTCTATTATTTGAGGGGTCATATTAACAAGAAAAATCAAGGGCAAATCAGAATTTCTCTATTTTTGAGTTTGGAATAGATGGGTTATACACCCTGAGGTTGTAAGGCCAGAAAATATTGTGAGAAGAGATGATATTTGATTTAATGTGAATGAAATGAATAAGCAGCCTTAGGAAGGCCTGAGTTGAAGAGAATTACAGTGCAAAAGATCTAAAACAAAAATTTTAAATGACTTAAGAGATACTTGCAGAATTGTATATTATTTTAAGCATTTGAAGTTCAACATCCCTCTTTATAAATCAGAAACCCCCCTTGAGATTTCCTCCCACTTTTTCATATTTATTTTTCAGTGGTTAAAAAAGACGACTTCTTGCTGTATGATTCCAAATAAAAACTTTCTAGTCTCATCAGATTCCTGACGACTTTTACTTGGAAAAAATGTCTTTAGCAGACTTAATATCTACAAAAACTTGTGAAACTTCCAATGACTGTAGGTTCTGGAAATCTATAGTGTATTTAGTAACATCCTATTGTCTCAAGATGCTTCCCTCTACTCTTTGGGAAAAGCAAAGGGGAGGGTAAGGGATGAAGGAAAGGAGGAAGGAAGGAAGGAGGAAGGGATGGAGGGAGGAAGGGAAGAAGGGAGAAGATAAGAAAGGTAGAAAGGAAGGGAGAGAAGGAAGGAGAGGAAAGAGAGAGAGCAGGAAAGAGGAAAAAGTTAACGATTCCTAAGGATAGTTCAAGATCTTCTTGCAATTATTCAGTATCTCACCATTTTACAAGCCTTAACTGGCAAGTTAGTGATGAAAAAGCTTAAGTTTTATTTTGCTTGCACACCTTTTAGTGTGTGTATGTGTGTGCGCATGTGCATATGCATGTGTGCGCACCTGAGGACTGAACAGGAGTCTTTTGCCTTTCTGCATTGGCAGGCAGAGTCTTTACCACTGCTGGCTTCCCTGGTGGTTCAGTGGTAAAGACTCCGCCTGCAATGCAGGAGACACAGGAGACTTTGAGTTTGATCCCTGGGTGAGGAAGATCTCATAAAGAAGGAAATGGCCCTGGTGGCTCAGACAGTAAGGAAATGGAAACCCACTCCAATATTCTTGCCTGGGAAATTCCATGGACAAAGGAGCCTGGTGGGATACAGTCCACTGAGTTACAAAGAGTTGGACACAACTGAGCAACTAAACATCAATAACAGTGGCACCTTGGGATATCTAATTAACTTGAATTATTCTTTATTAGCAGCGATCATGGATTATTATGAGTGTCTTATTCATTTTTTCTTTTGTTTCCTCATGTTTTCTTTTCCACGTCCCAGAAATCTACTTCTTACCATCTTAGTTATTCTATCTCTGCATATTTTTAAGTCAGTTTCCACCATAAGCATTAGCAGATACAACAGCAAATGGTCAGTTACTTTGATTGGTTATCTTATTTCTTACAATTATTCCCTGTTCTTTTCCTCCTGAATCTCTAAAACTCCTGTATTTCTACTCATGCTTCTTTGGTTAAAAAACTAATTTGGCTATGGTTCTAGATCATTTACTTCTAACATTGAATTTTAAAAGAAATCCTGAAATAAGTGTAACCAAGAGATATTTTCAAAATTTTGAGTTATTTTCTGCAAAAAAAAATAGATTTCTGATGTAAACAAATATTACTATACTTGCTCCTTATCTATACTCATCCACATTCCTGTAACATTTTTGGAAAAGATTAGCACCAATGTCAAATTCCAGTTTAGGTGCAAAATAACACCTCACTGAACTCTGATGTATATGTGTGCATAGTAATACTGTATTTAAAATTGAAATACAACTTTTATGTAAGTACATAAAATTTTTGCTTCTTTTTTCCTAAGAAAAAAGCAATCTCTAAATAGATCTACATTTTTTAAAAGAGTAATGAATATTTTTTCATGATCTGGCAAATTAAACAGTATTGCAGAGGAGGTTGATACAGTACAAAGCTAAATGGAATCAACTCTTGAGCCTAGGGAGTCAAGCTCCACTCCAGATTTTTCTTTCGTCATTGTCTAAAGATTTTGCTTCTTTCATAGATGCTATTTGTAAATAAATAAAATCTATCAGCAATTTGTAAATAAAATCTACCAGGCCATTTGAAGAGGAATGAAAAGTAACAGATATATAGTTATTATTAGGTGCTGATTTTATAAATTACAATATAATCCTCACAACCCTAAAGTAGATACAGTTAACATAGTTCCTTTAAGTCAAGAAACATGAGACAAACAGAGACTGAATAATTGTCTCAAGGTCACGCAGCTAGTAATTAGCAGGATTATTAGAATTGGGACCAGAAAAATCTGGCCCTAAATTTGCACTCATGATCTCTATACTTGACTGCCCATAACAGTAAACATTCATGAAGTCAACATATATAAGCCATGCTAGTGACACAAGTGTAGATAAAATGTTGACCATCATGACACTACAGCAGATCCATGCAGCTATAGGATGGCTTAACAGTGAGTGAGTCGCCACCATCAGAACCAGAGAATTTTGCCTTCTCTTAGTTTCTCACGAATTTATTCAGGTACATTGTAAATAAGTACCCAAATGAAAGGAAAAATTTCTTCAAATTCATTCAAAGAGAAAACAGGGATTCTAAGATAGTCTTTGCCAAGGGTGATAGGAGGTTCTACTATAATCAACCAAGTCATTCATGGACACTTCCATTGGACCAATTTGCTATTCTATATCCTCTCTCCTACCAGAACTGAAAGTTAACTTTCATCTTATTATTCCTTTCCCACCAGGGCCAATTTATTTTTGCTCCTAGTTCCTACTACCAGATAAAAATGTATAAATATCGCCTTCAAAACACATAAACACAACATCTAATCACTAGGCAGTACTTTAAAACATTCAAGTCATTTTAAAGCATTAATTTAAAACATCTATGAAGTTTATTGTGAAAGATGGATTTATCCTTGTCTATCAATGCCTAAAGTGGATTGTACTAAAAGCTTGGGAACCCATGAATTACTTTGAATGAATAAAATTCTGAAACACACAGAGATACAACATAATATTGTCTGCCATTATATTTAGACCTCTTTTGTTTTCTGTCGTTACAATTTAGCTCTTATAAAATTTAGCTCTTATAAAAATGATTAGTTGTAGCCCTTCTAGCTTTCTCATGATAACATGTCTAACACCTGTCAAGAAAGAGAGTGGCTCACTTTGAAAGTATTTGGATAACTTTAAATTGGCATACATTCATTCCTTATGAACATTAAGCCCAATCTCTCTCCTGTTTCCTGCAAATTACTGTCAACTCTAAAAGGTGATGCGATCTGCAAAAGTCAAGGGGGAAATGTTGTACTGTACACACATTAGAAACCTGGCATTCTCTAATGCAATCTGAGAATATGAATGCTTTCCCTTGCAAAACACCGAATGGCATGAGGGATTAAGATAAGAGTGACCCGAAGCCAAAGATAGCCAGAGCTGTTAAGTATATTTCAAGATATTTCAGACCAGAACAAATGTGCATCAAAAAACAAGTTCATTTCCTTCTTTTCTTACCTAAGAACTGTCTGCGAATGTTGATCTTATTACAAGTTGGGAAGATTTTGCCATGCAGTGTTTTCACAGGTTTCCAGGGGGTTTTCCAGCTGCATTTTAAAATTTAAATGAAACAGTCTCCCTCACACACACACACACACACACACATGCACGCATTTTGTCCTGTTGTGTTTAGCTGCAGTCATTTGACTGTACTTGGCCATCTGGCTGTCAAGTTTTATAGGGTTACTATGAGAGAGCTAAATCCCAATTGTTTTTATTCCTGGTACGGCATATGTAAAGACTTGTCTGGCTAGTGAGGTATGGCCCCTCTGCTGAGGTGAGTACCACTGCAGACATCTAGCAGATTGTAAAGCCAAGGTTAAGAAGAAAAGATACAAATCAGTTTTAGTATCGAAAACAGCTCTTACTACCCAAAGGGGACCGAGCAGAATATATAAACATGAAGCCGCACTGCTGTGCCATCTTTTCAGTATGGAGTGAGGTACCTAATTAAGACAGTAGGCACCAGTCAGGATGAAAAGAGGTAGTTAAGCAGAGAAAATGCATTTGGTTGCCATGTAAGTCTTTATCCTTACTCTTGGTGTTCAAAGTACCAAACCTCACTCTTTCTGCAGATTCCCACGTTTATTTTTTCATCCTCCTTGTTGAACTGTGAGACCACACAGGGCTGCTCACAGCAGAAGGCTCCTGCTCTTGAGCAGGCAGCTTGCCGCTGCCCCAGGCCCTCCATGTCTTTATAATTAGGTTGATGCCCACAGTGATTTGGGTACAATGTTTCTCCAAATGCCTTACCTTCCAGGATACTTAGAGGATTCTAATCGATCCCTTTTATCACATTTAAAATTTCCTTTCCATGGGCACAACCCCAGGTTTCTCCCTAATAAATGATAGCATGACTGTGCCAGCAATTACTACAGCAGGTGACGTGAAAAGCAAGGGAGGGGTTGTTTTGATGAGGGGCTGAGGGATTGAACGTTTGTTGTAAATGTAAGGCAGTGTGATCCTGGCAGCTAGGAAAAAGAATCTGGATGTTTTGAAAGCAAAAAGAGTAATGTGGGCCCCTCTTTTGTCTAGATAGATCCTGCCTGTTAAAGCCAAGATGTGCAGGTATAAACAGACACATGTAGACACCCACAATCACCACCACCACCATAACGACCCATGTGCCTTGTTTCCGCCTAAGTAGAGGAAATTGATAAAATAGAGACTAATAAATTATTCATTCCCTATACTTTGGAGTCCAGTTTAGAGGTAGAGTTCAAATACTGTAACCTTATCTTTCACATTTAGTTTATTTTTTCATCTTACCTTGTAGAATTTTCCAAACATTTATTGTTTTGCATGACTATGAAAAATCATTTTAAGATGAAAAACAATTTGATTTCTGCTTGGAGTTTTGACTGGCTTACAGAAATGGCAAATTCCTCCACATTTATAGAAGGTATTTTCAGGGGAAAATACTAGTGTTGGAATGACCTTGAAGGTGAAACACGTCTTTGACACCAGAGAGCTGCTTTTAGATGAGTGAGTGTCCTTTACTGCATTCACCAGTCTCTGCTCTACCAAATTCCCAAATTGCCATTTTCATTGGGTTTTTAATGTTACAATCTAGTCCATTAGGAGCTGCCTCAGTATTTACAATTTATAACTGCCAAGCACTTGCTACTTAACCCTGACCTTGCCATAAGCCTTCATTGTGAAGCACTTTTTTCAGAGACCAATGCACTTAAATCTTCAAGCTGTTTCAGTCCTTGGCAACTCTGTTAAAAATGTCATTGATGATGACAGCAGCTGCCTGTTATGGTCACTGCCACCGCAACATATTTCAATTGGCCATTGACAATATTCATATATCATTGATTTTCCTGAAGCCCTGATAATGCTGAGCTGAGGTATTGAGATATTGAGGTATTGAACTTCTGACCTACAAAACCGTTAGATTTATGTTCTATTTGGACATTGCTAGTACAAAAAAATAGAAATGTTCAAGGGATACAGTAGTTTCTAGCAAATATTTAAGAAATGTTGAATACATGAGTTACATCATGAGTTTATCTTTGATATCACTTTATGTATTTATTTAGTTTTGGCTGTGCTGAATCTTTGTTGCTGCCTGAGCTTTTTCTCTGGTTGCTGCGAGTGGGGGCTACTCTCTAGTTGCAGTGCGTGGGCTCCTCCCTGCCGTGACTTCTCTCGGGAGCCTGGACTCTAGGGCATGTGGCTTCAGTAGTAGCGGCTCCTGGATTCTAGCGCTCAGGCTCAGTAGTTGTGGGTCATGGGCTTAGTGGCTCCGAGGCATGTGGGGATCCTCCTGGCTCAGGGATTGAACCCATGTCTATTCTGCATCGGTAGGTAGTTTCTTCACCTCTGAACCACCAGGGAAGCCCCTCACGAGTTTTTATAAGAACTGCTTTCTGTCCTTTAAAGTCATTTTGAATCAACCTAAGTCCCAAGAAGGAAAAAAACCCTCAAATTTTCTCTCTTGATGTTATTTTTAATACTATAACATTAAAGATAATTTTTTAAAATTAAAAACAATCATAATCCTACCATTCTAACAACATTACTGTAATATTTCATTTTTCCATTTAGTGCATATATATTTATCATAATTGCAATCAGATAACATTTGCAATTATCAGTTTAATTTTTTCTTTTAAATTATGCAATAACTCCTATGTGTCTGTGAAATCTTTATAAGTATCATTTTAATGACTGTATAAATATCTCATTGCATTAATGTGGAATAATTGATCATTTTTTTGAAAATTAGTTTGTTTACAACTTCCACTATTAATTTTTCAATGAACGTCTTTGAGAACATAGCCTTTTCCCTGTATTTCTTATTTTACTTATTTCCTGAAGATGAGTTCTTAGAAGATTGCAACAGTTTTTATAAATATTTCCAGAACTTTCCCAGTATCTAACAAGTAGGTTTTCTGTTTTTCTCATTATTGCATTACCACTGGATACTCTTACACTGAAACCAATAGAATTTTTTAGCATTATAATTCTCTACATAAATTTTCATGTAAATAGAGCCAGGTCCCATTGAGCTGATACAAATAAAAGAATATTTATCTAAAAATGATCAAAATTCTATGTACTTATTCAAATAAATTGTGATTTTCTGACAAGCAAAAGTAAAGATAAAATCAAGGTGCTGACTTCAAGTAACTCACAGACTATTGAGAGAAATAATTATAGAGCAGTGATGACAGTGGGTTAGTTGGTAAAAAGCAGTGTCTAAAAAGCTTACCAAGAAAAAGTCACTGAGAGAGTTTCCCAGTTTTGTCAGCAATCACACTTATAGTAGGAAGCAGATTGAGTAGGAATCCAGGTAATATTTCTTTCTGGTCTTTCAAAAACAATAGATTTTTCTTTGTTGTGCAAAACTTTAACGAAGTCTGCCATTTCCTTTACTTATTCTAATTATCTTCTTCCACATAGAATTAAACATCTACAATTGGGTAGAGGTTTGTGCTGTTGTTTTCCTCCTCATTTTCTTTTTTCATTAACTTTATGTGATCTGTTCACCACCAATCCTCTTATTCCATGTCTTGTCAAAGTGTCTTAAATGACTTGGATGTATGTCCTCCTGGCAACACAATACACAAAATATTGCGTTTAGCTTCTTAAACTTAGAAGAATTAAAAGGAAACAATTGGTCTTGATTGTTATTTCGCACTAGAAAGAAGTTACAATGAATTATAATGACTAAAATAATATAAATTATTTATTTAGAACACATGTACATCATAACTAGTATCTACCAGGACCAGCAATATATATTCAAAGAAAATGGAAAAAGTCCTTGCTCTCAAGTAAAAGTTCACTTCTTGACAAGCAAGAAATGTAAACAAGTAAGTGCAATTCAGTGAGAGTATAACTTAGGGAGAAATCAATTCTAACCTGGGCTCAGGGAAGTTCCAAAGAAGGATTCATATATGAACTGATTTTGAAGGTGGATATAAGTTCCTGTTGAATGTAAGTTCTTTTTGTGCATAAATCAGGGGATAGAATCTAGCCACTGGGATAAATTATAAAAAGCCATAGATTCATGAAACAGCACAATCACTTTTAGTTGATATAATAAACACAAATTTTCTTTAATATCATGCTTACAACTGTATTCTGTATCTACAGTTGGTAGTAGTATTTTCATATACAGAATTTTTCCCAAAACTATTGATACTGCCTCTTGGCACCTTAATTCTCAGAATTATATTCATATTTTGAAATTAACTGTATTCACCTTTAGTGAATCTTTTGATAAGTTTCTGTGTGGCCGCCTTAATTTTATTCCCTTTTTCCTTCCCTCAGCCTTCCCTCATTTTATATCACTACCATGGGGAACTTCATGTACAATTATCTTAAATGATCTGCTTCTTACTCCAAGTTTTGAAACACAAGGAAATAGTAAATTAGCTCCCATCTATGAAAAATTGTGGATATCCGTCCCCATATATAGCACATACATGACAATTCTCATGCTTTGAAAGGCTGGTTTATTTTTATATCACTTTTGTCTTTAAGCTTTATATAACACATGAAGATATAGTTTGTTTATTATTTTTAGATACCAACATGAAGTACTAACAGTTAGAAGAATTTGTAGGGGAAAAAAATTCAAGTATTTTAGGTTTCTGTGAAATATTTATTGTGAAATGTTTCTATTTTACAAAAACTACAAATTCAAAGTAATAACTAGTGCCAATAGAAGGTTAACTGCTTACAATTATTTAAAGTGTTGATCCACATCTCTTGTTATTAATCACAATTTCTGCAGCAAAGAGAGAGTGGGAAGATGAAAAGACAGACTTTGCCAGGGTCATTGTACGATTATCAGTGTATCAGAGTGATCAACAAACAAAAACAACAATGATATTATATTTTGCTATACCCATATTGTCATGAAAGCATAGCATTATGTATTATTCCAATATAAACATTTTCAAAATCAGTTTTCATGATTAAATATTGAGTCTCATTAAATACTAGTCTTCTGCTCAAATTCCATTGGATAAATAATGAAAAAGGGGCAAATATAAGTAAACTGAATATAAGTAGCTTTCTGATATTAAGAGGTAAAAATATCAACTTTCTTCATTCTGCTGCCTTTTGTTAATGATACACTGTGAGTATTTGGAGAGGAAAGATAAATTCATGAAAACTAAGTGAATTAGAGCAGAATTCAGAATGTTATAAAAAAATAGGAAACATAGACACTGAATCAACAGAAATATAGTGAATGGGAAGCATAAAAGTAAATGTAAGTTGACTATTCAATAAAAAAGTAAACAATGTATGTTTTTTCTACTTCTTCCTTTATTTTAATAGAATTGAATTTCTCTGATAGCTAAAATGCTAACGAGAAAAAATGCTCTTACATGGAAACAAAACATTTAGAAATATTGCAAAAAAAAAAAGTCAGTAGGTGGTCACCAACTGTTTCATGGTGATTTTTCATTATTTTCTTCTGTGCCTGAGGGTTGGAAGTAAGAAGTTAATTAAATAGGACCAATTCTGCCTCCAATAGTTGTTTTCATGAAAGATGCTTGGGAAAAAAAATGTCTTTGTTACCAAGGGCAACGTTTCAGATAAAGCAGCACATCTGTGCTTATGCGATAGTGACCAATCCATTGTTATATGTCCCCAAAGTGTGTTTGTAATTGGGTCCTGGCCCTGTGTGAATGTAGGATCCTAGACAGGTGAGAAATTCCTTCTCTCTTCCATGAAGATTTTACACAACTGAAACAAAGTAAAATACCTGAGTTGTCTGAAACATGCACAACTTCAGCAGAGGGCCACATGCATCCCAATCAGAGACATTAGGGTTCTTGATGAGGTATGAGGTCTCATGAGAAGACACATAATGGGAAATGAGGCTGATAGATTCATAGAACCTTCCTTTTTTAAAAAGCTCGATTCAGTGAAGCTACTTCCTTTTCACTTCTATCTTAGTTTTTGTTTTGTTTTTCTTTTTTCTTTTTTAATGCTTAGGCAATTGGACACTTGAGTAGTCATACCTTGGCCCATAGGACAAATAAGCATTCTATAGATTCAGTTAGATAAATCGAGGAGTAACTGATGATACCATATGGTAAACTGCTGTGACAATAATTCCAGTCCACAGATTCTACAAACTTTGGCTTATAAAGGGGCACAAATACATGCTGAAAATTGGTGCCTTTCTTTTTTTCTGTCTCTCTGAGAAACACAGATAATTGAATGAGAATGCTTGCCTTGCATCAAGTATACATGAGTGTGTGTGCTGGCGGGGGGCAGAGGGAGTGTAGGGCTGGGAAAAGGAAGGCTGTACAAATCCAGAGCTAAAGCAGTCGTTCCACTTAATCATAAGGCTGCTTCCTTCCTTTATTCTCACTCATACTCCACAGTCCAAACACCAGGCACCTGTGATTTACTAATGCTGTTTACAGGTACTGGGTTCTCATTCACTTGGGGAACATGGATGACTGAACTCCCAGATTCTCTAGTTCTAGCCAATGAGTTCATTTGAATGATGTGACAATTTAAAACTTTCCAGCAACCAGCAACATTTAAAATGATACCTGCTTCTTCAGACGAGGTCCCTAAGTGATTATGATAGACAGATTTTTTTTTTTTTTTAGAAATCTAAAGATGAAATGTAACTCAGAAATCAGTCTTTGAGGTTTCTAGCACCAATATTTGAAAGTTGTTTGGCATTATAGCCCATTTATTATATTTGGGGAAATCTTCATCAAAACTCTTTCTCAGAGAGAGAAATACAGATAAACATTATTCCCCTGCTGGTTTATGATTTGGTAAATTGTTTAAAATAAATACTTAATCCTTGGTTTATAAGTTATATATAAATTAGGAGAATGCTAAGCTTTAAGAACTATTGATTGCTTGATTTACTTAACACTATGTGCCAGGTACTGTTCTTAGCAAATTATTAGTTTTAATTCATCTAATCCTTATATTTTGCAGGTGGTGAAATTTGGGTACAGAGGCTACATAACTTGCCTAGAGTTTCCCAACCAGCATATTTTCTATTGTGACTATTCACTGTCCCTCCCTTACCAAAATCATATCCTCAACACCTATAATAACACCAATATCTTCTCACATAAGTACATGAGAATTTTTAACAGAAATGATACATTTCAGTGACTACTGATTTTCAGAGCCTCCTCTTATACTCTACTTTTTGTTTTTTATACCGTATAATTCCATGGATCTGGCTTCCATATTTGACATGCTACCGAGAAAAGAAATTCAAAATTTAGGAGTGCTGTGATGATGATATGACATAAAGATCTTTAGTCCTGGAGGCCTAAAATTCCAATAGAGCCTTTATTTAGATCAGATTTATATTTTCTGCAAAATTTAGAGTTACCTGTCAAAACAAACTTCAGCCACTTTTTCACCATTTAATCCGATATGTTATGCAAGTCTTCTTCAATTTCTAACCAAGAGGAAGGATATGATAAAATCAGCTTTTAATTGGACTTTAGACAGCAGGGAGAGTTTTGTATTATCTTCCTCCTTTATAGCAATGGTTGCAAAACTTTTAAGAGTAGAAATATTTAGTATTTATCTTTTGCTGAAATAGCTACAAATGTCTTTTGGGCTAAGCACAAAAACCAATCCCTAGTTACAAAGAAAGTCTATATGCAAACCTAGGCATTTGGGATTATAGATGCTAAGCTTTGTGTATTTATATTCATGTGTGTTCTAAGCTTACCAAAAAAGGCTTTGTAGACATACACGGTCAAACTTTTGAGTCCTTGTGTGTGTATTTTGGCAGTATGATATTATCACACTAACCTAGAATGTCTTGTGACAATTAAAGGGGAAGTTATTAACAACTCTATAAGTTCTAAAGCACAGTATGAAAGTAATGGTTACTATTATTTTTGATTATTATATTATTTCCTATGATCCCTGATGGGCATAATGTTTTTGTAAACTGTTATTGATGAAGATAGGGTGATAAGAGGATTCTTAGGGGAAACAGAACACTACTGTTCCTTGTATAAAAATATCTTTATATCTTATAGAAAATATTTATTCTATAATATATATTCCATCCAACAAGACATTTCCACAGTTTGTTTCTTAGTTGGATATAAATGAGGGTGGTTTTTCAGCAATATTTAATGAGTGATAAGAATCTGAAGCAATTATTAACACAGTAAACATGAGAAACTAGAAGGAACATAGGTAATTCTGTAAATAAGATAATATGTAGAGTAAATTTAAGATCTGAAAAAAATGAAAAATTAAATGTAAAGCTAATAAAAAGAGCAAATTTACATTACTATTGTTATTCATGATAACCAAAATAATTTGCTTGTGACTAGAAATTTCCCCAAGTTTCAAACTTAAGGAAAATTACCTGCCAATAGCAAAGAGAAATTAGATTAAATCTCTAGAGAGACTAATCAGGAAAGAAAGATAGAGAAACAGATGCAAAGAATTAACATCACAAATGAGAATTGAAATCACTGCAGATTCTACAGTATGTATTTTCAATGGGGGTGATAAAATTGATCTGACTGAACAAAAAAAATTTACTTTTTTTATGTACAAAGCACATATTATCTACAGTATATAAAAAGACATAGAGCATATCTGTGGAATTAAAATTTTATGAGGGAACCAATTAGCTAAAAATCTAAAAGGGCTCCTTTAAATCTTGCTCTTTTCTTCACTTCTTTTTCCTTTAAATCTTAAGATAATAATTAAAGTTGAGGAGCATTGTTCTACAGATGTTAAAAGGATAATAACTGAATATTATAAACAATTTTATAGAAATAAATTTAACAACCTAGATGAAGTAAACAAACTTAAAATATCTGAACTACCAAAGCTTGCTCAAGATAAATAAATAACAAGGCTAGAGTTATGTCTGAATTTGGCTATAAGGAGTTCATGATCTGAGCCACAGTCAGCTCCCAGTCTTGTTTTTGCTGACTGTATACAGCTTCTCCATCTTTGGCTGCAAAGAATATAATCAATCTGATTTCTGTATTGACCATCTGGTGATGTCCATGTGTAGAGTCTTCTTATATGTTGTTGGAAGAGGGTGTTTGTTATGACCAGCACTTTCTTTTGTTAGCCTTTGACCTGCTTCATTTTGCAACCCAAGGCCAAACTTGCACATTACTCCATGTATCTCTTGAATTCCTACTTTTGCATTCCAGTCCCCAGTAATGAAAAGGACGTATTTTTAAGGTGTTAGTTCCAGAAGGTCTTGTAGGTCTTCATATAAGACCTTGTTCAACTTCAGTTTCTTCAGCATTCCTGGTTGGGGCACAGACGTGGATTACTGTGATATTTAGTGGTTTGCCCTGGAAATGAACAGAGATCATTCTGTCCCTTACAGTTATACAAGGAAGTGACAAAGAGATTCAAGGGATTAGATCTGATAGACAGAGTGCCTGAAGAACTATGGACGGAAGTTCATGACATTGTACAGGAGGCAATGATCAAGACCATCCCCAAGAAAAACAAATGCAAAAAGGCAAAATGGTTGTCTGAGGAGGCCTTACAAATAGCTGTGAAAAGAAAAGATGTGAAAGGCAAAGGAGAAAAGGAAAAATATACTCCTTTGGATGCAAAGTTCCGAAGAATAGCAATGAGAGATAAGAAAGCCTTCCTCAGTGATCAGCGCAAAGAAATAGAGGAAAACAATAGAATGAGAAAGACTAGAGATCTCTTCAAGAAAGAGACACCAAGGGAACATTTCATGTGAAGACGGGCACAATAAAGGACAGAAATGGTACAGACCTAACAGAAGCAGAACATATTATGAAGAGGTGGCAAGAATACACAGAACTATACAAAAAACATCTTCATGACCCAGATAACCACAATGGTGTGATCACTCACCTAGAGCCAGACATCCTGGAATGCAAAGTCAAGTGGGCCTTATGAAGCATCACTACGAATAAAGCTAGTGGAGGTGATGGAATTCCAGTTGAGCTGTTTCAAATCCTAAAAGATGATGCTGTGAAAGTGCTGCACTCAATTCGCCAGCAAATCTGGAAAACTCATCAGTAGCTGCAGGATTGGAAAAGGTCAGTTTTCATTCCAATCCCAAAGAAAGGCAATGCCAAAGAATGTTCAAACTACTGCACAATTGCACTCATCTCACATGTTAGCAAAGTGATGCTCGAAATTCTCCAAGCCAGGCTTCAACAGTATGTTTACCATGAACTTCCAGATGTTCAAGCTGGATTTAGAAAAGGCAGAGGAACCAGAGAGCAAATTGCAAATATCTGTTGGATCATCAGAAAAGCAAGAGAGTTCCAGAAAAACATCTACTTCTGCTTTATTGACAACACTATAGCCTTTGACTGTGTGGATCGCAACAAACTGTGGAAAATTCTTAAAGAGATGGGAATATCAGACCACCTGACCTGCCTCCTGAAAAATCTGTGTGCAGGTCAAGAAGCAGTAGTTAGAACTGGACATGGAACAACAGTCTGGTTCCAAATCAGGAAAGGAGTACGTCAAAGCTGTATATTGTCACCCTGCTTATTTAACTTATATGCAGAATACATCATGAAAAATGCCAGGATGGATGAAGCACAAGCTGAAATCAAGATTGCTAAGAGAAATATCAATAACCTTAGATATGCAGATGACACAACCCTTATGGCAGAAAGCGAAGAACTAAAGAGCCTCTTGTTGAAAGTGAGAGGAGAGTGAAAAAGTTGGCTTAAAGCTCAACATTCAAAAAAACTAAGATCATGGCATCTGGTCCCATCACTTCATGACAAATAGATCAGAAGCAATGGAAACAGTCACAAACTTTATTTTGGGGGGCTCCAAAATCACTGTAGATGGTGACTGCAGCCATGAAATTAAAAGACACTTGCTTCTTGGAAGAAAAGTTATGACCAACCTTGACAGCTTATTAAACAGCAGAGACATTACTTTGCTAACAAATGTCTGTCTAGTCAAAGCTATCATTTTACAAGTAGTCATGTATGGATGTGAGTGCTGAAGAATTGATGCTTTTGAACTATGGTGTTGGAGAAGATTCCTGAGAATCCATTGGACAGCAAGGATATCCAAGTCAATTCTAAAGGAAGTCAGCCCTGAATATTCATTGGAAGGACTGATGTTGAAGCTGAAACTCCAATACTTTGGCCACCTGATGTGAAAAACTGACTCACTGAAAAGACCCTGATGCTAGGAAAGATTGAAGGCAGGAGGGGAAGGGGACGACAGAGGAGGAGGTGGTTGGATGGCATCACCGACTCGATGGACATGAGTTTGAGTAAACTCTGGGTGTTGGTGATGGACAGAGAAGTCTGGCATGCTGTAGTCCATGGTGTTGCAAAGAATCAGACATGACTGAGTGACTGAACTGTACTGAACTGAGAGTTATGTCAATGAAATATATTGTATTTTATGTAAGTAAAAATCTTCCTAAAAGAAATAGTTCAGGTCCAAGTGACTTTACACAGCTACAGTCCATGAGGTTCCAAGAGTTGGGCACAACTTAAGGAGTACACCACCATCAGCAAATATTTAGGGAAGAAATTATACTGATTCTAAACACTCATCCAGAATCTGAAAATATGAGAATACTTCCCAACTTCTTTTTTAAGGCCAGAATTACACAGTACCAAAACCAACAAGTGGTTACAAGAAAAATTATGTATACACAGAACATTATCCCTTGGACATAAACAATAAAATCCTCATCTAAATGTTAGTAAATCAAATCCAGATATACATAAAAAGATAATATCTTGTGACAAAGTGAAGTTTATCCCAAGAATGCAAGGCTGTTTCAGTATTCAAAAATCAATCAATATCAACTTACCATATTAAAGGCTAAAACATAAAAATGTGTACATTATCAATACACACTGAAAAATATTTGATGAAATCAATAGTCATCCCAGATTAAATAAATAAGCAAAAAAACAAAACAAAACAAAAAAACTCACAGCGAACTAGAATCAGAAGGGTACATCCTCAACATAAAAGAAAAAAAATGTTTTATAAAAGCTAACAAGATTCATATTGGTGGAAGATTGAAAGTTTTTTCCCTAATACAGTAAAAGCCAAGAATATTCAGCCTTACCACTGCTATTAAACATTGTACTGGATGTTCTAGCTATGCAAACAGGGAAGGAAAATAAAGAATTAAAAGAAATCCAGATTGGAAAGGCAGAATTAAAACTGGTTTGATTCACTGATGGCATGATCATCTAGATAGAAAATCCAATTGAATGTACAAAAAAACTACTAGAACCAGTATATGAATTTAGCATGCATGCAAGCAGGGTGCAAAGCAGAAAAGCCAGTTTGTACAAATCAATTGTATTTTCATACAATCTGAGATTTAAAATTTTAATAGACCATTTAAATTAGCATAAAATTAAAAATATTAAAGATAAATCTGATAAAATGTGTGAATTATTTATATACTGAAAATGCAAAACATGTCAGAAAAATTTTAAAACCTAAATAAGTGAAGACATATCCCTTGTTCATTGATTGGAATCTTCAACACTGTTAAGACATCAATTTTTTACAGATAAAACTATCTATAGAACTATTTTCAATGCAATTCCTTTAAAAAAATACTGTGTTATAGAATAAAGCTGATTCTAAATTAATATGTAAATGAAAGATACCCAAATAAAAATAATAGCAGAAAAACAAATTTGAGAAAGAAGAAAAATTTATAAATTCTATAGTAATCAGAACAGTGTTGTTTCATTGCAAAGATAGACATATTGATCTGTTGACTTAAAGAAAATCACGCAACATAAGAGTTGTGAGTTTAAGTTTTATTCAGGGTATTGCTGATGACTGTAGGCCAGAAGCCAGACACCCAGCTGGCTCTGAGAAAAAGGGTCCAAAGAGGTGGGTAGAATCCAGTTATATGATTTTGTTTTTTTTTTAACTAGGGACTTGTGCAGACAAGCATACATCTTGGTAAAATATTACTGCTAATCACAAAGAACAGTTATCTGAAGTCAATGATTTCAGTGCTTTTCTTTGTATGGGAAGATGTAAGAATCTGGGTTCATTAAAATTCTTCCTGAAGTATACATCTGACTGTTTAAGGGACCTGCTTGTCCAAAGCACAGAATGCCTTACTTGGTTATTGTCTTAATTTCCAATCAGGGTGCACTTCTGGTCAGTGATTGTGGTAAGTTAAGATTAAACTCTTATAAGACAGGGTGGTGAGCAATGATCTTTGTTCTTTATTCACAGATCAATGGAAAATGGCAGAGTTCAGTAGTAGAGCCCCACTGTATGTGAATAACTCATTTTTGGCAAAATACACTAAGTATTTGCCAAGTGGCATACCTTCAGCACTCAAACAGTTATTTATCAATTTTATCTTCAGTTTCACTTCCTTCTTGTACAGAGCCAGAAGCTCAGGCAGTATGAGAACTTAGGGTCTGCATATGACTCTTCTGAGAACACTGCCTGGGACTTGAGCTCTACGCATGCGTACGGTCTTCTAGATTCCCAGTAATACTACAGAGATTTTCAAAGTCCTCTCATTTTGAGTTTTTCCTTTTAAACTTTTTTATTTTTACTGTTGGTTGCCCCAAGTGCCCCAAGGGACCACGATGTTAAACAATTACCTGTAATTTCTTATGACAAATACCCTCCCCCAATATTCCCCCAGAGGAACAGTTGTTCAAGGCTATATAAGCTCCAAGTCATATCAGTGTAAGTAGTTTTGCAAGTGAGAACTTCTGGGAAACCATCAGGCAGATCAAATAGTGACAATTCTTTTAGAATGAGACATTGAAAGAGATCTAGCCCTCTTCTGCTCCCTCCAGTCCTTGTCTTGTTGATTTCCCACAGCAGATGTTGGGAGAGCAGAAGATGGGAATAGGGGAAACTAAAAGGCCACGAAGCTGGCTCTCTTATAGAACGATTTTTCTTGTATAAATATTCCCTTGGTTGCTACAAGACTTTGGTTAATTTATAAAGTTCTGAAATGGTTGATTCTGGCTTTTTGGGCAGATTTCTCCTTGCTCTTATGGAATAGAGGATTTTTAGAGGTCTCATTTTGACCACATATTTTCTCTCAGTATTTCATTATCTTTCTTCTCTTCCTCACCTACACTCACCGTTTTACTCCTCTGTACCTCCTTTTCATCCTAAAATTATGTTTCATTGTTCAGCCAGATTATATCCAGTAATATTAATTCTTATATCTCTTTATTTACCTACATTTTCTGCCTCTGCAGTCCAGATCACTGCTATGGAAAACCACTAAAACCTACATTTTATTGTCACCATATAGATATAATTACAGACTTCAGTGAGTCCTCAGGTCAGCAAGAAAATCTGTTTACCTTAGCTTTATTCCTTCCTCCTCTAATCACCTTGTCTTAGATTTTGCCAAATTTTTGCCACTCTTCTCAATCTATTCCACCACCTACACATCATCCATGTTGCTTCATTCTACATACAAACTGTAAACTCATCTTTTTATTAATTCCCTTTCATGTGCTCTAAATCTCAGTGTCTTCCATCCCAAAAGCAGGTAGAAAAAGAACACAAAAAGTCTGGTAAACTGATTAGGAACAAAGTTTTTGTTTTGAAGAATGAGTATGACAGTGATCCTGGCTGGCCTCCAAATCTGCATGTTTGGCTGAATATGATACCATGATAGAGGGCGTGCATCAGCATTCATGCTAACAGTCCATTTTTGTTTTTGTTGTTGGGAGACAATTTGGTAATATGTAAAACAGTGTACTGTCACTCAAGTCATCTCTTTTGTCCTCTCTCAAAACTCTCCATTTCTTCTCCAAAGCATGTCAAGGCCCATTAGACCAGTTTCAAACTTTTCATTTGAGGAATTAATTCTACACAGCTCTTAGTCCCTAATATATTTCCCCACTCACATATATTTTCTCAATTGATTGTCTTTTTGATCTGTGAAACAAAATCTCTTGGTTAATTTAGTTTATTGTTACATTAGACTTTTCTACCTGTAAGAGAATGAGTCCTTAAAATATACCTTGTTGATATTATTGACTTGTGAATGTGTAATGGGTGAGCAGCTCTAAGGCTTCTGAATTAATCCAATTGTTTATCTATAAATACACCTGCAGCCAGAGAGTAAGATAACAAAATCACTGAAGAAATCAAAACATGAGAGTTGAAACACAAAAATCTCATTTTATTTTGATGATCTTCTATTGTAGGTATCTACCTCAGCACATCAATAAAAAGATAATTTTGTATAGTAAAACAAATGAGCTCTTTATAAGGATATAAATACCAATGACATTAAAAACTGCATGAATGCTCGGTAGACTAAAACTAAATAATCTAGTATAATGAAATGATTAGGCTGAGGTCTTAATAGATTGTAATTGTAAGCAGTATAAATTATAGCTAAAATATTCCCCCATATATAAAGAAAGAAATGAAAACAATTTTAAAGTATAGACTGAAACACTATAGGGGAAAGAATAGTTCCTTTCTTATTAGAGTATTAAATAAAAGCAAATTAAATGAGTATTACTAAACTGCCTTTCTTTTTTTTCTAAGTGTTTGCCATCACAAACAAAGAAAAATTAGTGTCTCAGATTACTTTGGTTAAGAGCCAGAAAAAGTTACTTTGTAAACCTCTATATTGTTCATTACCTAAAATAGTTTGCCCTGTTAAGATAGCTAAAATGTCTCAAATGACAAAAGTTTATCATTTGTTAAAACGTTCAGTTCAGTTCAGTTGCTCAGTCGTGTCCGACTCTTTGCGACCCCATGAATTGCAGCACACCAGGCCTCCCTGTCCATCACCAACTCCCAGCGTTTACTCAAACTCGTGTCTATCGAGTCGGTGATGCCATCCAGCCATCTCATCCTCTGTCGTCTCCTTCTCCTCCTGCCCTCAGTCCCTCCCAGCATCAGGGTCTTTTCCAATGAGTCAACTCTTTGCAAGAGGTGGCTAAAGTATTGGAGTTTCAGCTTCAGCATCAGTCCTTCCAATGAATACCCAGGACTGATCTCCTTTAGGATGGACTGGTTGGATCTCCTTGCAGTCCAAGGGACTCTCAAGAGTCTTCCCCAACACCACAGTTCAAAAGCATCAATTTTTCGGTTCTCAGCTTTCTTCACAGTCGAACTCTCACATCCATACATGCCTACTGGAAAAACCATAGCCTTGACTAGATGGACCTTTGTTGACAAAGTAATGTCTCTGCTTTTAAATATTAGCAGGTGTTAAGTAGACCAGTCACAAAGAAATGACCTAGGTGGGTATGATCTAGCCAGTCAAATAGCATACCCCAAAGGAAAGTGTCTAGTTTAGGGCACCAACTGAACTGAGAATAAAGGAGACTTCATGAAACAAACCTTTCCTTAAAGAGAGTGGGTCATTTTCTGAAGAATACATATCTAGTCTCAGTTCCTATTCAGAAAGATAACTGCAACTCTATAGATAATAAATATAAATATTGGGTTTCAGGTTTCTCTTTTTCTGTCAACATATTTGTAGCTGTATAGCCTTGGGAATATGCAACAGTTATTGGTGGGAGAAGCAGTGTAGGCGCTCAAAGCATACACTCTGGTGTCCACAAAACTTGGCTTCCAATCCCAACTGTGTCACTTACTCACAGTGTTATCTTCAATATGTCATTCACTTTTTCTGTTCTGTAATCCATGTTATAATAATAATAGTTCTTACCTCATAGCACTGAGATTCCCAGATGGCACTACTGGTAAAGAACCTTCCTGCCAGTGCAGGGGACAAGAGAGATGTGGGTTCCATCCCTGGGTTGGGACAATCCCCTGGAGAAGGAAATGGCAACCCGCTCCAGTGTTCTTGCCTGGAGAATTCCATGGACAGAGGAGCCATGGGGTTGCAAAGAATCAGACACAACTGAAGCAACTTAGAGCAATAGCAACAAAGGATTGATTATTTTGAGGATGGAAGTGAAATAAAGCATGGAAAACACCTTATGTATTTTTACTAATTTTACAAGTTGTTATCCAGTCACTTAATTGTGTCCAACTCGTTGTGACACTATGGACTGTAGCATGCCAGGCTCCTCTGTCCTACACGATCTCTTGGGGTTTGCTTAAACTCATGTCCATTGAATCAATGATGCTATCTAACCATCTCATCCCCTGCCATCCCCTACTCCTTTTGCCTTTAATCTTTCCCAGTATCAGGATCTTTTCCAATGAGTTTTTTTTTTTTAAATAAATAGTTATTATTTTATTACATATAAATAAAGAAGGATAAATAAAATACAGATCTTGAAGTGCTACTCAAATATAATATTTATTTCTAAAATGATTTTGTTTCTGTCCATCTGGTAAGATTTCTGCATTTCCCATTGGAATTCTCCACTAACCTATTGGAACACTCTCATTACTATATTGAAAGTTGCCTCAGTCCCTGCTGCTGCTTCAGAACAAACAGTGTATATTAATTAACTACCCCTAGTCATTTCCCTCCATGTTTCCACTTTGACATGGTGTCTGTTGATTTATTAGGAGGAGAAGGAATAACAAGTTTGGCCTTTTAGTCTAAATTTCTTACATGTCTGCTTGTAGTTCAATTCTGTCAGCTTTTGCTCCATTCCCAATGGCAGATTCTAATTCCAGAACTCAGATCCCATAAATTAAGACCATTTTCCTCTAATTATCTGTATGTATGGTAATCCAGTTATATTCATACTCAGTACTAAAGGTTTTCTCTGTCAAACAAATGATTTGAAACTCTACCCTTTGAACAGTAAGGCATCATTTCATGCTTTAGCACAGAAATAAAACAGAACTTTGGCAGACTTGAATGAGTGGAGTCGACTAAAAGCAAGGCTACCCATTAGAAAGCTGTTTTAATAATATAACTTTAAAAAGATGACAAATAGAAATGAAAAGGATATGAACATCAAGAGAATTTCAAACTATCTTTTGGAGAAATAATTTTGGAAAAAATATCTTCTAACATCATGTTTATTCAATAGTCAGTAAAGGTATAGCATAATAAAATGTAGTTATAGAATAAAATTACTTCAAAAAAGGCAGAGTTAATGGTTTTCTTTGAAGCTTTATCTACTACTTTCTTAATTTTAATAAAAGAAACAGAGTTTCCCAAAACAAATATTAGAATTGCACAGGCAGCTATAGCAGAACTATTTATTTATATATTCGTTCATTCATCTTTAAATTTTATTCTGATAACTTACATTTTTTCATTTATGTTCATACATTATCAGAGTACAGAGAAAAATTAGAGCCTGCATGTTAGTTTAAGCAGTCACCGTTACCATTCACTTTAAAAAAATTACCAAACATCAGTTCAGATCACTTCAGTCACTCATTCACATCAGACTCTTTGCAACCGCATGGACTGCAGCATGCCAGGCTTCCCTGTCCATCACCAACTCTCCAAGCTTACTCAAACTCATGTCCATCGAGTCAGTGAGGCCATCCAGTCATCTCATCTGCTGTCATCCCCTTCTCCTCCTGCCTTCAGCCTTTCCCAGCATCAGGGTCTTTTCCAATGAATCAGTTCTTCGCATCAGGTAGCCAAAGTATTGAAGCTTCAGCTTCAGCATCAGTCCTTCCAATGAATATTCAGGACTGATTTCCTTTAGGATGGACTGGTTGGATCTTCTTGCAGTCCAAGGGACTCTCAAGAATCTTCTCCAGTAGCACAGTTCAAAAGCATAAGTTCTTTGATGCTCAGGCTTCTTTATAGTCCAACTCTCACATCCACACCTGACTACTGGAAAAACCATAGCTTTGACTAGATGGACCTTTGTCAGTAAAATAATGTCTCTGCTTTTTAATATGAAGTCTAGCTTGGTCATAGCTTTTCTTCCAAGGAGCGAGTATCTTTTAAATTCATGGCTGCAGTCACCATCTGCAGTGATTTTGGAGCCCTCCAAAATAAAATCTGTCACTGTTTCCATTGTTTCCCCTTTTATTTGCCATGAAGTGATGGGACTGGATGCCATGATCTTAGTTTTTTGAATGGTTGAGTTTCAAGCCAGCTTTTTAACTGTCCCCTTTCACTTTCATCAATAATCTTTAGTTCCTGTTTGCTTTCTGCCATAAGGGTGGTGTCATCTGCCTATCTGAGGTCATTGGTATTTCTCCTGGCAATATTGATTCCAGCTTGTTCTTCATCCAGTCTGGCATTTTTCATGATGTACTCTGCATAGAAGTTAAATAAGCAGGGTGACAATATACAACCTTAATGAACTCTTTTCCCAATTTGGAACCAGTCTGTTGTTTCTTGTCCAGTTCTGACTTTTGCTTCTTGACCTGCATACAGATTTCTCAGGAAGCAGGTAAGGTATTCCCATCTCTTGAAGAATTTTACACAGTTTATTGTGATCCACACAGTCAAAGGCTTTAGCATAGTCAATGAAGCAGAAACAGATATGTTTCTAGAATTTTCTTTTTCTGTGATCCAACAGATGTTTTCAATTTGATCTCTGGTTCCTCTGCCTTTTCTAAATCCAGCTTGAACATCTGGAAGTTCACGGTTCATTTACTGTTGAAGCCTGCCTTGGAGAATTTTGAGCATTACTTTGCTAGCGTGTGAGATGAGTTCAATTGTGTGGTAGTTTGATCATTCTTTGGCATTGCCTTTCTTTGGGATTGGAATGAAAACTGACCTTTTCCAGTCCTGTGGCCATTGCTGGGTTTTCCAGATTTACTGGCATATTGAGTGCATCACTTTCGCAGCATCATCTTTTAGGATTTAAAATAGCTTATTTTAAAATAGCTGGAATTTCATCACCTCCACTAGCTTTGTTCATAGTGATGCTTCCTAAGGCCCACTTGACTTTGTACTCCAGGATGTCTGGCTCTAGGTGAGTGATCACACCATTGTGTTTTTACTGGGTCATGAAGATGTTTTTTGTATAGTTGTTCTGTGTATTCTTGCCACCTCTTCTTAATATCTTCTGCTTTTGTTGGTCCATACCATTTCTGTCCTTTATTGTGCCCATCTTTGCTTGAAATGTTCCCTTGGTACCTCTAATATTCTTGAAGAGATCTCTAGTCTTTCCCATTCTATTGTTTTTCTCTATTTCTTTGCGTTGATCACTGAGGAAGGCTTTCTTATGTCTCTCCTTGCTATTCTTTGGAACTCTGCTTTCAGGTGGATATATCTTTCCTTTTCCTTTTTGCCTTCACTTCTCTTCTTTTCACAGCTATTTGTAAGGCCTCCTCAGACAACCATCTTGCCTTTTTCATTTCTTCTTCTTAGGGATGGTTTTGATCACAGTTTCCTGTACAATGTTATAAACCTCCATCCACAGTTCTTCAGGCCCTCCATCTATCAGATCTAAACCCTTGAATCTATTTGTCACTTCCACTGTATAACCTTAAGTGATTTGATTTAGGTCATACCTGAATGGTCTAGTGGTTTTCCCTACTTTCTTCAAGTCAAGTCTGCATTTTGCAGTAAGGATTCATGATCTGAGCCACACTCAGTTCCCAGTCTTGTTTTTGTGGACTGTATAGAGTTTTTCCATCTTCAACTGCAAATAATATAATCAATATGATTTCAATATTGACTATTGGTGATGTCCATGTATAGAGTTGTCTCTTGGTTTGTTGGAAGAGTGTGTTTGCCATGATCAGTGAGTCTTTTGGCAAAACTCTGTTAGCCTTTGTTCTGCTTCATTTTGTACTCTAAGGCCAACCTTGCTTGTTACTCCAGGTATCTCTTGACTTCCTATTTTTGCATTTGAGTCCTGTATGATGAAAAGGACATCTTTTTTTGGTGTTAGTTCTAGGAGATCTTTTAGGTCTGTTCAACTTCAGCTTCTTCATCATTAGTGGTTGAGGCATAGACTTGGATTACTGTGATATTGAACAGTTTGCCTTGGAAAAGGACAGAGATCATTATGTTGTTTTTGGGACTGCACCCAAGTGCTATATTTTGGACTCTTTTGTTGACTATGAGGGCTATTCCATTTCTTCTAAGGTATTCTTGCCCACAGTAGTAGATATAATGGTCATCTGAATTAAATTCACCCATTCCAGTCCATTTTAGTTCACTGATTCCTAAAATGTCGATGTTCAGTCTTGCCATCTCCTGTTTGACCACTTCCAGTTTACCTTAATTCCTGGGCCTAACATTCCAGGTTCCTATGCAATATTGTTCTTTACATTATCAGACTTTACTTCCATCACCAGTCACATCCACAACTGGGCATTATTTTCACTTTGGTTCAGCCTCCATTCTTTTTGGAACTGTTTCTCCACTCTTCTCCAGTAGCACATTGAGTACTTCCCAACCTGGGGAGTTCATCTTTCAGTGATAAGGTTGATCTTAATGTTGATATAATGGTATAATGTTGATATTAGTGTTTCATCTTAATGTTGATGATTCCAAACATGTCAAACTTCAAATAAATATGAATATATTATATAAATATATACCTTCTAGGTGTTCATGTTGGAGAGGTTGCACATATAATTCCCCATCTGAGAAAAGAAAGGTTATATAATGTATCTCACTTTGAAAGTTATCTGTAATTTAGATGCATCATCTGTGTTTTATACATTTCCATGTAAAGGATTTGTTTACTTGTCAGAAAATCTGTTCTCTGATGTACATATGATACTACCAGGTAAATCCAACATAATATGCCCATGTAAAGTTAGGTAACTTAAGTTTATTTACAATGTTTTCAAATCATATTGTTCAACTCCTTTAAATAATCTTATTTGGGGGTGTAGAGAAGAGTTAGCTTAAGCCTGTTTCAAATTCGGGCTCTGCCAAATTTGGCTAGGAAGTTTGTGTCAAATCAGTCCCTTCATGGTTTCCCATCCCTCCACACTGACATCTTATCATGATCTCTAAGGTTCTTGACTGTCAAACTTCTGCCTCTTCACCAGCCTGGTCACTGCACGAATTCAGCTTGCCCCCAACCCTTATCTTTCTGTCTCTCTTATTGTGACTGCTGCCGTTTCAGTGATGCATAAAATGTTAAATAATACAAAATTGTCTTTTGCTCCTACATCAGACACCTTGTTCTACTCCCTGCAATATTGTAATTATCAACTTCATTTTTTTGTTTCTTACATAAGTGGAACCAAATTATACACCCTGTATTTTATATTATTTTCCTTGCTTCACCTGTTGTTTTTTTGTAACACAATTGTGAATCTGCTTTGTTCTTTGTAAATGCTATGTGACAACATTTTTGATGCTTATTCATTTGTTCACTTGGCCCCAAATGGGCATTTTGATTGTTTCTATTTTTATTGTGTGTGTATATATATAGAATATATAATATTATATATTATATACATAATATAATAATATATAAAATATATAATAATATATATGATATATATAATATATTATATATATATAATATATAATCACAAATATATGTGATTCTATTAGTTGTCTGTATTCTTAGATCTGTAATTTCTTAGTGAAATGTAAAAGAATGCATCTTGATAGGGTGTTCTAAATCATTCCCAAAGATGCTGTGTTTTCTCATATCTTCTAAAATTCTGTGTCACCAGAATTTTACTTTTTTCCAATATGATGTTCCTATTTGCAAGAAGTTTGAGAATAGGAAGATTGGCTATACACACACACACATACACACACATATATGCAAACATACATACATAAAATCATGTCAAGAATTAATGATGCTGGAAAAGAAATAATGGAAATTAAGAGTGGCAAAGGTGCTAATATGGCTATACTACTCAGGAAAGTATCTGGGAAGAGGATATACAAACACAAACTCAAAGGCATGAGAGTACAAGCTATGTGGATATCTGAAAGAAGAACATTCTAGTTGGAGGCAACAGTACAGTTGACCCCCCAATGCACAGGTTGGGCATCTGTGGATAGGGAGGGGCAGCTGCATCCTTTGTTCTATGCCATTTTATGTAGGGACTTGAACATCACTGTGGATTTTGGTATCTGAGAGGGAGTCCTGGAACAGTTTCTCAGGGGATATAAGATACCAATTCATTTACATGACTGTAATTCAAATGCCTTGAGATAGGGACAGTATTTGGAATATTTAAGGAAAATAAGGAGCAGTGTGACTGAAAAGGGCAAGTGTGTTAGAAACTGATGTTGGCAAGGAAGCTATGGGTTAAAAAATGAAAGATATTTCTTTCCAGAATATGAGCCTTTTGTCTTCAAAATACATTACAAATTATTTTCCTGTTTGTCTTTTGCCTTTTGACTTTTTTTTTTAAACAATTTGCTATACAGACATATTCAGTTTTTACCTAGTCAGTCATACTGTTTTATCATTTGTTTATGGCTTTAGGGATTTCATTCTGAGAATATTAAACAGCCCTTCTTTTTACTCTTACTACTTTCATAGTTCAACTACTTTATATTTAAATTTCTGTAACACCTGGGATATATTTTGGCATACAGAGTGAGATAAAGATAGGTTTGTTTTAGCACATGGCTAACCAGTTGTCCCAATGATATATTTGTATATAGATACATATATATTTTTTCTTTTTAGTAAGCCAACTTTTCACCATTAATAGAAAGCCAACTTTTCACCATTAATAGAAAGCCAACTTTATTATATATTAAGTTCTTTTTAAAATAAACTATGTCATTGGATTTTCTATTTAGTTCAATTAATTTTTTAATATAAGACCAAGTTTTGGGGGTGTTTTTTGTTTTTTTGGCCACACCGTGCAGGATGAGGGATCTTAGTTCCCACACCAGGGGCTGAATCCATGCCACCTGCAGTGGAAGCATGGAGCTGTACCACTGGACTGCCAAGGAAGTCCCAAGACCAAGTTTTTTAACTACTACAAAATTCTATTATTTGTTAACTTATGACCAAGTTCATCAACTCCTAAGATTCTTTTTAGAGTTTTCTACCTATTTCTACATGTTATTTTCCTAAAGGTCTTTTAAATCACCATGTCTAGTTCAAAATGGTTGGTGTTTTTTAGTGAGTCAGCCATTTAACTGCATGTTTAAGAACAAGCTATTGGTTGTAATTATTAATTATACTATGTTTCTATATTCAAATTTGTGAATTTAATTTTCCTTCTCTTTATAAATTCACTTCTTTTGTTTCTCTTAGCTTCACAGTCGTGTTTTTTCTACTTCTTTGAATTTAATATATAATCATTTATCTTAGTTTACAATTTAAACATTAAAACTATGAAATAAACTTGAAGATATGTAAAATGTAGTTTTTCTAAACATGCTTCTCTGAACCATCTGTCAAGCAAACTGTGGCTCTAACATTCAGTGAATGCACTACTTCACACAAGTTTCTGGTTTTTCTAAGAACTCCTCCCCATTAATTCCTTCTAATATTCACAAGTTTCCATTTGTACATTATTTTTCTCATTTGTTTTTAGGAATTATGAAAAGCATTTACTTTCTTTCACACTTTTATTCAATGTAGACTGCTAAGCTGTCTATTTCCCCATTGTTAAGAAGAAAAAAACATGGCTTTAATTTATTTAATCACCATCATTACCAACTTATGTTAAATACCTGATGGTTGGTCAATCAATTCCAAAATAAGTTTAGTGTTACCCTATGTAAAAAGTGAAAACTAAGAAATTTCTCAGAATTTTGATGAGCAAAATTCTTGATATAATGTGTTAACTTTTGGCTTTTGAGATCCACAAATGTGATTCTATTTTTTTTCTTTTTGGAATTTTTTTTAATTTTGAAAAAAATATAGATTCACTGAAAGTTTCAAAAATAGTAGAGAAGTTCCAAGTACCCTTCACTCACTTTACTGGTTAAATTTTATGCAAAAATATAATATTTAACTAGGAAATTTAGTAGTAATAATGATAATAATAACAATAAAAATGCTGTTCTTCTAACATATTTTTTCCACATTTTATATATATCTCAAGTGGTTTCATACCATGTTAGTATTTGGATCAAAATAGAAAAACTGCTTATTCTTCTAATTTTCCATTAGGCATTCCTTATCACTATTATATTTATCCTTTACTTTTACATATCCCTACCAATATAAAGAAAGTCTTTTTCTCTAGAGTGTAGAGGTTTTGCATCATTGTTTGACTTAATTTTAGTTTATAACCTAACAATTCAGGATTATAAAGAACAGAGTTATCTTATCTCCCTTTCAAGCTGCATAACCAAAAGGCTTTTTTAAAAGTAGCAAACAATTATCTACCTAGTCTCAAATTGTAGAGATGCATAATATGGCAATGTGATTTAAAAATTGATTTAGCTCTGCACAGTGGAGCATAAAAGAAAATACATGACCTGCTAAAGAGACATAGTAAGCCTGCAGCATGTAGTACATCACTGACAAAGCTAAAAAAGGCTTTCAAAGACCTTTCAACTGAGGATGTAGTTTGCTATCTGTTGCATAAGCCTAACCAGACTTTTCCTTGACCTTGAAAACACTAAAAGCATAATCAATGATCATCTAATAGCAGTTGCTCAGGAACTGTGTGTATAAGGTGTGTGCTTCCTGCTGAACCACAGATGATGTTTACCTCATCTGAAGAAGCCATACTGTCAGACAGTCCATAAACAAAGATTTATCTCTCTGGAAATGACACAGACTGTAAATATCAAACTGGTCACCTATGTCTACTTTAGAGTCCACTCACATTAAAAATGTCATACTCTAACTCTGAATGTAATATATTTATGATTCTGAAGGTATTAGTAGGATTAAGATTTTTGGGAAAAAAAATAAAACATATGATTTCCTAAGTTGAAGTCATTTAAGACCACATCCAAAATTGTGTATAGCTGCAGAAAAGGTCATTCTGAAGTAAAAATACCAACATTCAAGCTTTACCAACTGATTCAAAAAGATAGAAATTTTGGAATCAGTGTACAGTGATTTTTCATCAAGCTCAACAGAACATTTATATGCATATTGGTGATTAAGATAGGAACAGTATGATGAAATCAGACAAAGAGAAAAAAACAAAAACAAAAAAACCCCAGGATTATCTGATCCAAGACCCTCCTCCAATTAAGTAACTGTGAAACCAGCAACATGGACAGGATGTTAATTGGTGATAAACTCATTCATCAAGTCAGCAAACCTTTGAAAGTGAAAGTTGCTCAGTCATGTCCTACTCTTTGCAACCTCATGGACTGTACACTCTATGGAATTTTCTAGGCCAGAATACTGGAGTGGGTAGCCTTTCTCTTCTCCGGGGTTTTCCCAACCCAAGGATCAAACACAGGTCTCCAGGGGATCTTCCCAACCCAGGGTTTCCTGCATTGCAGGCAGATTCTTTACCAGCTGAGCCACGTTACTTCCTAGGCCTCCCCCTGTATCTCAGCTGGTAAAGAATCCACCTGCAGTGGAGACGCTAGTTCCAGTCCTGGGTCGGGAAGATCCCCTGGAGAAGGGATAGGCTACCCACTCCAGTGTTCTTGGGCTTCTCTGGTGGATCAGCTGGTAAAGAATCCTCCTGCAATGTGGGAGACCTGGGTTCGATCCCTGGGTTGGAAAGATTGCCTGGAGAAGAGAACAGCTACCCACTCCAGTATTCTGGCCTGGAGAATTCCATGGACTGTATAATCCATGAGGTTGCAAAGAGTTGGTCACAACTGAGCAACTTTCACTTTCACTTATTACTTCCTCAGCACTGCCTTAATGCCAGGGATATAAAGGGAGGGCCCATACCCTGTTCTCAGAGTTTATATTCGAGAAAAGAAAACAGGACTCTGGAGTAATCAGAGTGAATTAATCTGCCCTCTGAAAGAAATGTTTAAAATACTGGTCATCTAAGTAGTTGTTATTTTACCATGACATTGTTAAAATCTCACTACTATTGCAAAAAAAAAAAAAGCAAAAGACATTGGAGGTCTGAAAACAAGTTGAATTGCAAGTCAAGTGGCACAATAAAACATAGCCACAGAAGGAAGCTGTCACTGAAGAAATCCATAAACATTATACAGATCTGTCCAATAGGAACACTGCATCAAAAATAGCTAAAATTCTAGAGGTGCATTTATTGAAAACTGTGTATATATAACACAAACATTGCTACTTACAGCCCGAAAGTGAGAAGTCACAAAAATATTTACATATTTACAAATGCTGTGATACCCATATATGTTGTTCTGTGATACAGATTATGTCACACTGTGCCTTAGGATGCTAAAGCAACAGCGCAGAAATATGTGAATGACACAAGAGAGACGGTCTCAGTGAGGTCAGGATAGGATTTTCTTCCGGTTAAGGTTTCGCCAACATATTAACTCAGCAATACTGGAAGTTTGTTTTACATACCTTTCTTTAATTTATGGTCAGCCAAAATCACTAAAACATTTTTATTAGCATTAAGGTGACTTCAGTCATGGAAAATCAGGGTGTCAGCAAGGGTAGAGCTCACACTGTCTTAGAAATCACCCATCTCTCCACAAGGCCAGTTTCCAATAACCAGGTTTCATTGGGTACTATGTATTCAGGAATAAAATCTTATTTCTTTTTTTTTTTAATGGGACAGTGAGGAATAAGAATGGGAGGACGAATTGTTGATATGGTGGGTCCAATTGAAATTGATGATGTTTCCAGTGAACAAGTTCTAGAGGAACTTGTCTAGAGAACAGGATCCTCGTCTAGAGGAACAGGATCCTCTCACATGAGGATTTTCACTGTCCTTTTCCTCCATTTCTGTGTGAGTACACTATGAATGTACATATCATCTTTGGATGAACTATAGTTTTATATAGCTCTTTTTTAAAACAAAGAATGCTTTGTCTATCACATAGAAAGACAGGAAATGAAATGATACTCAGAGCTCAAAACAGAAAGAAATCTTTAAGGAATTACTTCAAAGGTAGGCTACAAAATAGGGGAACATTGGGAATAATTTCCTAGTTGAGGAATGCTAAAGGCCAGAGACTGTCAAGTCTTTCCTTGTTCCCCAAAATTTTCTTCTTTATAGCAACAAAGTAAGGAAAAGATTGTGATATTTGACCACAACAAATATTGCTTTATACAAAGTGCATTACATATCTATATACTTAATTATAAAATATTGAAAGGTATATTTTATTGAAAAGATCTGAAGTGAAAACAGAAATGACTGAATCCTCAGATATAGAATATCCAATAGTGAAAAATGTACTCAATCATATCAAAATATACAGCTTGTTTTAATTATGTGTTAAATCATAGAAGGAATATTTTATAATGCTTCATTCCTTTGTTTTTATATAGTTGAGTAGACATTACATGTCTTTTCTTTACATCCCACTGACTATGTTTAGTCAATTTCTGTTGGTCTTATATCTATTATTTCTTCTTTGTATCAGCAATATCCATAATGTTAAATCAGTTTGGTATCACCTTATTTAAATAAAATAATATTTTCTGCTCTCAAGCTCTTTGTGCTCTAAAAATTCTACACATTCTCTGGATTAATGTTATTAAATTCAGCTCTATGTGTATTACTCTTCTGCTCAATAATTCTTAATGGTTTTGTCACTTCCTACAACAACATTCAAAAATGAGTATGTACTTCCTTTAGTGTGTGTTGGTGGCATAGTGGTAAGCTTACCTGCCTTCCAAAAATGACCCAACCCATCAATTCCAAGTTGATTACTGAACTACTTTTTACATGTTCAGACTATTCTTAATTGTTCTACTCAGTATCCCCAAAATGTTCACTGTCTTTGCAAACTATATGTTTTGTATATATTCCTACCTACCTCTTAGACTCAGTTTATATTTGCGACAAATCTTAATAACCTCTGCTCAAATTTACAGATTTATTATTCCATTACTTGAATTATTTAAACAAGTTGCAAGATTATTTACTTAAGCATGTTTTATTGATATTTTAATTTCTTAAAATTTTCTTGATGGTACAGAGTCCAAAAAGAAAAAAAATTTTCCAAAGTTCTTGTTATTTTTCTTTTTTTATTCCTCTTGCTAAAAGGGTACACAGTAATTTTTAACTAAACATAGTTTAGTTAATATTATTTGGACACCTGATTCTTATCAGACCATAATACTGGCTCCATTGCATTACAAAAACAGAACACCTTGGTTTACTAATTTTTAAAAATAGAAAATCTTGTTTCACTTGTTTTTCAAAATAAATATGTTGGTATTTATTCTGCACTGAGGTGGTAATCAAGAGCAGTTAATAGCAACATCATTAATTCATCTATGAAGTATTCCTAGGTTAAAGAGGGAGATGGCATGCAGCAAATAAAGCATAGAGGATATGTGACATTATAGACAGATGACTAGAATACTATGCAAACCCCAAAAGGAGATAAATAACAGTGTCTGATGGACAGTATTGTACTTACTTCCTTATCTCATCTATACTGTTATAAACTTAGAAAACTTGCAAACAGTGCCTGCAGATTCATTAATTATAAGTTTTACTTTATACACTTGTGTTAAAACAAAAGGGGAAATCTTGAAATTTTTCCTCTCAAACGACTAACTATACCTATAAGAAGTCTAATTGTTTGGGTTACATATAAGTTTTTTAAAACACTACAATATTCCTAGGATTTATTATATCAAACATAAAGGAAAACAGAATCAGACTTTGTAAAATGTGTGGCATTTATACTGATTCATTTTCATCTGGTTTCCTCTAGTTTGCTTCCAGTAGGCAAAGAAAGAAATTTAAGACACCAGTAAAGATGGAACTTATTTGCTGAATTTAAAATTCTGGTTGAAACCCTTAAGCGCCCATAGAACGAACTGAAGCATTATATTTCTAACTATTAATACAACTCTTCTTCATGTAATATTGTTCTATCTGATACAATATTTTGTATACCACATTATTGATTTCTATGAATCATAGCCAAGATGTTAATAAAAATTAGATTATAACAAAAATGTATATGTAAGTATATATATTAAATGTCTTAACATATCTTTTATAAAATTTAGGTTTTATAAAAATGATGTGTTGTGAGTTCAGGGAGTGGCAGTTTTAGTGCATTGCAATTTTACAGTGTTGAAAACTAAGACAAAAAGAGATGAAGTAATTTGTTCAAGTCACAAATACTGGACAAAAGAAAAAAGTAAAAGTTTTTGTTAGTAGCTCAGTCGTGTCCAACTCTGCAGACCCCTTGGGCTGTAGCCCGCCAGGCTCCTCTGTCCATGGAATTCTCCAGACAAGAATACCGGAGTGAGTTGCCATTCCTTTCTCCCGGGTTGGGAATCTTCCCAACCCAGGGATTGAACCCAGGTCCACTGCATTGCAGTCAGATTCTTTACCATCTGAGCCACCATACACAGCATAAAATTATGTAACCCATTTTGCAGGGTTTTTTTTTCCCCCCTGAGGTAGAAATACTTGGAACATGGATCCATATGTCTTGGATCCTGACTGATACAGGATACGTGTGACTATACCATGAAACCAAATCTTGCTTTTCTGCCTCTATTCAGATAACTAATTTTCCCCTTATATTCTTAATATGGTAATTTTCACTGATTTATTTTTAAATACTGAGCTAACTGCATTCTTGGAGAAAATCCAGTTTAATCATGATATACTTTTTAAGTATCACTGGATTTTGCATAAGATATTTTGCACTGTATTCATGAGGATGATTCATCTGTAATTTGTCTTTGTGGAAATATCCTAGTCAGATTTTTATATAAGATTATTATTGGAAAGGTATTACTTCTGTATTTTCTGAAACAGTTTTTAAAATATAAATTTGTAAAATTTTATTGGTGAAGCTATACATAACTAAAGTTTTTTTGGGAAGAGTTCTTATTTATGTATTCCACTACTTTAACAGATACAAGACTACTGAAATTATTTATTCTAGTGTTAATTTTATTCACTTTGTTTTTCTAGAAAATCATCCATTTTTATCTAAATTGATAATTTTCTATCATAAAGTTTCTCATATTATTGTATTATTATCTTTTTAATATCTGTAATATTTATAGAAATATCCTCTTTTAAATTTATGATACTGGTATTGATATAGTCTATCTTTTTTCCTCCATCTTTCAAATTATACATCAGTTTTATTCATCTTTGTATACAGCCAATGTTTCTATTTTCAATTTTCTATATTACATTTGTCTTAGTTTTGGGTCACTCAGACTGTGATACAAGATTTCAAGCGCTAGTAGTTTATTTGGAAGGTGAAGTAATGACCATCGCAGGAATAGAAAAGTGAAAGGAAGCTAGTTTAAAAACTACCTGTTATGTAGGTGGGGGTGATAATTAATTCTACTGGCAACACTCTAGGAACCAGTATAAACATATTCCTTAGAGTTATTCCTGCCCCCTTACCAAGGAATGATGGAGCTGTATGGTCTGCATGTAGTATTAGTTATTGGTTGAGAATTTATGAAAGATTGTTTCACAATATTTTTCTCATGCATATTACATTTCAAAACTTAAAAAAAATAATAGTAGTCATTGCTGAGTGGTAGATTGTAAAAGAATATTCTTTTCTGATTATTTATATAAAACCAAATTTTCTTTAAGAAATTTGTATTTTACCACAGATTTTCAAAAGCATAATGTGTATTTCTTAAATCCATGGACATGAGAAATATGTTAGTCTGATTTTTTATTGATTCATATGTGTCAATCCATATAAAAGCAAACCTAGTAACAGTATTCCAACTTGTGTCTATCCATTTGACTTTATGTGTTCTTTGGAGCCTTCAGATTCTTTTCTTGTGTCCAGATGCATAAACCTACTTAATTGAAATGTATGGTAAGTAATAATAAATAATACAGCAGGGGCAGCTGTCATCTTCTGAGTTTTTCCATTATGCTGTCAGTGTCACCCAGAGAAACATTAATGTCCCATAACTATGCTGCAGTGGAACATGGCATGCCAAATCCCAAATCACAGAGCTTCAGCTAAACAAGCCATCTAATAACTGCTGTTATTATAATCTCAGGGTGGAGGTTATTTATTCTTTTTTTCCCATTTGTCAAAATTTTATAAAGATTATCTGGTTTCTAGGGTGGGTATCTGTTACTTCAATGCACAGCTGGCTAGGATTTCCCCTGAAGTTTTCTCCCATAGAATCTTTTGCTTGTATCATCTGTCATCTTTCTTACCACATTGAGGTCACTATTGGAATATGCATTGTGATAAGGCCAGGGAATTATTTTTCCTCAGTGAACTAGAATTAGATCTGTAGATGAAGGCCATGAGGTTGGGAGTAAAACTGTATCCCTGTGAGTATACCTGTTAAATTCTCGGCTCTATTTTGCCTGCCTGGCAGTGTGGCTCAGATGGTAAAGTTTTAAACAGTATTATTCAACTTGAGTATCTAACTCAGAAGCACCCTCTTTGATCAGATTTTTTGAGACTGAGAATATTTGCAAAATACTAAGTTGCTAGTAGTGTATTCCTAACATTTTTATCCCACAGGAAAGATTGGATTAAAAGTTTAGGTCAAGTAGATCAACTTTAAACTGAAATAACTTATTATTACCAGAAAAATTGATGCATAAATACCATTTCTGATGTCTCAGCTCAGTTCAGTCACTCTGTTGTGTTCAACTCTTTACGACCCCATGGACTACAGCATGCCAGGCTCCCCCATCCATGGGATTTTCCAGGCAAGAATACTGGAGTGGGTTGCCATTTCCTTCTGCAAGGGATTGTCCCGACCCAGAGATCAAACCTGGGTCTCCCACATTGCAGGCAGACGCTTTACCATCTGCGCCACCAGGGAAGCTCGGGTTAGTCATAGCTTTCCTTTCAAGGAGCAAATGTCTTAATTTCATGGTTGCAGTCACCATATGCAGTGATTTTGGAACCCCAAAAAATAAAGTCTCTCACTGTTTCCATTTTTTCCCATCTATTTGCAGTGAAGTGATGGGATTGGATGCCATGATCTTTGTTTTTTGAATGTTGAGTTTTAAGTCAGCTTTTTTACTCTCCTCTTTCACTTTCATCAAGAGGCTCTTCAGTTCCTCTCCACTTTCTGCCATAAGGGTGGTGTCATCTGCATATCTGAGGTTATTGCTATTTCTCCTGGCAATCTTGATTCCAGCTTCTGCTTCATCCAGCCCAGCATTTCGCATGATGTACTTTGCATAGAAGATAAATAAATAGGGTCATAATATACAGCCTTGACGTACTCCTTTCCCAATTTGGAACCAGTCTGTTGTTCCATGTCTGGTTCTAACTGTTGCTTCTTGACCTGCTACAATTTCTCAGGAGGCAGGTAAGGTGGTCTGGAATTCCCATCTCTTTCAGAATTTTCCACACTTTGTTGTGATCCACACAGTCAGATGCTTTGGCACAGTCAATAAAGCAGAAGCAGATGTTTTTCTGGAATGCACTTGCTTTTTCTGATGTCTGTGACCATCTTAAATGAAAAGGTAGTTCCACTTGATACAAAGATAGTAAATATAAAAGTCCAAGTCCCTAAATTATAGAAGTCATAGTGTAATATCTATACCTTTGTCTAGCAAATAATATTTTTAAGCATGCTTTCATTTCATGTGTTAGAAACTGGTTTGGGGATAGTTCTTCCAGATGTCCCTCTCTTATGTTTGTGTGTATTAGTCACTTAGTCGTATCCTAGTCTTTGTGACCCAGTGAACTGTAGCCCACCAGGCTCCTCTGTCCAGGGAATTCTCCAGGCAAGAATATTGGAGCGGGTTGCCATTCCTTTCTCCAGGGGATCTTCTGGACCCAGGGATTGAACCCGGGTCTCTCACATTGTGGGCAGATTCTTTCCTGTCTGAGCCACCAGGAAAGTGCGGCACCACCCCCCGCCCCCATACTCACTTTTAAATTAATGTACATTTACTTAGGTCTGCTTCCCTGGTGGCTCAGATGGTAAAGATTCTGCCTGCAATGCTGGAGACCTGGGTTCAATCCCTGGGCTGGGACGATCTCCTGGAGAAGGAAATGGCAACCCACTCCAGTATTCTTGCCTGGAGAATCCCATGGACAGAAGAGCCTGGGTAGCCCCAGTCCATGAGGTTGCAAAGAGTTGCACACAACTGAACGATTAACACTTACCCATTCAAGAAATCTCCCATGAGATCTAACTACAAGTATGGGTTACCTTAATACATATCTATTAGTGTTTATAGAAGTTGCACTATTGCATTTCAAGTGAAGTTTACTTTAGACTTCAATTATTTAAGTATATGAAAAAAAAGCATAAAAACTATTAGCCAGTATCTATTGGTGCCATCTTTCTGTGTATCACAAAAGATTTGTTAGTAGTATAAGAAAGAATCAGTATAGTCTATATTAGGGAGCTGATATATAGGTAAAATTAAGAAAGTTTTATACTGGGAATTTATTCACAACTTTTTCAAGCTTAAGTTCATGTTTAGCAATAATTTCAAGAAAGGTAAAGCATTAGCAAAACACTTAGCATTTGGGCCCTGGTTATTTTGCAACAAAGACTTTAGCCATTAGGAGCCAAGGTAGTAAAGATGAATTTATCAAGATCACATTAGTGTGATTATTACCAAAGTTAGTTTTCCTTTTTTTCTTATACTTAAGATTCTTTGAAGGAGTTAATAAAATGCATAGCATATCTGTAATTAAGACAAAGACTGTAATTAACTTAGATTTTACATGACTTTTGTTGAATCTCTCTTTACAGGCTACCGAAGAAACCCGATAATCCTGGAATAAAATTCACTGATAAATTATAAAAGTAATTAAGGGCTAGAAAACACCAAATAGTTACAAGTGACCAAATCTGAGCAGTTAGGGAAGCTAATACCAATACTCAAAATATCATGTCTATCAGGGTTAGTGATAGTTGTCAAATGTATTAAGTAGGATTGAGTAGAGAGACATATTCATAGGAAAGTGGCAACCATGGTGAATATGTTGTGCATATTTTGGCAAAGTAGGGAGAATAGGTATGCTGCATGAAATACTTATTGAATGATGATCATGTCTCAGGAGCAACAGAAGATAATGACACAAAAACTGAGGACAATGACTTTTGACATGAAGAGGCTCAGAGTCTATACAGTAACTGCGATAATGAATACTGTGATTAAAGGGTGCACAGAGAGCTATTGGTTAAGAGGAAGTGGATTTGATCCTGCCTGATGTAAAGGTGTCAGAGAATGCTTCCTGGAAGAAATGACACATGAACTTCTTGAAATATGAGTGAACAAGGTGGTCAGTGAACAAGTAGGAGATAGGAAGAGGGTATTTCAAGCTGAATTTTCACAGTGAGCACAGAGAGGGATGAAATATCACAGGGCATAAAGATCTTTAATGTTGTAACTAAAGTAAAGCAGGGAGTTCCAGGAAGAAATGCCAAACGTTTAAGCAGGGATCGTTTATGGAAGACTTTTTTTATTCTAAAGAAAGAGAATTGAATTTGATCTTGTAGACAATAAGGCTCCACTGAAACCATTTAGTAAGTGAATTCTATGGCCAGAGTTTCTTATTTGAATGATTACTTTGCCAGTAGAGCAGGACAGAAGAGGAAACATTGGTTTAGGAGGCTATTACACTGAATTGCATGATAAATAAGGGCCTGGCATAGTTAGAGGGAGGAGAGATAGAAGATGCTCTAATTTAGAAATTAGCATCATCAGGTATCAGTTTGGATGGAGAATGAAAGTTTAAAAATAAGATTTTAAGAGTACTTACTAGGAGGAAAAGTGCACATTTAGAGTAAGCGAGAGTTTTATCACTCAACCTACAAGCTTTGGTAAAGGGTTACTGAGCAAAGTTTGGTGAGATACCTTGAAAAGTCTAGCCCTGCCCCTGAGAAAGTAGAACAAGAAATAAAACCTGCCTTTAAAGACTATATTACATTGCTAATATAATATTTTATTGATATCAGAATGTTTGGGGCCTGGTAAAATAATTTCTTGCACTGAAAATAATTGTTGATTCTAGAAGTTTCATTCTATCTTATTTTTGATATTCAGATAAAATTTAAGCAAAGATAAACTTCTACTATGAAAGGACACTGGATGGTTTTGAAAAATAAAAAAAAAAGGATTATGACATTTTGTCCAGTTTTATAAACTCTACCTTGCTCCAATAACACACAGTAGTATGTAAAGTTACTATAACCCCATGAGTCAGTAATGAGAAAAGTCCATATGAGTAGAAATAGGATATTAAAATGTGAGGTCTTTGCAGAAATGGGATATTTCTTAAGTATTCTTCACCCACTGACCCCACATGGTGCTTAGTACATAGTAGCAACAGAAATAATGAGATCTAGATTTAACTGAATGACAATAAAATAAAGCTGTTTTACTAATTACTTTCACAGATAAAGTTCTGCAAATTGTGTTACAAGACATTTTGGTGCAAAATTTTAATGGCTGAAGTCATTACTTGAATTGTTCATAACTACGATATAACAGGAATATTCATAACAGGAAATATTTTTTCAAATAGCACCAAATTATAAAGACAGGAGGATAAGCTCATAAAAAATAGTTATCAACCTAGAAGGATCACAGGCCCTAATTACCAAGGAGACAGTTCTGCTCACATCTCTCGCGAGATAATCCTAAGGCTTAATGTTGCTTAATTCTATACTGCTTGGCCACAATTGACTTTACCTTTAATATGGTCTCTGGCTCCTTTTTCTCTTCTTGTATTTATACATTCCTGTCCATGTTGCTGAATCTTGTATTACTACAAAATCCTTTCTAAAGCTCTGAAAAATGCAAACATACCTCAAGTAGATTTTCTACAGTAAGGAAAATTAACATTTATTATGCAGCCAATATCTGCCAAAAGTTGTGTCAGGTATTTTACATAAATGTACTTAATATTCACAAGAATCTGTAGGGTAACTGGTATTATTATTCAGTTTATACTGAATGAAAACCTCAACATTCCAACATTTCACAGATACAGAGGCACAGATGGAAAAGCAACATGGGTCTTCAGACTTCAAAAGCCATCGGCTTTCCCCTGAACCATGTAATCTAACAAAGGTATTTGAGGAGCTTTCCTGTCTTCCGTGCACTAAACTCTAAATAAATGGATCACCCTGGTATAGGCACCATGTTTTCAGCTTTAAGTTTATAAAATGACACACTTCACTTATTCAGTTCTTCTCTCTGTTTCACTTTCTCATATCATTGAATACCGACACCATGATCCATTGCATAAATATATTCTTTGATCATCCCTTCAACTTGGTTTACTTTCAAGTCTCTCCTGAATTTTACGCTCACTGTCCTCTTAGCTGCATTTTTTTCTGACCCACTACACTCTCATACTCCTCTCATGATCCTTGAGTCTCTATTTTCTATATGGTGCCCCTACCAGTAGTCCTCCCACACACTCAGTCAGTCAATCTAACCTGTTTCTTCAGCCTGTTCCTTAGCCTCACTTCCTAGTAAGGTCACCTCTGTCTCCATCCTCATATCAGCCGCTTAGAAATGCATGCAGTCCCACAAATATGTCCTGTTATTTCATGCCATTGTCCTTTTGTTTATGCTGCTGTCTTTTCTTGGAGTTTTCCTGTCCTATCCTATGGAGAAGATCTGTCCATCATTCAACATTCATCTCAAGTGAAAAGTCTTTTAAAATGTATCATGACACTTACAGAAGATAAAATATAGTATTCAAGCCACTGATTACACATAGAGCAGCTTTATTAAATGTAAGATATATGTTAAGCAAAGCTTGTAACCAAAAGGAAACGTGGAATAAGACTTAATGTTTTCTTAAAAACAATGGTTCTGCTTTCAACTGAGAGCATCCCTCATACCACAGCCCGTTAGATGAAGGAGCTCGATGGTGGCTGTGCTTTCTCTACCCTGTAAGTTAATTGATGGTTAGGGTTTATGCTCTCAGTGAAAGTGAAAGTGAAGTCGCTCAGTCGTCTTCGACTCTTTGCGACCCCATGGACTGTAGCCTACCAGGCTCCTCCATCCAGGGGATTTTCCAGGCAAGAGTACTGGAGGAGTTGCCATTTCCTTCTCCAGGAGACTTTCCCGACCCAGGGACTGAACCTTGGTCTCCCGCATTGTAGGCAGACGCTTTGCCATCAGAGCCACCAGGCTCTCAGTACTACCACTTAAATGATTCCCAAGTAAATGAAAGATTAATTTGAGAATCTTTTGTGCCTGTGTATCTACTCATTTCTCTCCATTTTGTTTAGTTTTAGTAAAAGCATCATCATATAGAGAAATATATGTAAAATAAGCCTAATTTCTACTCTTTCAAAGAAAAATAAAAATACTTAAAGTACCCTGGGTGTCCATGAAGCTGTGCATCATGGTTCAAGATATAGTGCTTGCAGTGAGGAGGGAGCTGTATCCAGGTCTATAGCTTCCTTTGAAGATCAAGCACCCAGCTGATACACTTGGTATCACTGTAGATGTGGCTGGGGTTCCTCTCTGGTTTTGAATTCTGTTAAAAATCCTAGCCAAGGGTGATAAACTGATTCCAATTTAGCTTCTTCTTTAAACAGAATCTAAGCCCAGAAATGAAGCCAGCCACACCTTTGAAGTGTTGTTGAACATGGCAACTGAGTAGGGGGTGGGAAGAAGCAGAGCAAGAGACGTGAGAATGGAGCTGAGTTTAAAAAGAGCCACAGGATTTGGGATGCATTTGCTCAGCCTCTGGGTTATTCAGGTAAGGGAAAAAATATCATTAAAAATAGTGGGGGACCAACAAAACAGTTTCAACAACATATACCCTGAGATTTTCCATAGCCAGTCTAAGCACTTTAGATTCAGTTCAAGTTCTACATTGAAAATAGAAAGGGGCAGAAAGTATCTGTGCCTGTGACTTATAAAGCATTGATTTTTTTAAAGATGTTATTGCCATGTCCCCAGTTTACTTCCAGTTTACCTTTTGAAGTGACTTCCTAGCAACTAGCTTTAGCTATGTTTCTAAGTCATTTTATGATGTTGTCTAAAAGCTTCAAATATATTCTCCAGAAACATTTTCTCAACTATGTAAAATTTATAATATCGGACATTATTTCAGGAAATTTAATCATGGTATGTTCATGATTGCTTTGAAAATGCATATATCTCTAGGAGAGAAAATAGTAACTTTTTAACACCTTAGAGTGACTTCCTCACAAACGTAGGAAACAAGGACTTGACAAAAGGCTCAGGAGGACTGGGATGGGGGCAGGTGAATGCTGATATATGAGGGGACAGAAGAAGGTAGGTGAGCTAAAGGCTGATCTAGTACCACAGGAGTTTCATAGGGGAGCAGCAGAAATCAGGAATATCACAGGGAAGGATAAATATGTGCAAATCTCTGTAATATTACTGTGCTCATAAATAGTAGAAAGAAGTAGAATGGAAAAATGAAAAATTGCTTCAATTCATTTTGCAAAATTATTGGTGTTTTGTCTGGAGACAATGACTTTGTCATGTAACTCTTCAGGCTCCCAGTTTTCCCAATAAAAGCAAAGCATCAGACTGTGTGTAGTTGCTCAGTCATGTTCAACTTTTTGTGATCATGTTCATCTTTTTGGCTCCTCTGTCCAGGGAACTCTCCAAGCGAGAATACTGGAGTGGGTTGCCATTCCCTTCTCCAGGGGATCTTCCTGACCCAGGGTTCGAGCCCAGGTCTCCTACATTTCTGTTGAACTAAATTATATTTAAATTGCCTTTTGGGCTAAATATATATATTTAATATAGAGTTATATAATAATACATTTATATAATAATTTATTATGCAAATTAATGTATACTTAAATGAAACAGTCTATCTTTAATTACATATATGAATATATGTTTGATCCAGTCCATACATCATTTGTAGATGTCTATTAAACACATACTACTATATAGATAAATGTGTTCTATTTCCAGCTCTAATAATAACTAGCTGAATGCCAATAGAGCAGTCATTTACCACCCCTGTCCTTATTTTCTCACCATCAAAAGAAAAGAAATAGATTCAAGGACTCCTAAGCTCCATTTCATCTCTAATCTATTGTGAGTCTATATTTTGTGTAAACAGTTAAGTTTTCCACATATGAACTGCAAGAGGAGCTGTTGTATTTCCTTGTGTTTTATAAGTTTAGAAGTGGTCCAATGGGTGTCCTGTCCATCCAGTAAGACCCCTAGATTCATCTGAAACTCCAATCATGCCCTAGGTCCCTTCCCACAGACCTACATAAAATAGTCTTGTTTTTCTTCACATGAACAATTCCCACTCCTTTCCTCTCAGGTTGCAAAAGACTATGATGCCTCCAAAGAACTTTCTATCCTTTCTCTCACACCAAAGCACCTACACACAGACATCTTACTTTTTTTATTTATATTCACTAGTCTCTGACCTCAGGGAGCTCCCATTCCTATTTTATAGAACTTTCAACTATCAAAAAAAAATCATACCCACCTAATCTTCCTTTAATTAATTCAAAATCAACTGATGTAGGACCTTAACTACATTGGCACCTTCCTTTACCTTTGCTGTATTCTCTTGAGTAGAAACAAGTGATAGTTCCCATGTATATACTCAAGGAGATGGCATTAGACAAAGGTGAGGACATCATGAGCTGAGAATTTGGGGCTTATCAGCAGAATCTTAGGATTTACATGCCATAAGAAGCACTTCCATTCCATGTGTATGTCAGAGAGTGCTCACTATTGACCTCCTAACCAACTGCTCTATTGACTGAAGCTTGTGTGTGACCCATGGTAGGGAAATGGCAGGTGACCACTGGTTTCACCTCTCATTCATAAGCTTTAGAAAGTAACTGAAGTCAATAACTGGAGTAACTGGTGTTCTTTAACATATCATGCTTTTTTTGTCCATATTATGAATGTTTAAATTTGTATAATATTTTTATCTTTCAAAGTGTTTTGGTAAGTATGTTAATGTGATCAACATTGATAGTTTGTCTATATAAGTGCAAGAGGGACAATAATATTTTATCATGACTTAAAGATTTAAATATATATAAACTCAATGACACTATGAACCAAGCCATGTAGGGCCACCCAAGACAGGTCATGGTGGAGAGTTCTGACAAAATGTGGTCCACTGAGAAGGGAAACCACTTCAATATTCTTGCCTTGAGAATCCCCTGAACAGTATGAAAAGGTAAAAAGACAGGACACTGAAGGATGAACTCCCCAGGTCGGTAGGTGTCCAATATGCTACTGGAGAGCAGTGGAGAAATAACTCCAGAAAGAATGCAGAGACAGAGTCAAAGCAAAAACAACACCCAGTTGTGGATATGACTGGTGATATAGAGGTAAAGTCTGATGCTGTAAGAGCAACATTGCATAGGAACCTGGAATGTTAGGCCCATGAATCAAGGCAAATTGGAAGTGGTCCAACAGGAGATGGCAAGAGTGAACGTCAATATTTTAGGAATCAGTGAACTGAAATGGACTGAAATGGGTGAATTAAAATCATATGACCATTATATCTACTACTGTGGGCAAGAATCCCTTAGAAGAAATGGAGTAGCCATCATAGTCAACAGAAGAATCCAAAATGCAGTACTTGGATGCAATCTCAAAAACAACAAAATGTTCTCTGTTCGTTTCCAAACCATTCATATCACAGTAATCCCAGTCTATGTCCCAACCAGGAATGCTGAAGAAGTTGAAATTGAACAAGGTCTTCTGTGAAGACCTACAAGACCTTCTAGAACTAACACCCCAAAAAGATGTTATAGGGGACTGGAATGCAAAAGTAGGAAGTCAAGAAACACCTGGAAGAACAGGCAAATTTGGCCTTGGAGTACAAAATGAAGCAGTACAAAGGCTAACAGTTTTGCCAAGAGAACATCCTTTTCCAATAACACAAGAGACAACTCTACACATGGACATAACCAGATGGTCAACACCAAATCAGATTGATTATATTCTTTGCAGTCAAACATGGAGAAGCTTTATACAGTCAGCAAAAACAAGACCAGGAGTTGACTATGGCTCAGATCATGAACTGTTTATTGCCAGATTCAGGCTGAAATTTAAGTAGGGAAAGTCACTAGACCATTCAGGGATGACCTAAATCAAATCCCTTATGATTATACAGTGGAAGTGATAAACAGATTCAAGGGATTAAATCTGATAGACAGAGTGACTGAAGATCTATGGACCAAGGTTCGTGACATTGTATAGAGGCAGTGATCAAGACCATCTCCAAGAAAAGGAGATTCAAAAAGGCAAAATGTTTGTCTGAGGAGGCCTTACAAAGAGCTGAGAAAAGAAAAAATGCAAAATGAAAAGTAGAATAGGAAAGATATACCCACTTGAATGCAGAATTCCAAAGAACAGCAAGGAGAGAAAAGAGAGATTTCCTTATTGGTCAATGCAAAGAGATAGAGGGAAGCAATAGGATGGGAAAGACTAGAGATCTCTTCAAGAAAATTAGAGATACCAAGGGAACATTTCATGCAAAGATGGGCTCAATAAAGGACAGAAATGGTAGGGACCTAACAGAAGCAGAAGATATTAAGAAGAGGTGAAAAGAATAAACAGAAGAACTATACAAAAAAGATCTTCATGACCCAGGTAACCATGATGATGTGATCACTCACCTAGGGCTAGACATCCTGGAATGTGAAGCCAAGTGGGCGTTAGAAAGCATTGCTAAGAACAAAGCTAGTGGAGATGATGAAATTCCAGCTATTTTAAAATAAGCTATTTTAAATCCTAAAAGATGATGCTGTGAAAGTGCTGCATTCAATATGCCAGCAAATCTGGAAAACCCAGCAGTGGCCACAGGACTGGAAAAGTTCAGCTTTCATTCCAATCCCAAAGAAAGGCAATGCCAAAGAATGCTCAAACTACTGCACAATTGCACTCATCTCACACACTAGCAACGTAATGCTCAAAATTCTCCAAGGCAGGCTTCAACAGTTAATGAACCGTGAACTTCTAGATGTTCAAGCTGGATTTAGAAAAGGTAAAGGAACCAGAGGTCAAATTGCCAACATCTGCTGGATCATCAAAAAAGCAGGAATTTCAGAAATCATCTACCTCTGCTTTACTGACTATTCCATATATAGCCTTTGACTGTGTGGATCACAATGAACTCTGGAAAATTCTGAAAGAGATGGGAATACCAGACCACCTGACCTGCCTCCTGAAAAATCTGTATGCAGGTCAAGAAGCAACAGTTAGAATTGGACATGGAACAACAGGCTGGTTCCAAATCAGGAAAGGAGTATGTCAAGGCTGTATAAGGTGGCCATGCTTATTTAACTTATATGCAAAGTACATCATGAGAAACACTGGGCTGGAAGAGGCACAAGCTGGAATCAAGATTGCCGGGAGAAATATCAATAACCTCAGATATGCAGATGACACCACCCTTATGGCAGAAAGTGAAGAAGAACTAAAGAGCCTCTTGATGAAAGTGAAAGAGGAGAGTGAAAAAGTTGGCTTAAAACTCAACATTCAGGAAACTAAGATCATGGCATCTACTCCCATCACTTCAGGCAAATAGATGGGGAAACTGTGGAAACACTGAGAAACTTTATTTTGGGGGGCTCCACTATCACTGCAGATGGTGACTGCAGGCATGGAAGTAAAACACGCTTGCTCCTTGGAAGAAAAGCCATGACAAACGTAGACAGCATAATAAAAAGCAGAGACATTACCTTGCCAACAAATGTCCCTTTAGTCAAAGCTGTGGTTTTTCTAGTAGTCATGTATGGACGTGAGAGTTGGACTATAAAGAAAACTGAGCACTGAAGAATTAATGCTTTTGAACTGTGGTGTTGGAGAAGACACTTGTGAGTCCCTTGGACAGCAAGGAGATCGAACCAGTCCATCCTAAAGGAAATCAGTCCTGAATATTCATTGGAAGGACTGATGCTGAAGCTGAAACTCCAGTACTTTGGCCACCTGATACAAAGAACTGACTCAGTAATCAGAAATCTTCCAGCAATCAAAAGCCCAGGACCTGATGGCTTCACAGCTGAATTCTACCAAAAATTTAGAGAAGAGCTAACACCTATCTTACTCAAACTCTTCCAGAAAATTGCAGAAGAAGGTAAACTTCCAAACTCATTCTATGAGGCCACCATCACCCTAATTCCAAAACTAGACAAAGATGCCACAAAAAAGAAAACTACAGGCCAATATCGCTGATGAACATAGATGCAAAAATCCTTAACAAAATTCTAGCAAACAGAATCCAACAACATATTAAAAAAATCATACACCATGACCAAGTGGGCTTTATCCCAGGAATGCAAGGATTCTTTAATATCCGCAAATCAATCAATGTAATACACCACATTAACAAATTGAAAGATAAAAACCATATTATTATCTCAAGAGATGCGGAGAAAGCCTTTGACAAAATTCAACACTCATTTATGATTAAAACTCTCCAGAAAGCAGGAATAGAAGGAACATACCTCAACATAATAAAAGCTGTATATGACAAACCCACAGCAAGCATCACCCTCAATGGTGAAAAATTGAAAGCATTTCCCCTGAAATCGGGAACAAGACAAGGGTGCCCACTCTCACCACTACTATTCAACATAGGGTTGGAAGTTTTGGCCACAGAAATCAGAGCAGAAAAAGAAGTAAAAGGAATCCAGATAGGAAAAGAAGAAGTGAAACTCTCACTGTTTGCAGATGACATGATCCTCTACATAGAAAACCCTAAAGACTCTTCCAGAAAATTACTAGAGCTAATCAATGAATAAAGTTGCAGGATATAAAATTAACACACAGAAATCCCTTGCATTCCTATATACTAACAATGAAAAAACAGAAAGAGAAATTAAGGAAACAATACCATTCACCATTGCAACAAAAAGAATAAAATACTTAGGAGTATATCTACCTAAAGAAACAAAAGACCTATACATAGAAAACTATAAAACACTGATGAAAGAAATCAAAGAGGACACAAACAGATGGAGAAACATACCGTGTTCATGGATTGGAAGAATCAATATTGTGAAAATTGCTATTCTACCCAAAGCAATCTATAGATTCAATGCAATCCCTATCAAGCTACCAACGGTATTTTTCACAGAACTAGAACAAATAATTTCACAATTTGTATGGAAATACAAAAAACCTCGAATAGCCAAAGTAATCTTGAAAAAGAAGAATGGAACTGGAGGAATCAACCTGCCTGACTTCAGACTCTACTACAAAGCCACAGTCATCAAGACAGTATGGTACTGGCACAAAGACAGAAATATAGATCAATGGAACAGAATAGAAAGCCCAGAGATAAATCCACGAACCTATGGACACCTTATCTTTCACAAAGGAGGCAAGGATATACAATGGAAAAAAGACAACCTCTTTAACAAGTGGTGCTGGGAAAACTGGTCAACCACTTGTAAAAGAATGAAACTCGAACACTTTCTAACACCATACACAAAAATAAACTCAAAATGGATTAAAGATCTAAATGTAAGACCAGAAACTATAAAACTCCTAGAGGAGAACATAGGCAAAACACTCTCCGACATAAATCACAGCAGGATCCTCTCTGACCCACCTCCCAGAATATTGGAAATAAAAGCAAAACTAAACAAATGGGACCTAATGAAACTTAAAAGCTTTTGCACTACAAAGGAAACTATAAGTAAGGTGAAAAGACAGCCCTCGGATTGGGAGAAAATAATAGCAAATGAAGAAACAGACAAAGGATTAATCTCAAAAATATACAAGCAACTCCTGCAGCTCAATTCCAGAAAAATAAATGACCCAATCAAAAAATGGGCCAAAGAACTAAACAGACATTTCTCCAAAGAAGACATACAGATGTCTAACAAACACATGAAAAGATGCTCAACATCACTCATTATCAGAGAAATGCAAATCAAAACCACAATGAGGTACCATTACACGCCAGTCAGGATGGCTGCTATCCAAAAGTCTACAAGCAATAAATTCTGGAGAGAGTGTGGAGAAAAGGGAACCTTCTTACACTGTTGGTGGGAATGCAAACTAGTACAGCCGCTATGGAAAACAGTGTGGAGATTTCTTAAAAAACTGGAAATAGAACTGCCATATGACCCAGCAATCCCACTTCTGGGCATACACACTGAGGAAACCAGATCTGAAAGAGACACATGCACCCCAATGTTCATCACAGCACTGTTTATAATAGCCAGGACATGGAAGCAACCTAGATGCCCATCAGCAGACGAATGGATAAGGAAGCTGTGGTACATATACACCATGGAATATTACTCAGCCATTAAAAAGAATTCATTTGAATCAGTTCTAATGAGATGGATGAAACTGGAGCCCATTATACAGAGTGAAGTAAGCCAGAAAGATAAAGAACATTACAGCATACTAACACATATATATGGAATTTAGAAAGATGGTAACGATAACCCTATATGCAAAACAGAAAAAGAGACACAGAAGTACAGATCAGACTTTTGAACTCTGTGGGAGAAGGTGAGGGTGGGATGTTTCGAAAGAACAGCATGTATATTATCAAGGGTGAAACAGATCACCAGCCCAGGTGGGATGCATGAGACAAGTGCTCGGGCCTGGTGCACTGGGTAGACCCAGAGGAATCGAGTGGAGAGGGAGGTGGGAAGGGGGATGGGGAATACGTGTAACTCTATGGCTGATTCATATCAATGTATGACAAAATCCACTGAAATGTTGTGAAGTAATTAGCCTCCAACTAATAAAAAAAATTTAAAAAAATAAAAATAAAAATATATGTTAGATCAAAAAAAAAAGGAAAAAAAAGGAAAATTTTAGAGAGATTAGGACAAAAAGAGAAGATGAAGGTTATTAAAATAGCCAATAAAGAGAGGATATCACTATAAAAATTTTTAACATTAAAAGAATAAAAAAATTATGATTAATTTTGTGACAGTATGCTTGATAAATTAGATAAAATTGAACAATTACATGAAAGAAATAAAATAACTTACTCAAGGAGAAAAAAAAAAGAAAAGTTCCTGATGCTGAGAAAGAGTGAAGGCAGGAGGAGAAGGGGACGACAGAGGGTGAGATGGTTGGATGGCATCGCGGACTAGATGGACATGAGTTTGAGTAAGTTCTGGTAGTTGGTGATGGACAGGGAAGCCTGGCATGCTGCCTTCCATGGGGTTGCAAAGAGTTGGACACAACTGAGTGACTGAGCTGAACTGAAACTCAATGAATATCTAAGTGTGATTTTCTGTGTGTATCATTAGGTAGCTTCTTGTATGCCAGGCACCATGTTAAGTACTTTGTGTATTAGCAAATCAAATTTACACAATAACCATTTCACCTAAGTAATGGTATAACAGAATTTAAAGACAGGGAATCTCATGAGTATTTGAATTATGTAAATTTCCCATGGTCATATTTAGTCAAGATATGGGTAAAATATACATTCACGTTCAGGACTATCTGACTGTAGCTATAATCTGCATTCTTCATTATTACATCATAGTATCTTGGTTGTATGCTATTCTCTCCACTTTACAAAGAAGGGAATTGAGCTGCTTATCTAAGGTTAAAGTGCCTTTCCCACTTGCTTGTGGACTACTTCAGGGAAAGAACTCCATCTTGCTTACTTTTGCATCTTCATCCTAGCACAGAATAGTCAACAGGTGCAGAATGACTTAAGTTGACTGAAGTCAAGGCTTTAATCTAGATTTGCTGATTTTGAGATTTTGAATTTTCCCCTTCTAACTAGTGTCTTCCCCGACTTTTCTCTTAAAGTAAAAAATGTCATCTTGAACAATCTGAAATTTATCCAGTGGATTAGGATTCAAATCTTTGAATCCTGGCATTGCTGGCATGTTATGAGAATTAATGAGTTTTGGGGAGAGACTTTGTTGGGGGAATAAACTATTTTGCAAGCCCTTAATAAGCACATTAACTCCTTGAGCCTGTGTGAGCCGTCAACTGAGCAAATGGTGCCCTAGTGGCCTCCCTTCTAATGAATTTCCCAAAGATGGTTGACTCACCTCATCTGAAATGATCATTTGGTGAAATGATTTGAGCCACACAGTGGGAGAATTGATAAAAATGCAAAGTAATTGAAATGTTAGAAAAACATTTTGAACTGAAGAGAGTGACCTTTTATGAAGCGCAAATTCTTCTCTAAGAAAATTCAGCTATTAATCTAACATTGTTGTATACATAACTAAGAACAAGACATGAAACTGTTGCTTAGGGCATAAAATGTGATTACCTTAAATATGAGATAAAGAATGGCCATTTTATTTAGTAAGTTATTGTTATTATTTTTCATATTCTATAGTCTAGCTAGAATAAATATTCCTTCTCAGACATAATTAAGGGACTGAATTTACTAGTGTCAAAAGCAACATCCTGAAGTCAGATTTACAGTGACAGATATTTTTTATTAGTTTTTGCATTCCAGTATGCAGAACTAGCAAGATCTTTTTCTTTCAAATTTCCAACAAGTCAAAAATATCCTCTTTCTTTTCAAAGTCTTGAAAGCAGTGCATACTTATCTATTAGAATTATAGCACACACCGCAAGTGCTACTCACACCTCCTACCCCAATCCTAACTCTGGCTGTCTCTCCAGTTTACAGTAGAATTAAAACTATTCCAAGATACTTTGTGTATTTTCACTGAAAATTATTTTTTTGTCACATCTTACCTAAATTAGCCAAAGTTTTTTTTTTTCTTATTTATATACATGAAGCTCTTGTCAGTTTCCTTCAAATTATTATTTAGCTATAACTGTGACCACTTTTACCTGCTACTTGAACCGTTTTTCTTTGGTTTCTTAAATGGAACAGTGCATTCTCAGTGCTAGTGAATAAGCATGCTGTGAGAATGAGGTGAGTCAGCATAATCATGTGCTGCGTTATTGATGAGTAAGCCAAAGTAAAGAGAAGCAGTGATTTTCCCAGTGTCAAACATGTCAGCTAAGAGAAAACTTAAAAGCCCGAGCCTGTGAATTGCCATCCAATTGCTTAATATTCTGAGCCAAACTGCTTCTCTTTAACATCTAAAATGAGTTATTTCCACACATTTCTAAATACAGCAGAAGTTGAGTTAGAACCTGCTCTCTTTTTGTAGGACAGATTTTAACATGATTTTGATGCCAGATTTATTGGTGCAACCTTCGCATCAGAAGAAATATTTCACATTAACTATCAAAACTTACATTCTATAGTGGTTTTCTAACTCTTAGAAGCCATAGATTTATGAACAGACACAGCAAATACTACCGAATTGTGTTAAGGGAGAAAGAGATAATAAAGAGAATAAGGGATAAGAGATCACATATTTTCTCCTTATACCCTTTTAATAAGAGGTGCTCTTGAAGCTGTTGATATGAGAATCTTCCATTGGATTTCTTTTTTTAATTGATGGAAATTTGCTTTACAATTTTGTGTTGGTTTCCATAGTACAACAACGTATACCAGTTATAATTATATCTATATCCCCTCCCTCCTGAGCCTCATTCCTATCCTGCCATACCACCCCTCTAGGTCATCACGGAGTGCCAGGTGGGCTCCCTGTGTTATTTAGCAACTTCCCACTATTTTACACACAATAGTATATATATGTTAACGCTACTTTCTTAATTCGTCCTACCCTCATCTTCCCTCACTGTGTCCACAAGTCCATTCTCTATGAGGGTCATCAAAACCATTTTTTCTAGAATATACATATATGTATTAATAGACAATACTTGTTTTTCTCTTTCTGACTTACTTCACTCTGTATAGGTTCATCTACCTCAGTACAAATGACTCAAATTCATTCCTTTTTATGGCTGAGTAATATTCCATTGTATAAATGTACCACATTACTTTATCCATTCACCTGTTGATGGGCATCTAGGTTGCATCCATGTCTGGGGTTTTGTAAATATTGCTGCAATGAACATTCAGGTACATGTGTCTTTTAGAACTGTGGTATTCTCAGGGTATACGCTCAGGAGTGGGGTTGCTAGGTTGTTTGGTAGATTTATTCCTAGTTTCTTAAGGAATCTCCACACTGTTCTCCATAATGGCTGTATCAGTTTACACTTCCACCAACATTGTAGGGGGGCTGCCTTTTCTTCACATCTTTTCCAGCATTTGTTGTGTGTATATATTTTTTTACCATTCTGACCAGTGTGAGGTAATACCTCGTTGTAGTTTTGATTTGTATTTCTCTAATAATGAGTGATGCTGAGCATCTTTTCATGTGTTTATTTACCATCTGCATGTCTTTGAAGAAATATCTGCTTAGGTATTCTGCCCATTTATTGATTGGTTTGTTTGTTTTTCTGATGTTGAGCCAAATTAACTGCTTATATATTTTGGAGATTAACTCTTTGTCAGCTGCTTTGTTTGCAATTATTTTCTCCCATTCTGAGGTTGTCTTTTCATTATTTATAGCTTTCTTTGCTGTGCAAAAGCTTTTAAGTTTTATTAGGCCATATTTGTTTATTTTTGTTTTTATTTCCATTAATCTAGAAACTATGTTAGAAAGACTCTTGTTGCCATTTATGTCAAAGAAAACATACTGTGTATGTTTTCCTCTAAGAGGTTTATAGTTTCTGGCCTTACATTTAAGTCTTTAATCCATTTTGAGTTTATTTTTGTGTATGGTGTTAGGAAGTGTTCCAATTTCATTCTTTTACATGTAGCTGTCCAGTTTTTTGAGCACCACTTATTGAAGTCTGTCTTTTCTGCATCTCATATTCTTGTCTCCTTTGTCAAAGACAAGGTGCCAATAGGTGCATGGGTTTACCTCTGGGCTTTCTATCTTGTTCGATTGGTCTATATTTCTGTTTTTGTGCTAGCACCATACTGTCTTGATGACTGTAGCTTTGTAGTATAATTTGAAGTCACGGGGCTTGATTTCTCCAGCTCCACTGTTCTTTCTCAAGATTGCTTTTGCTATTTAAGGTATTTTATTCTCTACAAATTTTGATATTTTTCATTCTAGTTCTGTGAAAAATGCTGTTGGTAATTTGATAGGGATTGCATTTAATCTGAAGATTGCTTTGGGTAGTATAGTCATTTTGACAATATTGATTTTTCTAGTCCAAGAGCATGGTGTATCTATCCATCTGTTTGTGTTGTCTTTGATTTCTTTTATTAGTGCCTTATAGTTTTCTGCATACAAGTCTTTTCTCTCATTAGGTAAGTTTATTCCTAGGTATTTTATTATTTTTATTACAAATGGTGAACATGATTGTTGTCCTTAATTTTTCTTTATGATTTTTCATTGTTAGTATATAGGGATGCAAGGGATCTCTGTGTATTAGTTTTATATCTAGTGACTTTACTAAATTCATTTATTAATTCTAATAGTATTTTGGTGATGATTTTAAGGTTTTCTATGTAAAGTATCATCATCTGCAAACAGTGAGAGTTTTACTTCTTTTCCAGCCTGGATTCCTTTCATTTCTTTTCCTTCTCTGATTGCCATGACTAACACTTGCAAGGCTATGTTGAATAACAGTGGTGAGAGTGGGCACCCTTGTCTTGTTCCTGACCTTAGAGGAAATGCTTTCATTTTTTTGTGGTTAACAATAATGCTTGCTGTGGGTTTGTCATATATGACCTTTATTATTTTGAGGTAAGTTCTTTCTATGCCAATTTTCTGGAGAGTTTTTGTCATAAGTGGGTGTTGAATTTTGTCAAAACTTTCTCTCTGTCTATTGAGATAATCATATGCTTTTTATCTTTCAATTTGTTAATATACTCTTTCAATAAGAGATGTTCTGAAGATTTTGACATAAGAATCTTCCATTGGATTTCTTTTGATGGAAGAACTCATGTGCTCAGAAAATATTTGAAAACTAAGGATGCATATTGAGATATATTTTTTAAATTTTATGCTGACACCTTAAAATTTCTATATTGTTTGTATAGATCTAGAGACTGCAGGGATCAGGGAGAATTTAATCCATAGATTATAATGAAAATGACTGATGTTATAAGAAAGTGTTTCTTATGAAAATATGCAACACTCCTCTTAAAATTGCACTAACTAATACAGAGTCGGCCTATACAATTTTAAATTTGAGCAGCCAGTAAAATATAACCCCTAAAAGTCCTCTGCATGTTAGTATCCAGCTGACTGTGGTTAGGAAAATTAATGTTATTAAAAAGAAACAACAGTTGTAGCTATAAATTAAGAACATCATGCTGAAATCTGAGTCTTAGAGAGATGATTATAGTCATTCACTCAATCAATTCAATCAATACCTAAAAGGAATATTTATTGAGTCTTACTATGGAACAAGTGCTCTTCTAAGCTCTCGAGATCGAGCTTGGGAAAGTATGCAACTACTGGCTTTACAGAGTTTAGGTTTTGTGGGGAGAGAGAGAGAACACTGAAAACTGGGGAAGACAGACATTAAACAGACAATCCTTATAATTGCTGGATATGTCATCAGTATAAGCTCCAATATCAAGGACTGTATATCAAAGGACTGCATAGCCTCCAAGGTGCTTATAACACAACACAGATTTTAAAAACATATGCAATGGTGCAACAAAGACTAGCACCTCTGAGACAAAGATAATGAGTGTTGTAGGCCTGGACTTTTCTCCCTCATTTGCCATAACCCCACCTTCACTTGCAATTGTATTGCCTGTATTTTTTTCCTCTCTAGTTTAATTCCTGGCTGTTGTTGTTTTTTAGTCACTAAGTTGTTTCTGCCATTTTTGTGACCCCATGGACAGTAGCTCACCAGTTTCCCCATCCATGGGATTTCCCAGGCAAGAATAATGAAGTGGGTTGCCATTTCTTTCTCCAAGAGATCTTCCCAACCCAGGGATTGAACCTGCATCTCCTACACTGGCAGGAGGATTCTTTACCACTGAGCCACTTGGGAAGCCCAGTTTAGTTCCTTACAGTGTGGTTTATAGTTGATGAACTTCCATTAAATACATGAATGAATTGGTTAATATGAAAAAAATTTCAAAGTATATGTCCAGTCTGTCCTGATAAGCTAATACTTTCCAAATGATTAATTAATTAGGATGATGTTTTTCTGCCTTTTTCATACAAGCTATCAAGAATCTTATACTCTTATTTTGACTGATGGAATTTGCCTGTTAAGATTTCCTTTTAAGCTTTTTATTTTCCTTACCCTATTTACTTCTTGACTTTTTCCTTTTGTCCTAAATTGTATGATTTTGGACTTATTCTTCCTGCATTTATTTAAGTAAGCTTAATTGAACAAATTTTGAATGCAGACATGTTCAAATCAATATTATTTAGGAAACTCAGTTCAGTTCACTTCAGTCTCTATTATGTCCATCTCTTTGCCACCCTATGGACTGCAGTATGCCAGGCTTCCCTGTCCATCACCAACTCACAGAGCTTCCTCAAACTCATGTCCATCCAGTTGGTGTTGCCATCCAACCATCTCATCCTCTGTCATCCCCTTCCCCTCCTGCCTTCAATCTTTCCCAGCATCAGGGTCTTTTCCAATGAGTCAGTTCTTTGCATCAGGTGGCCAAAATATTGGAATTTCAGCTTCAGCATCGGTCCTTCCAATGAATATTCAGGACTGATTTCCTTTAGGATGGACTGGTTGGATCTCCTTGCAGTCCAAGGGACTCTTAAGAGTCTTCTCCAACACTACAGTTCAAAAGCATCAATTCTTCGGTGCTCAGCTTTCTCTATAGTCCATAAACAAAGGAAACTCAAGCAGTAGAAAATAAAAACACTGAATTAACACATAGTGCTTAATCCCCAAGCACATTTTCTTTTTCTTTGTTAGGAAATAAGTTGTAAATTTAGTTTTGCAATGTAGAGAAAGGAGCAAAAGTTATAATAATTGACTTGTACAAAAACTTTCTTTTCCTGATTATAAAATTTTTCAAAAATCATTACTGTGGAAAACATAAAAACAGAAGAAAATTAATACCATTTCTAAAATTTTTGGTTATTTCCCTCTGGTTATGAAAAGAGAAAGATGCATATTTTGAATTTACATTATTAGTAACAGTTTGAGACCAAATTACTCTTCATTGAAATATATCACTAGCCTTCTCAAAATCCTGTAAAACTTTTTAAACATTACTTTTAGTGACTGCATCTCATCCTCACTGAACACTCTCCTGGCATCATCTGTGTAAATTGCTTAATTTTTTAAATTGTGTAAAGGGTTCTCTTGCCTGGAGAATCCCATGGATAGAGGAGCCTGAAGGCTGCAGTCCATGGGGTCGCTAAGAGTCGGACACGACTGAGCGACTTCACTTTCACTTTTCACTTTTCACTTTCATGCGTTGAAGAAGAAAATGGCAACCCACTCCAGTATTCTTGCCTGGAGGATCCCAGGGACGGGGGAGCCTGGTGGGCTGCCATCTATGGGGTCGCACAGAGTCGGACACGACTGAAGTGACTTAGCAGCAGCAGCAGGATTAAAACTTACATACAGTGATCTATCGGAAGTTTTTTGAATTTTGTATTTCTTTTGGGATTGTCCTATAACTATAAGACCAACATACAGGGTTTGTTTCTGTGCTTGTTTTTGGAGATTAAGAAGATAGTCCAAAAGAAATATATATTTACATCTCTCTCATTGTCCTATAGCTCTTCATCCTACAAACTGATTCAATTTGTCAAAAACTAAAGCAACTGACCTCAGATATGATCAAACTAATTAAAAGAAACATGACACCACCATTATCTTTTTTTTTAGAACGCTCTGCTTTCATTAGAGAACTCATAGGTTGTGCCAGCATTAGTTCTTACAACAGTGTGTTGGTAAATCATATTTAGCATAAGGTTAGCATCTCTCTACACACACATTGGCCTTTTTCATGTGTTTTAACACTGTGTGAATTCCATTTATTGAGTGTCTTCTCTGTTTAGAGAGCTGGAGAATTTAAGTCATTTTTAAATGTTCAGTGTTGTACTGTACCATCATTTCTGTACTTGATCATACCTTTATTGAAGATGGTCCCAGGGTGTTACCAACTCATTCATTAACTTATTCATTTTTATTTTGTTAAATTAAATATTTATTTACCTCCCAAACTGTCCTGGGAATTTCATCTATGTACTAGGTATATAATTATGAAAAAAAAAGTTAATTCTGTTAAAGCGTTTGGAAATTTTATATAAAAATTACTCAAATGAGCAATTTAAAAAATTAACTATAGAACATAATAAATAATACCATTTGGAACATAAGAAAACAGTAATAGAATAATAGAAAAATAATAAAACTGATTATGAAATATCACATCTCCTCATGATTAACAAAACCAGCAACAATTCTATTTCGAAACATAAAAAGACTGTCTAGAGTCACCCAGGATCATGAGAATAATGACACTGCCAGTGATACAATAATATTTTAATCAAGTTTCCTCACTCAGACTGTTGGCAAATAGAAAATACAGTGTTTAAAAGACACATAAATAAATTGTGAAACCTTTTTTGTAGTGCTCTATAGGATATAATTGTTGGTCTAATTTTCATGATAGTGCACCTGTTTTGAACACTTCACTTTACAACAAAATTTTAATTTTTCAGCATTTAATTATTCTGATCATTTGGTCTAAGAAGTTAGACCAGGCGCTATTATGATGAAAATCTGTGATAGACGTGGGGATGCCTAACCCTAACCCTAACCCCTAACCCTAACCCTAACCCCTAACCCTAATTGAGACTGGATGGTGTCTACCCAGGTCTCATTTCAAGGAAGAACTTGTTGCCCAGCTACACAGAGAGAAGTCAGGAGATAGCCTTCAGCTTCCTGCAAGTTGAGGGTCTGCTTCAGTTGCAAAGACCACTTTGCTCAAGGGCAAGTCCACCCCCAAAGCAAGCTGCCCCCAGTGACAATGAGATGACAATATATGGGCCCTGCTATTTCAACCAGAAGTGAGACTTCCTCCAGAGCTCTCTATGGTTGGTCAAGGCACGTTACAGTGTGACTTCTTCCTGTCACTAATCCTGCTTCTTCCCATGCCCTGCACCACTTTCAATTCCCTGTAAACATCTTGCACTGAAAATTCCACAACAGTTGTGCTTCCAGAGGACTCAGCCTGGGACAGTGACTGGCCCAAGTTTTAAATGAACATCTTAACACGACACAGTAGTCTAAGGCGGTTGTCTGAGATCCCATGCAGAAGCTGCAGTTTCTGAACTACCAAACAGGCCTGGATATACCATGAAGAATTACATTGCTAAGAAAACACCCATTGCAAAGATATCAAAGAGAGCATTACAGGGATCAAATACAGCTTTCTGAATTTTATAAAAGCTTACAGATATGGATAATTCCTATATAATTCCATAAAACAGCACATGTAAAATGTTATTCTGAGTCCTGAATGTGAGAAGTTAATTCAGTCACTTGGCAAGTAATTTCTAGGTTTCAGACCCTGCTGTGAGTAGGCACTGAGGATGCAAAATAAATGTTAGGCCATGCAAGGAAAGAATCCATACACAGGTAATAAGACTAAAGTTTTTGTGGGTGCCCAGTTTATGTTAGTTATAACTGAATAGCAAATAAATAAATAGACAACAAACAAACAAACTTCAATAGCAGACAATTGTGAAGGAGAAATTAATGGCCCCTAAAGTTTCATGCTTCTATGCTCAAGGATCTAGCTAGAGAGCACTACCCAGCAGAAGTCACAAAAGGAAGATAAGAACAATACACAGTGTCATCTCTGCAGGTTACTAAGGACAGACTTCACATTTTTTTTTTTAAATTTACACAATTCTTTCTCCCATGAGACTTGTTTTCCTCAAGCATAAGCACATTACAAACTAATCATTTACATAAATCACTCTGGAGTCTTGCTGACACAGGAGAGGATTGGTGTACATTTTCAAATTGTTCTTTTTTATTCCTGATAGGGACACACTAATGGGCCAGAGCTGTGTTTTACAAAAATGCCAAAATCCATTCACAGGCATAAAAGTGTGAATGCTAGATCCAAATAAGACATGAGAGTGTTTGGGGGAATCTGTAGACTGAATGTGCAGCCACTGTCCAGGACCAGCTACAATAAATGGTAGAGCCCAGTACAAATTGAAAACTCTCCTTATTCAAAAATGGTTAGAATTTCATAACAGCAGCCAGATAACATTAAACCAGGTGTGGAGTCCTCCTAGTCTGGGCCCAGTACAGTACATAGGTAGCAAGCCTGGAAAGGAGCATTGCCACTAACCTCCTCACTTAGTGTTGGAGAGGCCAGATGCATTTTGTCTCCTTGCTATGACTGACACAGAACGAGCACTCAACACACGTTTGCTAAGTGAATGAAGTAAGATGCTGACTAGAATTTATGTTTTACCCATCACACACAGCCAATTAATGAAAGGGGATCTCTTTAGATAGCATTATCCTTCTTGCCTCCTGAATGGTGCTTTAGACATTACTGGTGGTCCTCCAGCTCCCCTGGTTCCAGTCTGCTCTGATATGATCTAGCTTTGTTTTGTAACCAATTCATTAAAAAAAAGCATATATATATATTTTTTTTTTCCCAAAGTGTTTTGCCTTTAATTATCTTAGCATCCTTGTGAAAGAGAATATGTTTACATAAAGTGGGTACGTGACTTGTATAGAATTTATGAGAAACCGGATCGTGAAATCCAGTGTTTAATTCTACATTTTGATTCAACAATTAACACTTGATGTTCTGGTCTTTATTAATGAGATGTCTTGGAGATATTGCTTCCCAGGTGGTGCAGTGGTAAAGAATCTGCCTGCCAATGCAGGAGATGCAGTTTTCATCCATGGATCAGGAAGATTCCCTGGAGGAGGGCATGGCAACCCACTCCAATATTCTCACCTGGAGAATCCCCACGGACAGAGGAGCCTGGCAGGCTGCAGTCCATGGGGTCACGAGTCAGACACGACTGAGCGACTAAGCACAGCATAGCACATATATATACAGATACACACACACACATACATGTATACATACACACACACACACACATATAATTATCATAAATTCTTTTGGCCAGTTTTTGAAAATACATGCACTACAAAATAAAGTATAAGTATGAACTGAACAATGTAGATGGAAACATAAGACTAGAGAAAAAGGTACTATGCAAGCATAGTCTATAAGAGCCGGTATACATACTTGACTGAGATTCCTAAAAAGCAAAATTTATTTGCTTTTTAACAAAAGCAACAAAGTTGAAATAAATAGATTGAAAAAGCAGGACTTGTAAATTCACTTATAACATGTTTTCTTTTGCTTTTTGTTTTCCTTTGGGGCCATTACTTTCTTTTTCCCTGAATGGAATTTTGGTCAAGTCTCATTAATTTTGAATCACTACCAGGTGATAAAAAGTCCTCTAGTCAGTAATTTAAATGTCTAATCAAGCTATTTAAATACCTAAAGGAATCAATATGATAGATTTTATCAAAATTTACTCCTCTCACCAGTTTGCACAAGCCATAGGCCAGCCCCCAGCAGAGAGAGGGCATGGTGGCTTCTGCCCTCTTTCTCTGCCTTGTGTGTGTGTGTGTGTGTCTGTGTGTGTCTTTGTGTGTTTTCTATTCTCCATCATGCTAATAATGGTTATCAATTTCTCCAGACAGTTTTACCTTTAAACAGGAATGGGAACTCTTACCCTGGATTCCATGCTTTAGGGTGTCTCCTATTGACTATCTTCTAGTCTTGCCCAGCTACATGGAATGGAGGGATTATGCAAAACAAAGAGGAATACTTTTTATGAATCAGCATTCTCTAGCCTCACTATGCTAGAAATATGCCAGACCCTGCTACTCTTGTCCAAGTGATGCCAACTCTGGATCTTTGGTCTGTTCAGGGCACTTCCCTAGGGGTTGCCTTCCTAAGAGGGCCCCTCTGCTGGAGTGATCACGCCTTGGATTGGGGGTTGGCCAAGGGCCAGTTGTCTGTAGCAATGAGGATGAAATGTGGGCATATGGTCTCAGGTATGTGTGTTTGTGAGATTTCTCATAGTGCTGAAAGGAGCTGGGGCAAAAAGAGGAGAGAGACAGGCTTCAGGCTTTCCCAAAATTTCAGGAGACCAATGGCGGGTTTTCTACACGCTGCCAGTTTCTAGCACTGGACCAAAATGATGTTAAGAATTCTAAATTTAACTCTGGTCTCTTAGATATTTAGGGATGTATATTTTTCAGGTAAAAATAACAGAGCATATTTTATCTTAAGAGTTTCTTTTTTACTTTAATTCATAGAACTATTTAAACGTATGATGTTTCTTGGGTCCCTCTAATATTACAGGTGAATCTAGCTTCAAGATCAGGTGAGGAACAGATGCTTGACAAAAGAGGAGAAGGACAAAGAATGTCTTACTTGACAAGAGCTGTAATTATGTGTCAAGCTCTCTGAGTCTCACAAGTTTTTCAGAAATGATTCATTTTCTTGTGGGACATTTTGTGGGTTTTCAAAACCCTTACATTACTAGAGAAAGGCAACATCTATAATGGTCAGTATATTTATTCTTTCATTTAGGAAACATCTGGGTTATCTTGCTCATTGCCTCTCTACGTGATATTCTGTGTCAGTCTCTAAGACAGCCCCATACCAGCTTTCTATTGTATGTAGTATAGCTATGGTCCAGAGGAAACTTTCATAAATACTTTCTTCTAACAACATCTGATCTGACATGGCCATCTCTCTGTTTCTCTGTTGTGAGAATGATTAGGCTTCCAGTCTTTCATCTTTGAGACTTCCTAAGCTTGGTAGGATATCAGTTGATTTTTGCTTACACATATCAGGAGAAACATTATACTTTCTCCAAAAGGTCTTCTTAAAGTTTTTCTATTTTGAATAGAGATGAGAGGGGAGAAAACCACTAATGGGATGGGGTCACACACAACCAACTTTTTTCAAGGAATCATCCTTTAACATCCTAACTGGTATATATCCTTGTTGTGATTATGACGGTGAGTATTGCAGGACAAGTTTTCTATGAACTTATTTTGCAAGTGGTGTTGTACTTATTTCATAGTGGTCTTGTACTGCAATTTAGTCTATGACATAAATCACTTTGGGGCTTCACTTGAAACTGAAAATTAAATGGTTGCACTTTAACATTCTTTTTTAAAACGCATATGATTTAATTTTCAGGAGGAACAAAGCTTTATTTCCTGATACATAGATGTAGAGATATTTATAAATAAAGTCTTTATATAAAGGATCTTACTTATAACAAATAACTATGATAATAATAGCAACTAAAATTTAACTATACATGATGCAAAGTACAACTCAGAAGGAATTCTGAAAATACCAAATATGTAACCTAGGCTATATAAAGAAGGGTTATTTTATCAGGGATGGTTCTGAGGAGTCAGTAAAATTTTATGAATTCTTTGCAAATTTATGTGTATTTTTACGAAGAAAAGATCTTTTGCTTATTGTTATTCTCATAAATTCAATCACACCAAAGTAGTTTAAAAAATTGACTGAGAGGGTAACAAGATTGGTATCACTTATACATATTATGGAACTTCACCATAATTTTCCCCTGATAAAATGGTCATCAATAAAAATGGTTGAAAGATCAATAGATGTCAGAATTGATTAGGACTTAATTTTTATCTCTTTTTCTAAAGCAATTTTGCTCTTTGGAAACTTATTAAAAATTTGAATGTTCAGTGCTTTGCAGAACCACTAGATCAGAAATACATATCCTGGGAATATGCCAGCCAACACTCAATCTCTCTCTCTCTCTCATCTTTCTTCAGGTTTTCTAGTTTTGATAAATACACTGGTTTGAAAACACTCCTGTAGAGCTGTGGTTCTCATCTGGGTATGGTGAGTAAAATGAAACACAATACAATTCTAGAAAAACACCTATAGAATCTTTATCAAGTGATACATATCAATCCCCTCCCCACATAATGGTGAACATGGTACTCCAAGGAGATCAGTTAAGGAACAATAGTAAAAATCCAATCAGAAATTATAGAGATATAAATCAAGACAATGACAATGGGAAAAAGGATATGTATTCATGAAATTTATCCATAGTGTTGTTAACCACAGAGATTACTATTTCATGATTTATAAGATCCCATGACATGACCCTAACACCAGATATAATGGGTTCTAACTGGATAGAATATTTGAAAAACTATATATTTACCATGCAACTTCCTACATCTATAATTTAAAGGAATATTTTGATCAGCATTAGCATTTTTTGAACTCCATTTTGAAATGTCTACTAAAAGATATATTTACCATACAAATTTCTAGCCTTACACATTAACTACATAAACTTTTAATTTTGTATATTCTGACATATTTCAGTATCTCTGGATACTTTACATACCTTTAAAAAAATTCTTCTTTCCGTGCACTCAGATACTCACTCCCATGAAAGCATCAGATAGTTTTCCTACTAATGATCATATATGATTTTACTCAGAGGTGATAATAAGTGTGGTATAATTAACCTGACTATATTTAAACTGGTAAAGTGAGAATAATATTGGAAACTCCTCCTCCCTTTGTTTCAATAACATTTTCGTTCATCTCTTTCACCTTATGCCAGATTGAAGTCTTTCTCTTAAAATAGCACTGATTTGACCAGTTGTTGGAAACGTATTCATGGTCTGCAAAGTATACAAAACTCCTCTTGAAAAAGCTACTTCAGAACTTTGCTCCATATGCCATGTACATATATATATATATTTTCCCCAAACCAAGTAGTTCTTAACTATATATGAAAATCTGATTCATATATGTGAATCCATCATAAATAAGTATAGAAGCATGGTATTTGTTTATTGTTTTTTTCACACTGGAATATATGCTTAAAGTGGGTGATTTTAAGAATTAAGTAAATTCTTCTTAGATGAGCAATCCAATTGCAGTTAGAAATAGAGAACCAGATAAAAATACATCTTGATAAAAGAAAAATTCTAGCAGTTCATTAAATGGGCATTAAGTGCATATAAATGCATCATAATGATATAATCTCTGAAGTTTCCCAGTTTTTGCTCTTCCATAGCCAGCCATGCTCATTTCCTGATTTTGTCCTAGGTAGGGGAGAAGAGGGAAGTGCATGATCTAAAATGTTATTCTTTTCTCTAACTCATAAACATGCATATTTGGCAGCTGTAGAGATACACTGTGTGGCCCCTGGGTTGTTCTACTTGCCCAATGGGTTTGGTTGGCTTCAAATAGAGAACAGGTTACTGGAATACTAAGCTTTTCCAAATGGTAACACTGAAGTCATAGAATGAGTGTAGACTGAAGCAAGAAATTGTGATACTCTCTAGTTAAATATTTCATGCCTGATCTGTTGTAGCTTATTCTATGGAAAAAAAGAAAATAAACTTTTTTCTTTGTCAAGCTTCTCTTATTTCCTAGGAAAGCATTTCAGATGTTTGCTCCTCGACTCGCAATATTTGATATATGAATGCCGTATTTGTGGCTTATCAATAAAAACACATTGACTTTCACAGAGGTTGTCTGGTGAATTCTAGTACAGGAGTAGAAACATTTACTTACATCGTGTTCACAGCTGATAAACTGCAGTTGCTAACAGTTTGTTAATTAAATCTTAGTTAAGCTTTGTCCTTCCTGCTTAGAAATGGGAACTCTTAACATTTGAGGCTGCAATTTGCATGCATCAGTCCACACAAATGCTGAACAAAGTGCTTGTTTAGGTAATAAGATAAGGAGGTGCCCTCTCCACATTTCAGCTCTAACCACCTCAGAGGCAACATCTCCCAAGATTCCCAGTTGCTGCTTGTTCAGGCGGCTCTGTGGTTTGCGCTGCATATTAATTCCTGTTCGACACGGGAATTCAATTTGTACTGTACATTTCATTTCTTCACAGATTTAGATTTATTTCATGTTCTCTGCTTTTAATTAACTCTCTGGCACAGCTGCTGGACAGGATAGAAAAACTCATTGCTCTCCCCGTGTTATGAGTACACCACCAATCATTTGCCACTTAATGGTGGTGCAGGAGCTATCAGTTTCTATGGCAACCGGAGCCGTGGTGATTGATTCCTTGCCAGTATGGCATCACCACAGGGAGTGCAGCTTGTGATTTTTCTATACTCACAACATCCATCTAATTAAAACAGGATTATGGAATCATCCTAGTATATGTTCGACAACTACACTGCAATCCATTTATGTAAATGTCAACACTGTTGAATATAGTGGTCATAGTGGTTTAGGAAGAAATACTTGTTTTAGTCTTTGGTTTGTGCCTTGGAAAGCTACTTCCCAACCACCTGGTTTTGGCTATTACAGCCTCTTAGATGGTAGTCTTCAATCGGCACATTCATTTTGTATTTGAAAATCGTATGAAGCGAAACTAAATGATTACGTTTCTATTGATGCAATGCTAGCTAACTCTAGAATGCCATACTAAGCCTGACTTGGAAATTGGTTAATTAATTTAGTGCATATGAATTATTTATTTATCAAATGCTCTTAATTCACATGATTGATTTTTTTCTGCAGTGACTTCCCTTGAGAGCAGTATATCCTCTGTTCTCTCGTGATTTCCTTCTCACAGATCATTCCTCAAATCCTCTAACAGTACCTGGAATTTGAGGAAGCCTCACCTATCAGGTGAGATGAAAGATAAAGTAGTCACAGTTGTGCGCAGAGGCACCAGATGAAAGAGGCAGCTCAGGGATTTCACGGAGGGCTAAATGAGGAGACAAGCCCTTCAGAGAATTGTGAGATGTCCCTTTAGAGAATTATGAGATGTATATGCAAAGTAAAAAGGAAGGACAGAGGGTGACCGATCTGTTAGCAATGTTTTTTTATACATCAGAGTTTTTGCTGGATAAGGCTGACATACTAACATGAAATAACATTTTTCATGCTAACGTGAAAAAGGCAGTGTGCATGACCTAATAGCTTCATGTCCCTGTGCGTTTTATTTTCCAAAGTATTTGTATGTTACAGAAGCTACTACTATGACATATATAAGTATGTGCTATACAGTGGGTATATTTGCTGTCAAAACTACCCATGTGACAGATTTGTTCCTTTGCCTTCACTTACATTATATGAAGAGATTGCACATTCAAATGATACTGTCAGAGGTACTTCTGGTTAAATTTTAATTGTTAGTACTATACTTTCTAGAAATTTCATGACACTTCAAAGTTCTCATGAATTGACAGTAAAATTACTCCCAAAGCAGGAAATTAATAAAATGACAAAAAAATATATAAAACATTTTGACTAGAGAGAGAAAAAGGATTATAATATCAGCACAGCCATCTACAGAATATGGTGATTGGTTGCAATAAAACTGATGGAAGTAGGAGTGTTTCATTGAAGGTAACTGTTGAGACAAGTATTGTTTTCTAGTTATGACACTGTTGCCAAGAGTGTATTACTATATAGTGAGTGTGATTTGCAGTAATTTTTTGTCTCAAGCACATGGTTTGTATCATATGTATGCATCTGTACTAGACAATAATATATTCCTTCCTAGAGTTACAATACATGCTGTGCTGTGCTTAGTCACTTCAGTCATGTCTGACACTTTGTGACCCCATGGACTATAACCCAACAGACTCCTCTGTCCGTGGGGATTCTCCAGGCAAGAATACTGGAGTGGGTTGCCATGCCCTCCTCCAGGGGATCTTCCAAACCCAGTGATCAAACCCAGGTCTCCCGCATTACAGGCAGATTCTTTACTGTCTGAGCAACCAGGGAAGCCCTGGTACATACAGGGCTTCATACATAAATTCATTCATAAATTCATACATAAATTCATTGTACAAGAATACAATACATGGTATTTATTGCTAATTCATTAGTATGAAGCTGACAAACATCTGTTTTAACTACAGCTGTGGTAGCAGCAAAGACTACGTTATAATGGCTGTTGTACTTTCAGATATTTATGTTACTACCAATGTTTCCTTTGAACTGAAAGAAAGCTCATTAATGCAAAATCAAAAATACATTTTTGAGAGTTTATTTTTGAAACAACAAAATTGTACATTACAGATACAAGACTTTTTAGGATAATTTTGAGGGTTTCTTTTTTAAAGTAATGTGATCTATAGGTTAAGCTAAGTTTTAGCTATCTGATTTTTTTTTTTAAGTTTAAAGAATTAAAACTACACTTCCTTTAAATCATGTTAGAATGCTGTAGAATGCTTTGTGCTATGGAAATAGTAAGAATACATCAGAAATTCTGTATTGCTGAATTTGTATATAAATGCCAGATATCCCCATTGTATGCTTCACTAATACATATATAATTAGGGCTTCCCTGGTGGCTTAGACAGTAAAGAACCCTCCTGCAATGCAGGAGACCCAGGTTCAATCCCTAGGTCGGGAAGATCCCCTGGAGAAGGAAATGGCTACCCATTCCAGTATTCTTGCCTGGAGAATTCCATGGACAGAGGAGTCTGGCGGGCTACAGTCCATGGGGTCACAAAGAATCAGCCAGGACTGAGAGACTAACACACACACACATATATAATTGTACAAACTAAAACTAATAAGATTTCAGGTATATTATCGCTGTTTCTGTAAGCACTCCCTGTCCTCAAAAATTATATTATATTGAAGTGTTAAAGTAGTCAATAGCTGCACCATTCATAGATAGAAACTGCTATTTTCTTGAGAAGTCAAAAAGTTTATCTGAAGTACATTTAGCCATGTTTCATGAAATTAAACAAAAATATGCAAAGAGATAATGAAAATTTATTTCAGAGGCTAGAATACCCTTGAAAAATATAAAGTACTTTCTTTTTGAAAACATCACAAGCATTATTTATATACTTAGTGTTATTAAGATATAAATATTATTTTAGCTCTTTGTATGGGTCATGACATCTTTGAGATAATTTTTGAGAGATTTTTGAGAGATTTTTTAAGCTCCTTGCAGCAAAACTAGAGTAAATAAAACATTGAGTCAAGGTCTTGATTATGCTGCATTCCAGATGCCTGGAGACATATGTGATAGGGCAGGTGCTATGTTCACATGACAGCATTTTTTTAAAGTGTGTTTTAGGGTGATGGAACCCAGGGAGTCATTACAACTATCCATCTGCACGGAACAGCTGGCCAACCCTAGATCTACACCTATGAGTATTTAAACTTTATTCAAGCTTTATGGTCTGGGAAAAAAATAAGAGGTATAGTTTTTCCCTTTTCTATCCAAGTTTAGCAATTGAGTAAAAAGAAACAAAACATTCTTTGCTGTTGAAGTAAATGTTATCAACATAAACTTCACTCAAAATACAGAGAATAAGATCAAGGAAAATGTTTCCCAGCTAAACTTTTTTATTTGTTCCCTGGCCTCCTTTCCTTTTTGCTATATATGTTGGCATGAAGCTGGATGGACATGGCAATATGAGCCTGAGAACAGCCAGGGTCACCTCTCAGGAATCTGGAAAAGGTAAAATGAGTATGTATAGATGAATATTGGATTTATATGAGTTACATAAATAAATGGTGAATAGGTATATGGATAAATAATAGAATATTAAAACAGAGAATATAACATATGATAGATAAAGACAATGAAAATAGACAGATAAAGGTGAGAGATAAATATATAAATAAACAAAGGTATATGACAAAACTGCATTTTTAGTATTATACTTCGATGGGCTTCCCCGGTGACTCAAATGGTCAAGAAACTGCCCACAATGAGGGAGATCTTGGTTTGATCCCTGGGTTTGGAATATCCCCTGGAGGAGGGCATGGCAACCCACTCCAGTATTCTTGCCTGGAGAATTCCAATGGACAGAGGAGCCTGGCAAGCTGCAGTTCATGGGGTCACAAAGAGTCGGACACAACTGAGTGACTAAGCACACATGATACTTTTAAAAATGTTCGTCTGCCTCTAAGATAGAGAAATAGGAAAGGATGACGTCATAGACTGGGTATACCAGCTCTAACTTAGCCAAACACATAAGAGGTAATGCTTATTGACTACTTATTGTGTTGACACTGTGTAAAACAGTTTTACACACTGTCCCGTCACTGGTGCCAAATCACTTCAAGGCAAATAGATGCAGAAACAATGGAAACAGTGACAGACTATTTTCTTGAGCTCCAAAATCACTGCAGATGGTGACTGCAGCCATGAAATTAAAAGACACTTGTTCCTTGGAAGAAAAGCTATGCCCAACCTAGATAGCATATTAAAAACAGAGATGTTACATTGCCGACAAAGGTCGGTCTAGTCAAAGCTATGGTTTTTTCAGTAGTCATGAGAGGATATGAGAGTTGGACCATAAGGAAAACTGTGTTGAAGAATTGATGCTTTTGAACTATGGTGTTGGAGAAGACTCTTGAGAGTCCCTTGAACTGCAAAGAGATCCAACCAGTCAATCCTAAAGGAAGTCAGTCCTGAATATTCATTGGAAGGACTGATGCTGAAGCTCCTCAAGAAAGAGCAAATCATGTCATAGACATTCACAGAGTCAGATATGACTAAGCGACTTTCACTTTCACCTCAGTTTGATCTGGATTTATTTCTTACTGTGTGGCTTTGTGGACTTCAGCTACAATTACTTATATTTGTGTACTAAGTATGTTTGGGGATGGCCAGGAATCATGTAATTATTTTAGTTACATATGGGCATACGACTTTGGAATTATCCAGTGCTAGGAAGATGGAAAATTATATATGTATATAATATATAAACATTTTTTAGTAGCGTAAAAACTCAAGTACTAACTGGGAATCCCCTGGCCTTTGGAGAGCTAGTTAAACTTGATGTGAACTGACATTACACAGTCTTGTAAATTCCTTTAATTCTAGGAAATCTCATGTTTTTCTTCATTAGTATTTTTTCATCAATATGCATTTCCTGCCTCTCTTCTATGCCAAATCAATCTGGATAAAATTTCAGCCCTATCAAAAATCCCCCCAAAGAAGTTAATTTGATAATTTTATTGAATGCTTTTATGTTCCTGGGATAAGTAACTTTGAATATGATTGTATCATATAGCTTATGGTTTTTCTGATCTCATCAATTCAATCTCCATTTCCTCTCCTACTTATTTTTCTCTCTAACTTGCTTTAGAAACAAACATGTTCTTCTCCCCATATATGCAAAACAGCTGGCGCCCTACACATTTCTACCACACATTTAAACTAGGATCTCCTTTCCTACATCACTTGATTAAATATACTCCTTTCCTAAAAGAAAATTTGAGTGAATAAATGAGTTCTTATTATGAGATCTCATGTTATTTTCTCCCAATTATATCTTTATATGTTTTTCCTCTATCTTATTAAAAGTATATCAATGCAACTTCTAGAATTTAAACTGGAATATGAACATATGAGATTGTTATTATTAGCTTAAAAGAACAGTTGAAATTATAAATGTATTCATCTAAAGTAAACAATATTATGAAAATACTTCATTGGGATTTTTTTCCTCCTCATATTTAGGACTCTGACTTCCTTGACTGAAATAATTAAGGAGGAAAATGATAATGTGCAAAAAGCTTGATTTATTTAAATAATGAAAATGGAGCTTCTCACTGATATGTTTAATTTCATTAACAACATAGATGTGCAAATAGTGGTGAAGAGTGAATGAACTCACCTCCTGGGCCAGAATTTAGACCTCTGTCAAAGTTATTAAATACATCCAAACACTTCAGAATAGTTTTGATTCACTTTTTTAAATAGTCAACTAGCCAAAAACTGTCTTCAATTTCTCTACTATAGAACTGAACCTGGTAAAATGTGGGTTTAGTAAATAATGTTTTAGAAATGTTTGATGAAATGTCATTTGATCACGAATATTCAGCAATAGAAAAATACTATTTCTAATTCAGTATCCCTAATTGCAATCATGTTTTGCAATTTCTGTTATGTTATTTCTAATAATGCTAATTTAGGGTTATTCTTTTTAATTATCTAGTGATGTGTTGTTCTTATAAAAAGTTCTAACATTTAAGTCACTGAGAATGACAATAGCTCTTTTCCCTACTCTTTGTCAATCTTTCCCCAAAGATAATGGCTATTTAAATTTTGAAGTAGATTTTCCTAGTTAATTTTTCTGTGCTGTTGTGCTGTGTTGTGCTAAGTCTCTTCAATTGTGTCTGACTCTTTGTGACCCTATGGACTGTAACCCACCAGGCTCCTCTGTCCAGGGAGTTCTCCTGGCAAGAATACTCCAGTGGGTTGCCATGCCCTCCTCCACGGGATCTTCCCAACCTGGGAATTGAACCCACGTCTCTTACATCATTTGCAATGGCAGGTAGGGTCTTTACCACTAGTGCCACATGGGAAGCCCAATTTTTCTGTATATGCATAAACTAAAAATAAATATAGGACAATATAACTCATGTTTAGACTTTATTTTTTAGTGATTTGGGGTATTATTTTATATATCATAATTTATTGGTTTTATGTAGCATAATTTATTTTGCATCAAATAATAGTTACTCCAAAGAATGTCTGTATATCTACCTTTGTGCACATATAAAAGTGTTTCTTTATAATGGACTCAAGTTTGCTGTGTCAGTTTAAAATTTGCTTGATACTACTGAGTTATTTTTGAAAAGGGAGGGGTGAGATTTACCAATTTAGAATCTAACTTACCAATTTAAAGATATGTCTTTGCCTCAGGCTTCAATATGGCTAGACATGCTATTGCATAATCTGCTTTTATTTGATTTTAACTTTTTGGTATTTTATTTATCAATGATTTTTACACTGATTTTTATTTAAAAATTTTACATTTAATAATTATTATTCAAGTTTTTAACAGTATGTTCCTTAATTTTGCTTTTTTGGACTTTATAAAATTTGGATTATACTGTGTATTCTTCTAGAACTAATCTCACTTTTTTCAACTATAGCAATGTTAATATCCCTCATTCCACTACTATAGCATTTCATCATTTGAATGAATATATCACAAATTGCTTATCCCTAATAGTTGGTAGATTTTCCCAAGGTTTTTGCCATTATGAACAATGGGTCCTATACAATATTGGACACATCTCCTAGTTACTAATGTGCAAGTATCCTGTATCTTTTGAAAGTATATACCTGAATAAAGAATTGGTGAACTGTAGGGTAGATATGTTGGAAAGTTCAAATTTTCAAGATAATAAAAAAAAATTTCCCAACTGTACCATAATAAACATAAATGTTTTATTCTGATGTAGTTGCATGTATTATTTTATGGTTAGTACATTTATTTTACCTAAGTACTCCTTCCCTATCTTTGGCATACTGCATTTTCCAAAAGTCTCATTCCACACTTTCTTGTAATGTGATCTCATCATTTTCCTTTCAAGAGGTGGAATATAATTCTCCTGTCCTTTACTCTAGGCTGCAATTAGTGACTTTCTAAGGAGCACTGACAATCTGGGATTTCTTTGGCTAGGACATGAAGGTGTCTTTTGAATGTTCCCACTTAGGATATGTAATTTCAGATCCCAGCCACTAGACTCTGGGATGTCTAAACCACGAGGAGAGGCCACCTGTGGGCACTCTGAGAGACAGCTCCTACTGAGCTTCCTACCAAAGTCAGAATGGCCGCTTTCGAGATCAGTGAGCCCTTTGACAGCCAAGTCACGCCTTCAGAAAACAAACCATTCGCTATCTGCCCACCCACTGTAACTACATGAGAGACCGCAAAGGGAGAGCTACTTAGTTGTGAGGGATAATAAATTCGTGTTTTAAACCACTACATTTTAGTTTGTTGTATAACAATATATATACTATTAGAACTTCCCTGGCGGTAAAGCAGTAAAGAATCTGCCTGCCAATGCAGGAGACATGAGTTTGATCCCTGCATTAGGGAGATCCCCTGGAGAAGGAAATGGTAACTCACTCTAGGACTCTTGCCTGGGAAATCCCATGGACAGAGGGGCCATGGGGTCTCAAAAGAGTCTGACATAACTTAGTGACTAAATAACAATAACAATTATACTATTACCTTAAGTTTAAAAATATATTTGCTTTATATTCCTCTAAAAGTTGACATATTTAAAAAATTAATATTCAAGCCCTTAATTCACCTGCAGTTTTTGTGTATTGTCAAATTGTAGGCACAATTTTATATCCTACAAAAGATTAATGATATGAAAACTGAGTTTCTTATAAATCTTGCCATTTTTATTTTTAAATAGTTGTTGTTTCTTGAATTTCTTAATTGATTTGGATTTGTGGCTTCACTGACTTGTTTAGTCCACTCAGTCATGTTCAACTCTTATGCAACCCCATGGACTGTAGCTCGCCAGGTTTCTCTGTTCATGGGATTTTCCAGGCAAGATTCCTGGAATGAGTTCCCATTTCTGGCTTCAGGGGGTCTTTCCAACCCAGGGATTGAAGCAGTGTCCCTTGTATCTCTTGTGCTGCAGCTGAATTCTTTTCCATTGAGCCACTGGGGAAGCCATCAATGACTTGCAGGTTTGTATAAAAAAATTATTAACCCATGGCAAGTTCCAGAAATGTAGTTTATTATACATAAATCATCTAAGGTTAGTCATTATTAGTTAAATAAATAAATTACTAAAGAGGCAGGGAATAATGGTTAATACAACCTTTTATGATCACATAAATTAAATTCAAATCTCAGGCTCACAAATGCATTGAATTTTTTACCTCCTTGAAGGAAACAACTGAATGCATATTTCAACATTTTGTGATAACAAAATAAAATAATCATATTAAATTACTTAGCATTACAGATTGGCATATATTCTCAGTAAATGGCATCTCTTTGGCCCATAGAAGTTAGAGAAGAAACTTAGTAATTTATGGAAAAAATCTATACCCTGTTTACCTGATGCTTCATTAACATAGAGCCCTGCATTTGTGTGAAAGATTTAGAAGTATAAATGTCTATCTTACTTTATGAGGCTAAACATGTTTCTAAACCCTTTTCCATACACGGTACATGATGTTTTTAATTCCAATTTTTTAATTATCAAACTGAACACGTTCTTCTGGGAAAATGTTTTACCACAAAAAATAGCAAGTTTTAAAATATTATGATGTGTATTTTGAAAAGCTGTGCCCTTTTCTACTGTATTCACAATAGTAAATATCAAGCCTTTACTTTTTTGGCAGTAGTTTGATTTACAGTTAAGCTTACTTTGTTTATGTAAAGATGCTATATGAAAATATAGTATCTTCCTCAGGAGCTCATATTTTGGATGTATAATTATTTATTGAGGGTATAATCCTTTAACTTCTTAATTAACATGACATTTAAGCTAGTACACTTTTATAAATAGAGTTTATTTTTTAGAGCTATTTTAGGATTATCGGAAAATTGATCTGAAACTACAGAGAATTCACAGATACCTCCAGACCCACTCCACCCTACACACAGAAACAGTTTCCTCTATAATTAACATCTTGCACTGGTGTGGTGCATTTTGTTACAATTGATGGGAGAGAATTTACACATTATTACTAACTAAAGTCTTTAGTTTAGAATTGGATTCACTTTGTGGTGCACATTCAATGGGTTTTGACAAGTGTTTAGTGATATGCATTCACCATTACAGCACCATCAAGAGTAATTTCGCTGTCCTAAAAATTCCCTGTGTTCCACTTGTTCATCCCTCCCTCCACCCAAACCACAAGTAACCACTGACTTATTTTACTGTCTCCATAGTTTTATATTTTTCAAAGTATCATATACCTGGAATATATAGTATATAGTCTTCTCAGAATGGCTTCTTTCACTTAGAAATATGCATTTAAGTTTTCTGCATGATTTTCATAGCATGATAGCTCATTTCTTCCTTATCACTAAATAATATTCCATGATATGAATGTACTATTATTCCAGTTCAGTTCAATTGCTCAGTCATGTCCGACTCTGTGACCCCAAGGACTGCAGCACACCAGGCTTCCCTGTCCATCACCAACCCCCAGAGCTTGCTCAGACACATGTCCATCTAGTCAGGGATTCCATCCAACCATCTCATCCTCTGTCATTCCCTTCTCCTCCTGACTTCAATCTTTCCCAGCATCAGTATCTTTTCCAATGAGTCAGTTCTTCGCATCAGGTGGCCAGAGTATTGGAGCTTCAGCTCCAGCATCAGTCCTTCCAATGAATATTCAGGACTGATTTCCTTTAGGATGGACTGGTTGGATCTCCTTGCTGTCCAAGTCACTCTCAAGAGTCTTCTCCAACACCACGGTTCAAAAGCATTAATTCTTCAATGCTCAGTTTTCTTTATGGTCCAACTCTCACATCCATACATGACTACTGGAAAAACCATATATTTGACTAAATGGATGGACCTTTATTGGCAAAGTAATGTCTCTGCTTTTTAATATGCTGTCTAGGTTGGTCATAACTTTTCTTCCAAAGAGCAAGTTTCTTTTAATTTCATGGCTGCAGTCACTATCTGCAGTGATTTTGGAGCCCAACAAAATAAAGTCTGTCACTGTTTCCAGAGTTTCCCCATGATTTTCCATGAAGTGATGGGACTGGATGCCATGATCTTCGTTTTTTGAAAGTTGAGTTTTAAGCCAGCTTTTTCACTCTCCTCTCACTTTCATCAAGAGGCTCTTCAGTTCTTCTTCACTTTCTGCCATAAGGGTGGTGTATATGAATGTACCATTGTTTGGTTACTTCCAAATTTTGGCAATGCTGAATAAAGCTGCTATAACTACGTGCAATTTCTTGTGTGAACATATACTTTCAATTCATTTGCGTTAACACCAAGGAACATAATTCCTAGATCATATGGTAAGAGTATGTGTAGCTTTATAAGAAACTGCCAAACTGCCATCCAAAGTGGATTTTCCCACTAGCAATGAATACAAACTCCTTTTGCTGCAAACCTTACCAGCATTGCTGTGTCCGTGTTTTAGCCAATCTAATAGTTGTACAGTGGTATACCATTGGTCTTTTAATTTGCAGTTTAGTGACATATGATATTGGGCACCTTTTCACATATTTATCTGCCATCTGTATATGTTTTGATGAATTATCTGCTCAAGTCATTTGCCCATTTATTAATCAAATTATCTGGTTTCTTATTGCTGAGTTTGAGTTCCTTTTATATTTTGGATACCAGGCTTTTATGAGATATGTATTTAGCAAAGATTTTTCTCCCATTCAGTTGTGCTGAATGAAAGTTGTGCTTTCATTCTCTTTCACAGAGTAAAAGTTTTCAATATCTGTGAAGTCCAACTTTCCGGTTTTTTCTTTTGTAAATTATGCTTTTGGTGTTTTATCTAAAAAACTCATCAACCTAGTCACCTAGATTTCTTCTATGTGGTCTTCTATGAGTTTCATAGTTTTGTATTGTACATTTAGACCTATGATCCATTTTCAGTTCAGTTTTGTGAAATGTGTGAAATCTATGATAGATTTTTTTTTGAAAATGGAAGTCTAATTGTTTCAGCACCATTTGTTGAAAAGATTGTCCTCCTCCATCAAATCGCCTTTGCTCCTTTGTTAATGATCATTTAATTATATTTGGGTGGACCTATTTCTGAGCTGTCTATTCTGTTCCCTTGATCTATTTATCTATTCTTTCATCAATACTATACTCTCTTGTTTACTGTTGCTGTGTAGTAAGTCTTGAGGTTAGATTATGCCAGTCTTCTGATATTGTTCTTGCCCATCAATATCATGTTGGCTCTTCTAAGTTGTTTGCCTTTCTGTTTGAACCTCAGAAACTGTTGATATCTATAAAAAAACCATGTTATTGGAACTTTAAGAATGCACTTAAACTATAGATAAAGTTGGGAAGAACTGATACCTTGATAATATTGAGTTTTCCTATCCATTAGTACCAAATATCTATTTATTTAGCTTTTTTAAAATTTCTTTTATCAGAATTTCATAGATTTCCTCATATAGAACTTATAAATAACTTCTTAGATTTATACATAAATATTTCCTATTTGGGTGCTAATTTAAGTGGTACTGCATTTTTAATTTCAAATTCTAATTGCTTATTGCTGATGTATAAGAAATCAATGGTCTTTTGAAAGTTAATTTTGTGCCCGGCAAACTTGGTATAATCACTTGTTAGTTTCAGTAAGTTTCTTTGAATGCTGATTCTTTGGGATCTTCTACAGAGAAATTATATCATCTGTAAATAACAACAGTTTTATTACTTACTTCCCAATCTGTGTTCCATTTATTTCCTTTTCTTATCCTATTCTATTATCTAGAACTTCCACTGTTGAAATGCAGAGGTGTATAGGGAGCATACTTGTCTTATTCCTGATATGAGTATTGCGACTCCTGCTTTCTTTTGGTCTCCGTTTGCATGAAATATTTTTTTCCAGCCCTTCACTTTTAGTCTGTATGTGTCTCTTGTTTTGAGGTGGGTCTCTTGTAGACAGCATATATAGGGGTCTTGTTTCTGTATCCATTCAGCCAATCTTTGTCTTTTGGTTGGGGCATTCAACCCATTTACATTTAAGGTAATTATTGATAGGTGTGGTCCCGTTGCCATTTACTTTGTTGTTTTGGGTTCACGTTTATACAACCTTTCTGCATTTCCTGTCTAGAGAAGATCCTTTAGCATTTGTTGAAGAGCTGGATTGGTGGTGCTGAATTCTCTCAGCTTTTGCTTGTCTGTAAAGCTTTTGAATTCTCCTTCATATCTGAATGAGATCCTTGCTGGATACAGTAATCTAGGTTGTAGGTTATTCTCTTTCATTACTTTCAGTACGTCCTGCCATTCCCTTCTGGCCTGGAGGGTTTCTATTGATAGATCAGCTGTTATCCTTATGGGGATCCCTTTGTGTGTTATTTGTTGTTTTTCCCTTGCTGCTTTTAATATTTGTTCTTTGTGTTTGATCTTTGTTAATTTGATTAATATGTGTCTTGGGGTGTTTCGCCTTGGGTTTATCCTGTTTGGGACTCTCTGGGTTTCTTGGACTTGGGTGGCTATTTCCTTCCCCATTTTAGGGAAGTTTTCAGCTATTATCTCTCGAGTATTTTCTCATGGCCTTTCTTTTTGTCTTCTTCTTCTGGAACTCCTATGATTCGAATGTTGGGGCGTTTCACATTGTCCCAGAGGTCCCTGAGGTTGTCCTCATTTCTTTTGATCCTTTTTTCTTTTTTCCTCTGCTTCATTTATTTCCACCATTTTATCTTCTACCTCACTTATCCTATCTTCTGCCTCCGTTATTCTACTCTTGGTTCCCTCCAAAGTGTTTTTGATCTCATTCATTGCATTATTCATTTTTAATTGACTCTTTTTTAGTTCTTCTAGGTCTTTATTAAACATTTCTTGTATCTTTTCAATCTTTGTTTCCAGGCTATTTATCTGTAACTCCATTTTGTTTTCAAGATTTTGGATCATTTTTATTATCATTATTCTAAATTCTTTTTCAGGTAGATTCCCTATCTCCTCCTCTTTTGTTTGACTTGGTGGGCATTTTTCATGTTCCTTTACCTGTTGGGTATTTCTTTGCCTTTTCATCTTGTTTAGATTGCTGTATCTGGAGTGGGCTTTCTGTATTCTGGAGGTCTGTGGTTCCTTTTTATTGTGGAGGATTTACCCAGTGGGTGGGGTTAGACGATTGGCTTGTCAAGGTTTCCTGGTTAGGGAAGCTTGCGTCAGTGTTCTGGTGCGTGGAACTTGATTTCTTCTCTTTGGATTCTGTCAGGAAAGCATTTAGTTTTTCTTTTAGCTTTAAGTGTTCTCTAGATATTCTTCATCAAGTTGAGGAAGTTCCCCTCTATTCCTAGATTGCTAATAGTTTTTGTCAAGGATGGGTGTTGGATTTTGTCAGATGCTTTCTCTGCATCTTTTGATATGATCAGATTCTGTTCCTTCTCTTGCCTGTTTACTTGTTGGATTACACAGATTTATTTTTAAACATTGAACCAGTCTTGTATATGTGGGAAAAATCCCACTAGATTGTGGTGTATAATTATTTTTAGACATCGTTGGATTTAATTTGTTAACATTTTTAAGGAGTTTTGCATTTCTGTTTATGAGAGCGATTGGTCTGTGGTATTTTTTTTTTCTTTTAATGCCTTTTTCTTACGTTGATATCAGAGTAATGCTGGCCTCAGATTGAGTAGGAAGTTTTCCTTCTGATTATATCTCCCAAAAGAGACTGTAAAAAAAATGATGTAATTTCTTTCTTAAATGTTTTATAGAGTCCACCGGGGAGCCCATTTGGGGCTGGTGTTTTGATAGGTTTAGAAGGCTGTTAATAATTGATTCAGTTTCTTTAAAGGTTATAGAACTGTCCAGATTCTCAATTATTTATCTTCATATGAGTTTTGGTTGCGTCTTTCAAGGAGCTGGTCCATTACATTTAGGTTATCAAATCTGTGGGCATTGGGGTTGATTATAATATTACTTTTTACCCTTTTAATATTTATGGAGTCAGTATTTATGACCACTCATTTATTTTCTGATATTGGTGAGTTGTGTCCTTTGTTTGTTTTTTCCTAGCATGGCTAATAATTTTAGGGTTTTTAATTTAATGTAAATGTTTTCAAAGAACCAACTTTTGACTGTGTTTATTTTCTCTGTTGATCTTTTGTGTTCAGTTTTATTACTTTATATTTTAATTTTTATTATTTCTTTTTATGTTTAGATTGGATTTAATTTCCTCTTTTTCTAGCTTCCTAGCTGGAAGTTAAATTATTGATTTTCAGATCTTTTTTCTTTTCTAGTAGATGCATTCAGTACTATAAATTGCTAAACACTGCTTTTTCTACATCCCACAGATTTTAATAAGGTGTGTTTTAATTTATTTAAATATTTTAAAATTTCTCTTGAGATTTTTTTCTTTGTCCATGTATTATTTAGAAGTTTTGCTTAATCCCCAAATTATTTTATTGCTTTTAGCTCTTTTTCTGGTATTGATTTCTAGTTCAATCCATTGTTATATGAGAACATACTCTGTATGCTTTTTGGCCTATTAAATGTGTTAAGTTGTTAAAGGGCTTCTTATGTTCAGTTTAATGGCCTAGAATGTGGTCTCTCTCAATAAATACTCCCTATGATCTTGAAAAGAATGTGTAATTTGCTAGTTTTAGATGAATTATTCTATAAATGTCAGTTAGATCCAGTAGATCAATGGTACTGTTAAGTTCAACTATGTTCATAGTGATTTTCTGCCTGCTAGATCTGTCAGTTACTGATAGAGGGGTATTAAAGTCTCCACATAGTATTGAGATTGTCCATTTTTCCTTGAAGTCCTGTTTTTGTATCATTTATTTGGACAGTTTCTTGTTTAGATTCACACCTGTTACAGATTATTATGTTTTTGGAGGAACTGGCCCCTTTATCATTATATAATGTCCCTCTTTATCTCTGATAAATTTCCCTGCTCTGAATTCTGCTTCTCTTGAAGTTAATATAACTACTCTAGGTTTCTTTTGATTAATGTCAGCATGGTCTATATTTCTCCATCCCTTTACTATCTGTATCTTTTATTTTTAAATGGGCTTACTGTAGGTAAGATATTTTGGTTCTTTGTTAATCCAGTCTGACAGCCTCTATCTTTTAATTGGTATATTGAAACCATTGACATTTAAATTGATAGCTGGTATACCATGATTAACATCCTACATTGTCACTGCCATAATTGTAGTGTTTTCTATTCTTTGTCCTTGATTTTTGTTCCCTTTATTTGGTTGTGTGTTTTCCATTCTTTTCTGCCTCTTTTTAATTATACAATTTTAAAATGGTTTTTTCATGTCTTTTCTTAGAGCATTATTGTCACTGCAATTATTCATGAGTTATAATCACTGTAATATTGTTGCTATTACTATTTTGAATAAATAGTTATTTGCAAGATAAATTAAGAATAAGAAAAAATAAAAGATTCTATTTTATCTTTATGCATTATTTTCTAATGGTCTTCCTTTATTCATATATGTTTGAGTTTCTGACATTTTCTCTCTCTGTAAAGAACTTCTTTACATTTCTTTCAAGTCAGGTTTATTGGTGATAAATTTCCTCAGTGTTCGTTAGTCTGAGAAAGTCTTTATTGCTCTTTTACTTTTGAAGGGTGATTTCACTGGATATAGATTTCTAGATCAGTAGTTGTTCTTTCAACACTTAAAATATTTCACTCTACTCCTTTTTTGCTTATATAGGTTTTTTTTTCTTTTTTTGTCTTTCTTGTTTATTATTTAAATTATGAAAATATGATAAGACATATACAGGAGACTTGGAAAATACAGTACAAAGTTACGTATCGCTCCACTGTATATTACAATTATCTGTTATAAGTAAATATATTAACATTTTTAGTTGGAGTTTCAATGTCAAACTCTCAGAAATTAATAGGATGAATATACAGAGAAGTAAAAGACTATAGCAGACCTGAAAAGTGTTATGAACCAATTCAACATAATTAAGATTTATACAATTTTCACACAACAGTAGGATATAAATTCTATTCAGGTTCCCATAGACTATAAGCTAGGAGACACTGGAACATATCCAGAGACATTAAGACCAGGTGCAGAGATCTCATGGTCTAAAGGTTCTGAAATCATACAGATTTTGTCCTCTTATTACTGTGGAGTTATGTTAGAGATCAATATCAAGATATTTGAAAATAATCCACATATTTTCAAGTGCAATGTGACATTTACCAAGAGAGATCTTTGACTTAGCCACTGAAATAAAGTTAGAAGACTGAAAAAACACAAAGGGTGACTGCAGAGAAGAAAGCTCTTAAAAGTGAAATTAGTATCAAAGATACTTTTAAAAGATTCCATGTATTTGGAAAGTAAATGTCCACTTTTAAATGAGGGGTTTATCTCAGAAGCCATAACAAAGAAAATTAGAAAATATTTCTAATATAATAAAAATGAAAACAGAATTTACCGGAATTTGTTGCATGCAGCTGGAGCTGCTCAGTGCAATTAAATACAATGTGGAGTCTTGAATAAGGTATGAAAACAAATAATGGACATTAGCATAAAATTTTGTGAGGTTTGAACAAAATCTGTACTTTAATTAATAATACTGTATCCTGGGTTTTTTTTTTACAACATAATATTTCTTTATATTCCTAGAATTGGATTAGAAGCTTCAAACATCATTTAAATTTTTTTAGTCACAAGAAAATAAATTTTTTAGAATTTTAGCAGTAAGACTAGATGCCAAAATACATGGAACTATATCAAAATTCTGAGTGAATACAAGTTTTCTAAAATATTATATTCAAAATATTTCTAAAATATTATATTCAAAAGCTTTTCTACTATGCTTGGTAAAAGCTTGTGAAAGAGCATAAAAAGATAGATAACATTGGAAAACATCAACTAAATGAAATGGGAGCACTGAATATGAAATTAAAAAAAGGAAACAAACTAGATAAAAGTAAAAGATCATCATATAGTCCACTTGCTTTTAAATATGGCTATTCATTAGAAACACATCTGGATCTATGGAGAAAAAAAAGCAATACCTGGGCATTTGTATTTTTCAAAAAATTCTGAGATAATTCTGCTATGCATCTGGATTTTAAAAAGTGATTTAAAGTTTTTCTATTAAATGGTAGTTTTAGTAATATAGAATTCTATTTTTTTTGACCAATTATTGTGTTAAGCAAAAACCACAATAGTAGAATATCATTATTTTATTAAGCAAAAATTGCAATAGTAGAAGACATTTATCAGTTTTCACAATCAATAGCTAAACAAAAAATAATCTTGCTTACATAGTTTCTGGAGAGAGCTACAATGTAATTCTTATCCTTACCTCTCTATATTATATGCTTTTCCCTCTCTAGCTTCTTTCAAATTTTTCTTAGTCTTGATTTTCTACAGTTTAAATAGAATGTGCCTAAGAATAGATTTTTTGAGTAATTATCTTGCTTGGTGTTTACCAAGTTTCCTGGGTCTTTGGTTTGATGTCTGTCATTAATTTTTCAAAATGGAGCGCTGCTGTTATTATTTCAAATATTTCCTTTGTTCCTTACAATTTTTCTTCTTTACTCTTATTAACATATATTGCACATCTTATAATTGCCCCATGATTCTTGAATATTTTGTCCATTTTTCATCCTTTTTTCTTTGCATTTCTGTTACAGAATTTTCTCCTAATGTTTCTTCAAACACATTGCTTCTTTTCTCAATCATGCCCTATCTATTGATGAGGCCATCAGATTTCTGTTAAGGTGACTATTTCCACTATTTCCTTTTGATATATTCTTAGCGTATCCATCTCTCAGTTTACATTACTAATATTTCCTTTTATATCTCTACTTTTTTAATTAGAGCCCTCTCCCTATTAATCATACTGTTTTAAATTCCCAGTGTGATAATTCCAAAACATCTCTCTTACTTGAATCTGGTTCTAATGATTAGTTTGTCTCTTCACACTCTAAATTTTGTCTCTTAATATGCCTTATAAATTTTGTAGAAAATGAGACATGATGTATCAGGTAAAAGGAACTGAGATTTAGAAGTCTTTAGTGTGAGGTTTTGTGTTTATCTACCTAGAAGTTAAGCTGTAGTTGCTTTTTATTGTAGTGATAGTGTCAGAGTCATCTCTGATGTCTTTGTTTTTGTAGCCCATTTTGTCTTTATATTTCCCTGGAGATTTCTTAAATGATACCTCATATGTTCAGTGTTTCATTGTATTCCCCTGGTCACATCCAAGGTGTGTGGGGAGAGGAAGAATTCTGTAGACTTATGGTCAGGTCTCATTCTTTCAGTGAGTCTGTGTCCTTGGGTGGTGACTTCCCTAAGTGCTTCTCAGCTTTGTTTTATTTTATTTTCTGTCATAGATGAGACAAGAGGGCCAGAAGCAGCTGGAGCTGATATTTCCCTTCCCCACATGAAAGACTAAAGCATGCTATGACTGTGTATTTCCCTTCACACAGACCGGTTATACTCTGGTAAGACCCCCATAGGTTGGTCTTTAGTAAAATAGTTTGCACTGTGGGCAGGACTTGTTAAAGAGAACATAATGTCCTGAGTGGGCTTCCATCGTGGCTCAGTGATAAAGAATTGCCTGCTAATGCAGGAGACATGGGTTCAATTTCCTGCAGAAGGAAATGGCATTCCATTATTCTTGCTGGGAAATCCCAGGCCATAGTCCATGGGGTTGCAAAAGAGTCAGACACAACTTAGCAACTAAACAACAATGTCCTGGGTATATTTCAAAATGCCTACTTTTGTTCTATCCCATCTGGAAATGGGGCATTTTTCACTGATGTTCACTATGAAAACCTAGTAGGGCTCCTGAAGTAAGCTGTAAGAAAATGTGGGGACCCCCTAAATTTTTCCTCTGAAATTTTAATTCTCAAGCTTGTCCACAAAGAGTCTCCAGTAATTCCTCAATTTCAACTCAAGGTTTTTAACCTTGTACTGCCTTCAGCAACAGTTTCTAATGCTGAACCTCTACTCAGGTAAACTGTGATTCTCTGTATTTGCCTTTCTGTCTCTCCAATTTGAAAGAATGGTAGTTTGACATGTAATCTATATTCTCTAAAAGATCTAAGGAGAAGGATTGATGTTTACTCAACTTTTTTCTGGTTGTAAAGATGAAAGTGAAGTCTTCCAACCTCCTTACATCCTAGTCCAGAAACCAGAACACTAATTTTGAGATATTGTAGAGTCATATGTAGTTGTAATAAAAATGCACAGATATCCTGCATACTCATGCCATGGTTTTCTTCAATAATACCTTGCAAAACTACAGTACAATTTCACTACCAGGTATTGGCATTGATACTATCTACTGATTCTGTTTGGCTCAGTTTCACTTGTACTCATGTGTATTTGTACATGTGTATGTGTGTCTGTAGGTTTAGCTCTATGCTATTTTACTATTTGTGTAGGTTAGTGTATCCACCACCCCAATCAGGATAAAGAATAGTACTTCCAACCCTACAAAAATCACTCTTATTGTCCCTTAATAATCACATTCACTTTCTTTCCACCATGTCCATTTTAACCCCTGGAAACTAGTAATTAGTTTCCATCTCTATAGCTATTACAGAATTTTTGTACATTGAACTTCCATTTTGTATGCAAGTTCAACAATATTAGAATATTGGTAAGCAAATTCTCCTTCTATACCATGATTTTATACATAGAAAAGTGAGGTTTCATTATTTAGTTTTTCTGTGCAATATATGAAAAGAAGAGTTATCTGCTTCAAATTGGAATGCAGTCTCGCTACTCAAATCTCCCAAGATATGAGTCCTGAGATGATAGTCAGCTGATGCCATTTGTTGTCACGGAGTTCCTCCTCCTGTCAGTGAATATAAGAATTCTAATGGTCGGAGAAGATAGTGGCTAATGTCAAAATGGCCTCCCCCATGTGGTTAACAGCAGAATGCCCCTATTATATGTCTGCCTCAAACAAGAGACCACTTTCTCTCTTTAAAAATGAATCAAGATGAGAGTGCTTTTGGATGAGTGGCTGTATAGCTGAAGGATTCAGATAATATCAGAGTAAAAAGCAGATAGAGTAGGAGGCTACAAGGCCTGGTATTTTCTTTACTAGAATTCCAATTTATCATTATGCATATAATTTAATGTTACTATGTAAAATTATCACATTTTAGTTTCACATAAGACTGCATTGTTCTTCCTCTGATTTTCCTTCAATATCATGCATTTATACTTCCTTATAAATTATTATTAAAACATATTTTAATAGATTGCATTAATTGGAGACACTGAACTAGTTCTTACAGCATTTTGCCAAGAAAATCTTGGTGATCTCATGAATAGATTTTGTGCTGAATTGATCTTTGTATTGATTATCTATTTCACTTTTAAATTATGCAAAATTCAAACTAAAATATAAAAATAAAATGTGAAAGAAGGGAAAAATCAGGTCTTTCAAAATATGCAGATCAGATGAATATACTTTATTTAGAACATCTCTCCTTTTTACATCTGTATTTTGAACATATCCGGTTATGTGTTTCAAGAATAGACATAGATATTACAGAGAAAAATCTGCTTTTAAAATGTACTCAGTAACTATTCACTAATCCTTTCCTCAGAGAGCTTAGTCTGCTAAATACGATACAACATATTCTCTTGCATGCATTGATTGAATGCCAGAACAAGACTCCAAAGATATCATAATCTAAATACCCACGGGTCCTGAAAAAGGAGATAATTTAATCGATGTCTGTAGCTCAAAGGTTTAACAGAAGGCAAAGTATTCGAACATTATAATGTCAATGTGAAGGATTTAAGTTTGTACAATTAGATTAAAATATTATATCTATATCAATTTATCATTATATTTCTATAATTTAAATGCTAGAGAGAGAGAATTCACACACACACCAAAATTAGACGAATCTAATAATAAGCACAACTGAGCAACTGAGCAGACACACAATAATAAGCATAGACCAACATCATGGGTGACTTTTCACAGGACCATTTATCCTGAGAACAGTGTCCTTTCAAAACATAGGAATATGGTAAGCATGGTGATATTCCTATCATATGGTAAATATGATAGCAAGAATACAACTGTCCTGATCTCTGTTCACTTAGAAAAAAGTATCAATATCAGAATTAAATGTGTATATTTGCTTTGTAGGAAAGACTGAGTAACTGGTAAGGGTATTTTCCTTATCTGATACATCTCATGCCAGTTGCAATTTAGGGGAAATTTTCTCTTTTAGGGACTCAGGTGAGTCGACATGGGGCAACTCACACAAGCATTTAAAATGAAAAATGAATTCTGTGTAAAAGGTAAGCCTGTGATGAGTTTCATATCCCGTGCCCTTATGTGGAGGATAGAAATAATTACTTCTAGACATATCATTGCACTGGGCACAGTTGGCACACGGGAGTCAGCCAGGTGTTGGACGTGATAGGAAATGTGCCGCCTGATTAGACAGACTCGAATCCAAGTGCAACAACATTCTCTCTTAAATGAGATGAGGGGTGGGAATTTAAATTTGCCATTTAATTTTTCATCTGTGGCCAAGGCATGCCAGTGTTTCAAGATGATTTTGTTAATCACATGGGACTATACACTGCTTGTGGTAATGAAAGAATAGAAAAATGTTTTTCTCAAACAAGGCAAACACTGTCCAACTCAGTTCCATTGTGATTGGTTCAATTGAATTTTTTTTTTCCATTCTCTTGGTTAGTACCTCTTATAACTGCATAAACATGTTTTGTTTTGTTACTACTTGAGGCAAATTTTTCTTTGCAGGCTTCCTAAGACTTTTGTTTCACTATCATTTTTTATTGTGATAATTCAGTCCTACTTTGGGCCATATGGATTTTCTGGAAGCTTTATTTATCCCAAAGATGCCCTGGAGCTCAGAGTTCCTAGCCAAGAAGGCTGAAAACTTCTTCCAAAATATAGATTATCTACATAAGATTGCTTAGCTTACATTCCTGTTCAATTTTCTATAATTTACTGATTTTTCAGTTCTGTCACATATTGTGAATTCATTAAAAAATAATAGATTTCATTTACTGAAAATTTACAATAGATCAACCACTGTGTCATATATTTTATATGCATGACCTCATCTTTTAAATATCATAACATATTTTAAAATTCATGTCATCATTATCATCCCTATTTTAGAGGAAGGAAGTCTTGCCTAGAGAGATATCGTAAGCCACTCTAGGCCATCTAGCATATAAGTGGAGGAAGCAGGACTTTTGCTGAAATTGAAGTCTGTAGTCTCAATCAATCTGATGGATATACCACTTTATTTATTATTTCTTATATAGTGGTTCTCAAGGCTCTCTCAAATAGTTCATTAGGTAAAAATTCTTTTCACAGTAATATTGGTATTCTTTGTCTATGAGACTCTCACTTTTACACAAAAAGTGTACTGATATGGTTTCAGATTCCATATTATCATTAACCTGTAAGAACTTACTAATAATTGACTTTTAATGCAGTTTTTAAAAGGTATTCTTGATTATCTGAAAAATCTTAGCGTATGCCTACCTTTTCTAACTATGTATCCACTGAGGGCAGATTTTGTTAGTAATCTTCCATCAAAACTACATATCACAACAGATTGAATGTAGAAACAGGCATAACAATTTAGCTGTAGTTATTAAGCCAGAGATTTTGGAGCTCTGAAAAAAAATGTAAAACAATGTAGATCTTTTTGCTTCCTTGTTTGGGAAAATAGTTAATTTTGTAAAACTATTATTTACATTAATATATAATGGATTTATCATTGTCATTTTAAAATTAGTAACAGTATTTTAAATATATCTAGGTTTTAATTTCTGGTACTTTAAATACTGATAGATATAACTAACATAATCCAAAGCTCTCAGTAACTTTTAAAAACTTTAGAGGGATTATGACAACAAAAATTTTAGAACCACATCCTTAGAATATTCCCCAAAAGAAAGAACACTTCTACACTAGTCCCTACATATGATTTAGCAAGTAAATATACCATTTTGCTCTTTCTTTTATTTGTGAAGACAAACTCCAGCCTTTCAACAGAAATAATGTGAAATGCTAATAGCCTAATGACTTCTAGGCAGAGTGAATTTTCTTCACCAACCTAAGAATTTTGAACTATAACTTAAATTAAGAAACCTTCATGCTTTCTGCGTTAGGCAATAATATAATTAAAGTTCACAATTAAGAATGTTCTTCAGGTTACAGTGTGTGAGATGAACTGCCAGGACCAATGGTCATGTTGTTAGACTAGTAGAGGTCAAAAATAGCAAGAATGAAAAGGAATGTTTTTGATCATAAACAGCGATGGTACAAGACTGAAGTGCTGTAACTAGCTTCAGGATAAAGAAACACTTCAGTGTTAGGATGACATAATTTAGAAGCAGGTATCAATTTGATATGTTCAGTTCAGTTCAGTCACTCAGTCATGTCTGACTCTTTGTAACCCCATGGACTGCAGCATGCCAGGCTTCCCTGTCCATCACCAACTCCTGGAGTTTACTCAAACTCATGTCCACCGAGTCAGTGATGCCATCCAACCATCTCATCCTCTGTCGTCCCTTTCTTCTCTCACCTTCAGTCTTTCCCATCATCAGGGTCTAGTCAAATGATTCAGTTCTTCACATCAGGTGGCCGAAGTATTGGAGTTTCAGCTTCAGCATCAGTCTTTCCAATGAATATTCAGGACTAGTTTCCTTTATGATGGACTGGTTGAATCTCCTTGCAGTCCAAGGGACTCTCAAGAGTCTTTTCCAACACCACAGTTCAAAAGCATTAATTCTTCAGTGCTCAGCTTTCTTTATAGTCCAATTCTTATACCCATCCATGACTACTGGAGAAACCAAAGATTTGACTAGACAGACCTTTGTTGGCATAGTAATGTCTCTGCTTTTTAATATGCTGTCTATGTTGGTTATAACTTTTTTTCCAAGGAGTGATCATTTTTTAATTTCATGGCTGCAGTCACCAGCTGCAGTGATTTTGGAGCCCCAAAAAAGAAAGTCTGTCACTGTTTCCATTGTTTCCCCATCTGATATGTGGGGCAAGGAAAAGAAGAGGATAGAGACTCTGCTGAGGTTTTGAAACATATTTTTGTCTCTCAAATTTTTAATGATGATAAAAATTGAAGATATTATGCAAATAAAAATGGAAAATAACTTTCACTTACACATATGGAGATTAATGCAATATTTTTAAAAGAATGTTTTTGATTACTATAAAAACTAAATAGGATAGTTTTTCCCAACTGTAATTTATGCTTCTTTAAAATAAAAGAGTCTCTTTTATTCACTTTTGTATCCTTAGACTCTAGAAGAGTATTTGACATATAGTAGATGTTCAGTAAAATGTCAATGAATTAATGGTTCTGTTGAGAAGAATAAACAGAGAGCATTTATTAAGAAAGAAACTCATGCATCCCACCTGGGCTGGTGATCTGGTGCACTGGGAAGACCCAGAGGAATTGGGTGGAGAGGGAGGTGGGAGGGGGGATCGGGATGGGGAATACGTGTAAATCTATGGCTGATTCATATCAATGTATGACAAAACCCACTGAAAAAAAAAAGAAATAAAGGAGAAATTGAAAAAAAAAAAAGGAAGAAAGAAACTTAGAGGACTTCCCTTGTGGCTCAAGTAAAGAATCCAACTGCCAATGCAGGAGACAGGATTTCGGTGCCTGGTCCTGGAAGATCCCACATTCCGTGGAGCAACCTAGTTCATGCTCCACAACTATTGAGCCTGTGCTCTAGAGCCCAGGGGCCACAACTACTGAAGTCCGCGTGCTTCAGCTGCTGACCCTTTTGCACCTTAGGGCCTGTGCTCTGCAACAAGAGAAACTGCAATGAGAAGCCCACGCACTGCAGTAAAGAGTAGCCCCCACTCTGTGCAACTAGAGAAAGCACGTGTGCAGCAAAAAAGACAGTGCAAATAAATAAATAAAATTATTTTTAAAAAGAGAAAGAAAGAAACTTAGACATCTAAGCGTCCAAATTAATCCTTTTTTGATAGAGTAGATTTTTAAGTCCCAAGTAGAATATCTCAACATCTTAAAGCTTTTGATTCACAGAACCGAGAACACCTGACTCCCTGACAAGGGATGAGAAATTCCTCATTCCTAATGATTATAGTCTTAGTGGTGATATAAACAGGACACCGTCTTCAAAAATAAAATAATTTAGATTTCAGCTGCAGCATATATAGTCAATTTATCTTTCCTAAGAATTAGCAAAGAGAGCACAGCTATGCCTCTGAGGATTTGGAGGAAATTAGAGAAGTAGTCACAATTACTCACTGGAGAATTGAGGTCTGAAGTATTTTCTGCTCCAGAATTATGTAAGTTTTAGCATCCTTTGATGCTTTTGAACCGTGGTGTTGGAGAAGACTCTTGAGAGTCCCTTGGACAGCAAGGAGATCCAATCAGGTCATTCTAAAGGAAATCAGTCCTGAATATTCATTGGAAGGATTGATGCTGAAGCTGAAACTCCAATATTTTGGCCACCTGATGCAAAGAACTGATTCATTTGAAAAAACCCTGATGCTGGGAAGGATTGGAGGCAGGAGGAGCAGGGGATGACAGAGGATGAGGTGGTTGGATGGCATCACCGACTCAGTGGACATGAGTTTGAGTAAGCTCTGGGAGTTGGTGATGGACAAGGAAGCCTGGCATGCTGCAGCCCATGGAGTCACAAAGAGTTGGACATGACTGAGTGACTGAACTGAACTGAACTGATCTATATTAAGCTACTTTAATGTTTCAAATGATTCTTGATTTGATAAATAGAGCCAGTCAGAACCTCTACTTTCAGTGTCCCAGAATGTTTTTCATTTTTTCCATAGAGGACCTAGGAAAAGAAGTCCAATGTAGAGCACAGGTAGGTGTTGGTCAACTTCCTAACAAAAGGTCTGTAGTATCATGAACTATGGAATAAGCCTTTACAATACAACAGACAGTGATTGTAATATCAAAATGATATTTCACATTTCTTTCTGACAATGCAGGGATTATCCTTTCACAAAAAAAGAAAGGAAAGGAAAAAGGCATCAATAAAGGTCATGCTAAATCCCTTTCTGCTCTCTAAGTTAACAAAACTAATAAATATGATGTTAAAATGGGATGACATTAGGAGATATTGGTGGATGGTATTTATTCAGGTGCCATACTACCTGTCTCCTCTGTGACTTTTTGGTAACTTAAGGATGATCAGATATCCAAAGTGACTGCTTACCAGATTAATCTGTGTCTTCTTTTAACTACAAGAAGGACCAGTGGGCAAATGTTTCTGAAAACAGGGTATAACTTTCCAGTGTATCCTAGGTCAACATAAGTTGACATATCAGACTTATAACATGGTTGAAAGTGAAAGTGTTAGTTGTTCAGTTGTGTCTGACTCTTTGTGACCCTCATGGACTGTAGTCCATCAGGTTCTTCTGTCCATGGAATTCTCCAGGCAAGAATACCAGGGTGGGTAGCAATTCCCTTCTCCAGGGGATTTTCCCAACCCAGATATCAAACACAGGTCTCTTGCATTGCAGACAGATTTGTTACTGTCTGAGATGCCAGGAAAGCCCTTAATATGGTTGACATTCTAGTAAGAAAAATAAGTAGTAATAAATACAGGCATTTTGAGATTGATATTCAGAGACTTCTTTTAATAAGCAGAAACAAAATGTGTAAATTCCTAAAAAATGTACACATGGGTGTTAAACATAATACCCTAGGTTCACATTGATTTTTTAGCTCTTATTGAGATAAATTATTTTTTTTAAATTGGTGGCTATTAAAATACCTCACACAATTTTAACAATTTTATAGAGTAGGAAACAGAAAGTTTGTTTACTTAATACAATATAATTAACATGTCCCATTTTTCATAAATCAATAGCTTTCCCTCTTTGATCATAAGCATATCATTGAACTGTAAAAAAGAAATAAATATACACAAAAGAGACAGATAGTGTCTCTCCCTTATGTTCTAGAATAAATAACTTCAAGAAATAAAAATTATTCTTCAAGATAATAGTGTTCCTTCAACAGATATCTATTGAGAGGCAAACACCCTAACCATCTTTTAAGCCTAATTTCGCAACATTAACTTTTTTTCACATCAAGAAGTTTTCACCTTGATTTTCATTGATCGGTATCTTTAAGATCTTGTGACATGTTCTGAGTTTTTTGACTCTATGACAAATACCTTTAATAATCTTTTAAAATTGATATTCCCTCTATTCTTTCATAATCTCTGAACTGCTCACTTTCAGTTAGATTAATAACTATCATTCTGTTCTCCTTTTTAAATTCTATAAACCAGGGGGAAATGAGCCAGTCATCGATTCAGCAACTCCATGAAAAAAAGTACATGCCTTTTCATTCAATCCTTTAGGCAATAAATTTTGATAGTTTGCTTCTTGGCTCTAGAGTACTTATTTATGTTTCCAAAATATAAAATGTTTAGAGTTAGAACTTCTGTTATTTGTGATTTGTTTCAAATTTTGAACCATCATAAACATGGTGCATTATTCAAAATCTCACAATTGTAAATAAGTCCCCTCTTTTATCCAATAACTAGATCTTCCTTCTTATAAAAATGAAACATCTTACCATACTCCGTTAAGATAATCCCCTGCATCTTAGTTGGAAGCATTTAAGTCATCCTTTACTGCTTCTAACCTCTGAATAAAATTGAAACACCAAGATTTTTAAGCAATTATTTAATAATAACCATAGAGCTTTGTTTTTTATTGTAAAATAATTGCTTAGAAATCTTGATGTTTTAGTTTTATTCATGCAGGAGACCTGGGTTCAATCCCTGGGTTGGGAGGATCCCCTGGAAAAGGCAAAGGCTACCCACTCCAATATTCTAGCCTGGAGAATTCCATGGAGTGTATAGTCCATGGGATTACAGAGTCAGACATGACTGAGCAACTTTGACTTTCACATAGAGCTTTGTTTCAGTGTCCATATATGTCACATTATCTCATTTTACCACTTTTATTCAAGGAGGTAAAAGAAATATGACTAATTACAAAGACTGTGTCACTTCCTTTGGTTAGTGACATTCATAATTATTTGGTTTATCCTCCTAATATTATAATTATGTGATAAACCCCAAAGCTACTGGGACAAAGAAGAAAGAAAAGAAGGAAGGAAAGAAAACACAACTACAGAAACAGTTAAGAAACCGATCTATATCTTGTAATTATATAAATTAGTGAAATAAACAGAATTGAGAATTTTGGGAGAACAGTATAATTATATCTGATTCTAATAAATAGATATCAAACATAACTTTCAAAAAAAGAAGTGAGGAACACAGGATTTTGTAGAGGACAGGGCCATGCAGGTTTATATAAGAATTACCAGATTGATAGGTTAGCAGGAAAACACTAGTATAACATAGACTGATTTCAGAAAACAAATAGGAATTCCATCAAGAAAGCTCTTGCAGACAAAGTGGTAACATGATGATAAGATTCTAACATACCCGAAATTTGTCAGGTAGTGCAATATTTGTGTACTCTTGTTGGGTACACTGGGACAGTTCTCCGATGCTATCTTCCCAAAGAAGTTGTTCTGAAGAAGAATAAATCCATGTTTTGTTTTTATAAGTTAGATAGGATCTTGTGTTCTGCAGCTAAGATCTCTGAATGAAACAAGGGTCACACTGTATTTATCACTATCCATGTAGAGAACTTCCTAATTTCCTGTTCATGAACCAGGGATACAATTTTTAATTCATTTCCAACTGACCTTTCTTCTCCCTCTTTGTCAACAATGGCTGTAGCTCAGTCCCACACTCCTTTTTCCCATTCCTCATTCCAGCTATCCACATTATAGAATTTTCAATTTTCAAACCTGATATTGTCGGTGTAATTTGTGTTAGAAAGTTCTACTGTAAAGTCAGAGGAGGGAGAGAAGAAAAGCTATAGTAACCCAAGTTTTTTAAAACAAAGCAAAAAAGGATAATTATTAGCTATTTTGTTTACAGGTTAACACATTGAGTTATATTGAACTAAACAGCACTTTGGAATACAACCAGGGAAGTAAATACACACACAAATACATATGTATGTTTTTACCTCATCTCAAAAGAAAAAAAAAAAAAGGTGAAAATATTGAAACCTAGTTAATGCTATGTATGCTGAAGTATTTAAGGGTAAAATAATGGTGATATGGGCTTCCCAAGTGGCACAGTGGTAAAGAAAACGCCTGCCAGTGCAGGAGATTCAGGGGATGTAGGTTCTATCCCAGGGTTGGGAAGATTCCCTGGAATAGCAAGTATTCTTGCCTAGAAAATCCCATGGACAGAGGAGGCTGGTGGCTTATTGTTTGTGGGGTCACAAAGAATCAGACTTGACTGAGTAAGTGAGCACGATGGCAAGATGAAGGTGATATAGGGGATGAACATTTCTCCTCTCCCCTCTGTGGAACTCTGGCTGGGCCTAATAATTAAACTGATATAAGACAGATTTGCAGGAGAAAAACATACAAGTTTAGTGAATTTTTACGTGTAAATGAGAACCTTCACAGAAGAATGAAGACCCTCAGAAAGGAACAAGAGCAGGAAGCTTACACTTCTTAGACAAAGAAATAAAAAGTATGTAAAGAATTGCCAAGAGAAAGAATTTTGGACCACGGGTAGGATATCATGGAAAAGTAACGAGGTTTACAGAACCTTTGCGGTCCTAAATTCCCTGTCTCTTGTGGTAAGGCTATCTCTTTACCTCCTAATACAGGGAGGGTACATGTCATATGGGAAATTTATCTCCCGCTTTCAGAGAAGAGGGGAGAGGAAGAGGAAAGTTGGAGTGACCTTCCTGCTTCTGCCATTTTCTTAAACTTCTTCAATTTAAGAGATTCAGTATGCCAAGGTGCTATATTGGGGGATAGCATGCCCTTGAACTCACTCATAGGTATCAATGACTGCATATTACTTTAACATATCCATAAAAGCTACTAGACAAATATTGACAGAGAGATGTGTAGAGAGATTAATAAATGGAGAACTATAGAATAAAATTAATATTGTGAAAATTAATGTAGAATCTAGGTAATAGGTATGTGAATGTTTACAATTATTTCATTTTGTGAATGTTTGAAGTTTTTAATAGCATACTTTGGGAAAAGATTTATAAAAAATGAAGGTGTTAGTTGCTCAGTCATGTCCAACTCTTTGTGACCCCATGAACTGTAGCCAGTCAGCGTCCTCTGTCCATAGGATTCCCAGGCAACATTACTGGAGTAATTCATTCCCTTCTCCGGGGGAACTTCCTGACCCAGGGATCAAACCTGGGTCTCCCACACTGTAGGCAGATTACCATCTGAACTATCAGGGAAGTCCCATTAAAAAAATGAAAGTACTTTGTACTATATAAAAATAACTGTTCGTCATGACCTAGACCTAACACAGCAAAAAAAGTTTTGCGTTATTTAGTTAGTTTAAGGCATTAGAAAAATATATAAACACATGGCAGTAAAAAGAGCCATCAATAATTCTTTAGAATATTTAAATGAGTACTCTTAATAGGGAATGATACATGTTATTAGTTTCCTTATATTTTTAACAGTTCTTTGTTGTCATAAAATGTGTATTTCTTCACTGTGCTAAAATTGTCAACCTGTCTCTCATTGCTGGAAATCAGAATTAGAATGAAAGACTCCTCAGTTTCAACCTGGCATGAACCTTAGAAATCATTATAAAAGTTCTTTAATTTTTGGTTAGCATTAAATCTGAACATTTAAAGTGATTTTCCTAGTTATTTGCCTGAGTTATAGAGCGAGGCAAGGACCCATGTTTTAGGATGAGCAATTCCACAGTTTTATTGAATATCCACATTTAAAATTTGTGTTAAAAATTATATTAAATACTATATAAAGCCTTTAATCATTACCAAATAGGTCAAATTTCTGTCCTATAATCAAAACCTAAATTCAGAAACAAAAAGATACTTAATTTTGTTTTCATTTTCCTGTATTATGTCATTCTGTTCATATTATAAATTGTTCTCATATTATGATATAATGAGTAACATATCTGCATGTATGTATATGTTTATACATATGCATGTATGTGCTCTTCTTAGTTACTCACTCATGTCCAACTCTGCAACCCCGTGGACTGTGGCCCACCAGGCTCCTCTGTCCATGGGGATTCTCCAGGCTCTAATACTAGAGTGGGTTGCCACGCCCTCCTCCACGGGACCTTCCCAACCCAGGGATTGAAACCAGGTCTCCTACATTACAGGCAGATTCTTTACCACCTGAGCCACCAGGGAAGCCCATATACATGTATATATTATTTTCTAAAATCAAGAGTGTTTAAAAAAACCCTTTGGTTTTTAATAACATTTTAAGTTAACTCAAAAGCTACAGAAATACATACTTACATTTCAAAATGTAGAAAATAATATATAATAGAGTTTTATAGTCACAATTTATCAGAGATAGATATTTAAAACAAAGATGTTTTAAGACACAATGTAATTTAATTTCACATAAAAGGGCACTTACTTGAAGACACTGTTAAGACTCTGATAGGTCAATTGTTTTTAGACTGAAAATCTTAACTGCTTTGTTTTTTGTTTGAATGATAAATGAATATGGCAAAAAGATTAATAACTCTTTTAGTTCTCCACATGTTGTCTTATCTACCTGACTGACTGAAGAAAACATTAAGAGAGATTATTTCCTTTGAGTGAGATCAGAGCATTTGATTTATTTCTATAAGTGATTATTGCTGGCATATAAGAAGACTCCATTTTAAGTATTGAACATGATTTTCTCAACAGTTTACTAAAAAATTTTCCTGTTGAGATTTCCAGGAATATAGAAGAGTAAGTAGAATTTTTGTAATCACTTTTTTCAAAATTCTTAAACATTTGAAAAAAAATTGTATTATCTCTAGAGAGAAAATAATTGAGTATACTGTGTGCTCTTAAAGGATATTTTTCTTTCTCAGATTTCAATGTGCCATAGGATTACTTGGGGTAACTTCAAAAGATTTTTTAGCTCAACCCAAGAAATTCTGATTCACTGGAAGTATCTCCTCAGGTGATTCTCAGGGCAGGATTTTAAGGTCGAGAATTTGAGAATCATTGCTTTAAGAATTGCAACCATTTTTAGAATTAATGATATAGAATCAATCAAGAATTAGTCACAGAGTCCATATGAATTCAATCACAGTGATTCTAGAAGACCACTCTGCTTTCATCTGAAATCAAAATTCTCTTGAAAATTAAGTATCATAAATCCAAGGCACTAAATGTTCTGGATCACTTGTCATACTCCTCAATCCCAAATCCAGGCAGAATGCTGTTGATGACCCTTGCCTGGTTGACTGTATTGACCTTTACATCATTATTTGAAGGCTAAATCACTGTTACTCTCCTCCTACCTTCAACATTTCCCACCACCAATGGAACTGAGCTTAAATTGTACTTTCAAAAATACTTCCAGTAGCCCTAACCCTTTCACCCAGCCGTAGCACTGAGAGCTTGTACTGTCATGAAGTAGTTTTAAAACAACAGTTAAACTACTTCCCATTCTAAATTCTTGACATACATTAACTCACCAAAAAAAAAAAAAATGATGAAGTAAGTTTATGTCATTTTCTGATAAGGATATTGAGGCACAAAAGTAATTAGAACTTAGAGAAAGAAACTTAACTGGGTATTTTGGAGAGGGATTATATTTTAGGCAAAGTTAATAATTTATAACTTTTGAGAAAAATCTGGTGAAATTCTCCAATTCAAGAAAATAATAGTTAAATAAATATCTAAATAGGAGATATGAAACACCACCATCACTAAAATAACAAAAATAAAACAATTTCATAGCTATTAAAAATCAAAGTAACTTTGTAAATTTGTATAACAAAAATTGTTTCAACTAATTAAACTATAATAATTTGAAATGTTAAGCGAGACATCCAGGTACTTCCAAACAATTAGAAAATATAGACCTTCTGCAAATGCCATGGGAGCAATCCTATGTAGGAAATTCAGTGTTGATGTAATTTTTTAAATGTAGCTCTTATTATATAAATAAATAAATAAGACCAATAGAAATTAAAGATTTTTGGTAAAAACAATTATACACTCACTATGTGAGGCCACTCAGGGTTGTCACATAGGCAACTCCCCATCTAAAAATGACCCCATCTGTTCCTTCATAGGGAATGCAAAGTCAGTGGTGGCAATAAAGTGTATCTATTTCTGCTTTTCCTGGGTGAATGTAGAATAGTGCTTTATCCTTGAAAATATGTAGCTACCCTGCAGACCCCTTTGTAAATTGAGTACCTGTTGGTATATTCCAGTTTCCCACTTGTGTTTTATGTACTTTGTACAGTGAGTGTCAGGTGTCACTTGTTTGATTCCAAGTCTGGGACCCATCAAATCTTCTTCCCAATTCTTAAAAAGAGTCTGTAGGCTGTGGTTATTCTTCCATGATTTATGTGGAACAAAAACTGACAGTGTAGGTTATTTTTCAATGAAAATATATCTTCTCATGTTATTTTTTCATCCTTTACAAATATTCAGTTATCTTCTTTCCCAGGTTAAATTCCATTCCGGTAGATGATGATGTTTTCCCAATTTAAATTTGCAAATGAATTAACATAGTAAGGTTTATTATGCTGGACCCTTGGTATTTAGGGTTTCACATTTAAAGCAGTGTGTAGGAAGACCATAAGCTGATGCAAAGATTAACTCTGACATAATAACTGTTTTTAGATCCACTGGGTAACAGTTTTCATTTTATTTATGAGCTTCATATTTTAAATTGACGTTTATGCTGGGCAATGTGTGAAATTATTTGACTGTGACCAGACTTATTTATAAATTCAATGTGAAGACTGACACATTTCATATGTTATTTGTATTATGAATATATTGGAAATGGTACAATTAAAATATCTGAGCTTAAAGAGGGAAGGGGAGATATACAGATCCAGTTAAGAAATAATGTCTGAGTGCACACAAACTCAAAAAGTTATAAAAGGAAAAGAAGCAATATGAACTACTTATCTCAGTGCCTGAAAATATGCAGGAAGCAAAAATAAGACCTGCGAAGGCTGGCATATGAAAAGGACTTCATGAAATGTTAACTTAACACATTTGAAATCATATTATAATTAGTACCGGGTGAGCCATATATGTTCCTAAAAACACCTAGAACTTAATATGCTTTCTCTCTCTCCCTCTGTCACTCTTTCACTCTTGCTGTCATTTTCATATCATCAAGTATGAACGTCTTAATTGAAAATCATGTTCCTAGAGAGTGCGCATCTTGCCAAATGGCAAAATATTACGACCTTCAATGAATTCTCTTCAGGTCTTTTAGCTCTGAGTGGACTCTGAACATTTAAGGGTCTAGGGTCTGGTTTGTGCTAGACTGACTTCTGTTTACCCAGATCACTTCAATTTACCTGGCCAGCAACAGGGAGAGGACTTTATATTCAAGGGGTTCATCTTATTGATTCTGAGGCAGCTCAGAAAAAGAATGATACTATAATTACCAGCAAGAAAAATTCTAACAAGGCACACACAAGGAAAAATTTGTTCCTTTTTTGTGACTCAAAATTTCTGATTCACATTTAGCATAATTCATTTCCTTTTAGTGAAAGTGTCAGTACCATTCTTTTCAAAATATTCCTTCTTCAGAATTCCCCTCTGCATTCAGAAATGACATATAATAGCAATAATAGCAATAATTATAGTAATAACAATACCATGTAGTTAGTGATTCAGGATAAAGTGATTGACACTGAAGACAATTATTGCTAGCATATAGTAAAGAAAAACTGGTTTGTTGGTAGGTAGAAGTACAAGACGCTTGGCAACTAGTGAAATGATGAAATCTGTTACCAAACACATAGCTCATTAGAATCGGGGAGTCTGTTGTGCTGAGGGTGGCAGCAGAATACTGTAAACTTTTCATTTATGTGTATGTATCACTTATCTCCCTACTGGGCACACAGTAGGCACTTAAATCTTTGTAGTTCATTTTATCAGTGATAACTGCAGAGTGAGCTTCTGGGAAAAGAGGAATTATGAAAACCCTGAGGAAGGAAGAAAGATTTGATTTCCAAAAAAAGAAAGAAAGAAAGAAAAATCTTTGAATCAGAAGCAGGTAGGGAAGCCAAAATCAAGGAATATGTAAAAAAAAAAAAAAAAAAACAAGGCTAGGTTAAAACATCAGATCAAAAAGTCTATTAAACAAAAGACCCAAAGGATGCATGTGCCAAGAAACAAAGTGATAGGTTCAAAGTCCAGTCACATAGTCAAGAATCTACCTGCATATGTATCAGTAGATGTTGGAAAAAAAGAAGTAAGAAAAGGAGCATGAAATGCCAGCACTAAAGAAGAACAATGATAAATGGTCCAAGAGTCATTTTAATCTAGTATTTAGATGAAGCTATTTAAGAAGGATTTCCCTGGTGACTCAGTGGTGAAGAATCCGCCTGCAATGCAGGAGATGCAGGTTCCATCCCTGGGTGGGGAAGATCCCCTGGAGAAGGAAATGGCAACATACTCCAGTACTCTTGTCAGGGAAATCCCAAGGACAGAGGATCTTGGCAAGCTACAGTCCATGGTTGTTGCAAAGAGTTGGACACAGCTTAGTGGCTATCAATAAAAACAACACAATGACAAGTCAGAGTTCATTCTGGAGGTGTTTAATAACAGTAAGTGATAATGACAACAACAATATTGCTTCTACTATAATACTGCCACTAATAATAAATTACCATCATTCCACAGGAGATGAAAAAATCTAAAGATTGACGTTAGGTTTATAGAATTTACAATGATAATTGTTAAATGTAAAGTTTATGTGATACTTTCAGTTGAGTGCATAATTATTATAATTAATACATTATGCAAATTTAATAAGTTTTAATAATTATTGATGAAGTTAAATGTATAGTTTTCTCTTCTGGCCTTGTTAGTATTAATGGTTCAGTATCTATGCTGCTGCTGCTGCTGCTAAGTCACGTCAGTCGTGTCCAACTCTGTAATTGCCATTAATTCAACTAAATACCCTGAAATATTTAATAATAACCATTACTATCATGTTCATCTTACAAACACCCTAGATCTTAGCTCTAAGACTGAGAATTCTTTTTTTTTAATTTATTTATTTTTAATTGGAGGATCATTATTTTACAATATTGCATTGGTTTCTGCCATATATCAACATGAATCAGCCATAGGTATACGTATGTCCCCTTCTTCTTGAACCTCCCTCCCACCTCCCACCTTATCCCACCCCTCTATGGATCCCACTGGGATCCCACCCTGGTTTTCATAGAACACCAGATTTGAGCTCCTTGAATCATACAGCAAATATCCACTGGATATCTAATTTTGCTAATTTAGATGGTAATGTATACATAGTAATGCTATTCCCACAATTCATCCCTTCTCCCTTCCACCATGTCCATGAATTCTTCAACCTACTTGTCATTCCCACCAGAAAAGGGGCAATATCACCCGAAATATTGAACTCCAGTTCTCTTGAATGAAGGAAATTTGGACAAGTGTATAGGAAAGGAAGAAATATGGTAACAGGAAAATGAGGAAGTGTGATGAAGGGGGCTAACCTCTGTGTATACCCATCGTTTCTGACATGGCCACAGAAAGTAACAAAGGAAGGTTTACCTCAGTGAGAACGTGATTTCATGGGTGACAAGTAGACCCACTTCCCCAATGGCTTCATGAAAATAAAAAACAAGACCCAGACACATTTACCTGTGGTATAAATCTTTTTTAAAAATCACAAAACATCTAATTCTATAAAGAAACATAACAACTTAAGATACAATATAAATTATTTTAATCTCCTCTCCCATTTAAGAGGGAAAAAATGTAAACAGGGGCAAAATGTAAACAATTATCATAAATTAAGACTTCTTAATGTCAAAATATTGCATCCAAGCACTGCATTTCAGCCTGTTTTGTTGACTATGATGGCTACTCCATTCTTCTATGGAATTCTTGCCCACAGTAGTAGATATAATGATCATCTGAGTGAAATTCACCCATTCCAGTCCATTTTAGTTCGCTGATTCCTAAAATGTCGATGTTCACCCTTGCCATCTCCTGTCTGACCACTTCCAATATGCCTTGATTCATGGACCTAACATTCTAGGTTCCTATGCGATATTGCTCTTTACAGCATAGGATTTTACTTCCATCACCAGTCACATCCACAACTGGGTGTTGTTTTTCCTTTGGCTCCCTCTCTTCATTCTTTCTAAAGTTATTTCTCCACTGATCTCCAGTATCATATTGGGCACCTACCGACTGGGGAGTTCATCTTTCAGTGTCCTATCTTTTTGCCTTTTCATACTGTTCATGCAGTTCTCAAGGCAAGAATACTGAAGCAGTTTGCCATTCTTCTCCAGTGGACCATGTTTTGTCAGAACTTTTCACCATGATCCATCCATCTTGGGTGGCCCTAAATGGCATGGCTCACAGTTTCACTGAGTTCGACAGGGCTGTGGTCCATGTGATCAGATTGGTTAGTTTTTTGTGATTGTGGTTTTCAGTCTGTCTGCCCTCTGATGGAGAAGGATAAGAGGCCTATGGAAGCTTCCCGATGGGATAGACTGACTGAGGGGGAAACTGGGTCTTCTTCTGATGGGTGGGGCCCTGCTCAGTAAATCTTTAAACCTCCTTCAAAAGGTCCCATGTACTTACTGCTGCAGTCAGTGCCCCCAACCAGGCTTCAACAGTACGTGAACCGTGAACTTCCAGATGTTCAAACTGGATTTAGAAAAGGCAGAGGATCAAACTGCCAATATCCATTGGATCATTGAAAAAGCAAGAGAGTTCTAGAAAAAATATCTATTTCTGCTTTATTGACTATGCCAAAAGCCTTTGTCTGTGTAGATCACAAAAAACTGTATAAAATTCTTCAAGAGATTGGAGTACCAGACCACCTGACCTGCCTCCTGAGAAATCTATATGCAGGTCAAGAAGCAACAGTTAGAACTGGACGTGGAAAAACAGACTGGTTCCAAATCAGGAAAGGAGTGTGTCAAGGCTGTCTATTGTCACCCTGCTTATTTAATTTATATGCAGAGTACATCATGAGAAATGCTGGACTGGATGAATCTCAAGCTGGAATCAAGATTGCCGAGAGAAATATCAATAACCTCAGATATGCAGATGACACTGCACTTATGGCAGAAAGTGAAGAAAAACTAAAGAGGCTCTTGAAGTGAAAGAGGAGAGTGAAAAAGCTGGCTTAAAACTCAACATTCAGAAAACTAAGATCATGGCATCTGAACCCATCACTTCATGGCAAATAGTTGGAGAAACAATGGAAACAGTGAGAGACTTTATTTTGGGGGGCTCCAAAATCACTGCAGATGGTGACTGCAGCCATGAAATTGAAAGACACTTGATCCTTGGAAGAGAAGTTATAAGCAACCTAGACAGCATATTAAAAAGCAGAGACATTACTTTGCCAACAAATGTCCATCTCAAACTCAAAGCTATGGTTTTTCCAGTGGTCATGTGTTACTCTAAAAGTCCAAGAGCGAGCGACAAGAATGAAAACAGAACACAAATTCTGGTGCAATGGATCAGGGGAGGGACCTGCAGCCTCTATTGGACTGAGGTGCAGAGTCCACACTGAGTCCAGCTTTTATTCCTAATTGCAGACTACAAAACTTTCTTTGATCTATCTTTCCCAAGACACTATATTGACATAGTCCAGATCTCCTTGTTTTTACCCAAGGCTGTCCCCTTCTGGGAAAATCTCGGGAACAATCAGCAAGTGCATAGGCAGTGTTCATACCTGACAGTGACCCGGTGTTCCAAGGTCCATGCTTTAATAATCCCAGGCATACTACCTTCTGGGTCTGGCCTTGGGGTCTGTAACGAGGCTGTTATTCTAAGAAAAACATGAAGAATAATCATAACACAGTTTCTTAACATATGCTGTTTTTCCAAGTGCTATTTCGGTGAAATTTCTCAAGGCTGTGAAAGCACATTATTAGGAATTCCCACTATAGTCATGTATGGATTTGAGGGTTGGATATAAAGAAAGCTGGGCACCAAAGAATTGACACTTTTGAACTGTGGTGTTGGAGAAGACTCTTGAGAGTCCCTTGGACAGCAAGGAGATCCAACCAGTCCATCCTAAAGAAAATCAGTCTTGAATATTCATTGGAAGGACTGATGCTGAAGCTGAAACTCCAATAATTTGGCCTCCTGATGGAAAGAACTGACTCATTTGAAAAGACCCTGATGCTGGGAAAGATTGAAGGTAGGAAGAGAAGGGGATGACAGAGCGTGAGATGGTTGGATGTCATCACCGACTCAATGGACATGAGTTTGAGTAAGCTCCGGTAGATAGTGATGGGCAGGGTGGCCTGGCATGGTGCAGTCCATGGGGTCACAAAAAGTTGGACACGACTGAGCAACTGAACTGAATGTCAAAAGATAGATACATTCAACAATTGTTATACAGTATATCCAATTAAGTGAATTTAGCAGTTTGGGAAGATACAGTGTTTAACTGCCTCTTTTCACTATGTATGAAAATTAACTTTGAAATATTTTAATATCAAAATGACTTTGTTTTTTATTCCAAAGAAATAATGCATCCTAACATATTAATTTATAATGGTAGTCATGATAAAACTCAGATTTTTACGGAATAAAAGGATAAAATACTGACAGAGAAAAAACAGAAGTCAAATGAAATAAGAATTAATACAGTATAACTTATCATTTATTTCCAATCTCCTCCTATCTTCCTAGTCCTGATGAAATGGAGCATTAAAGACTCATTAATTGAATATTACTGGAGTCAAATAATTTTAATGAATATGTACCCTATTACTTAAAATTCACATATACCATTCCATAATTGTTTGCTATGAATTTAAATCTATTAATTTTTTGTATTCATTGTCTAAATCACTCATTTAAAATGTCTCTGTATTCATACAGCATTTTAGGAGAAAATGAATAATTCAATTTCTTTATATCTTTCAAATATTCATTTTGATATAAACTAGTGAAAAATCATCAAAGAGGAAAAGCTTGTATTTTATAAATAATTGCCATGAATATGCTTGCTAATATAGGAGTTTAGAGCACCATAAAAAATATTGTATTCAAATTTCTTCAAAGTTATAAAACTCCAATATCACCTTAATTATACAGAACACACAGATGTATAATTACATGTCCAATATTTTATTTAGTATTTTTAAATCATATAAACTTTCATTTGAATTTCTATGAAGTCTTACCTCACTAATTGTTTTACTTAACATTTGTTATTTTCCATTATTATTTCTTTCACTTCAGTTGAGTCGCTCAGTCGTGTCTGATTTTTGCAACCCCATGGATTGCAGTGTGCCAGGCTTCCCTGTCCATCACCAATACCTGGAGCTTGCTCAAACTCATGTCCATCAAGTTGGTGATGCCATCCAAGCATCTCATCCTCTGTCGTCCCCTTCTCCTCCCGCCTTCAATCTTTCCCAGCCTCAGGGTCTTCTCCAAGGAGTCAGTTCTTCACATCAGGTGGCCAAAGTATTGGAGTTTCAGCTTCAGCATCAGTCCTTCCCATGAATATTCAGGACTGATTTCCTTTAGAATTGACTGATTGGGTCTGCTTGCAATCCAAGGGACTCTCAAGAGTCAGGTTTCTTTATAGTTCAACTCTCACATCCATATATTACCACTGGAAAAACCATAGCTTTGACTAGATGGACCTTTGTTGGCAAAGTAATGTCTCTGCTTTTTAATATGCTGTCTAGGTTGCTCATAACTTATCTTCCAAGGAGCAAGCATCTTTCAATTTCATGGCTGCAGTCACCATCTGCAGTGATTTTAGAGCCCCCCAAAATAAAGTCTATCACTCTTTCCATTGTTTCCCCAACTATTTGCCATGAAGTGATGGGATCAGATGCCATGATCTTAGTTTTCTGAATGTTGAGTTTTAAGCCAACTTTTAAACTCTCCTCTTTCACTTTCATCAAGAGGCTCTTTGGTTCTTCTTTGCTTTCTGCCATAAGTGCAGTGTCATCTGCATATCTGAAGTTATTGATATTTCTCCCAGCAATCTTGACCATACCTTGTGCCTCATCCAGCCCGACATTTCACATGATGCACTCTGCATATAAGTTAAATAAGCAGGGTGTCAATATACAGCCATGACATACTCCTTTCCCAATTTGGAAACAGTCTGTTCCATGTCCAGTTCTAACCGTTATTTCTTTAATTATAGAAAATAGATGTATTGATAGAAGGTTCACTCTTTTCTTGGTTAGAAACAACAGTGTACCTTTTAGAGGTTAATGTTTATTTTCTTTGTTTTCCCCAAATATATCCATGTGATGATAGCAAAAATTTTTTCTATTTTCTTTCTCTAAAAAATACACATAACATGAAATTTACCACTTTAACATTTTTAAATGTACACTAAAGTTTATATCCATTATTTTAAAATAGAGCTCTAGAACATTTTCATCTTGAAAAACTGAAATTCTGTACCTGTTGAACAACCCCTCTTTTTCCCACTCTTTTAGCCACTGGAAAGTACCATTCTACTTCCTGTTTCTAAGAATTTGACTACTTTAGATAATTCATATATTTGGAATCATGCACTATTTCTTTTTGTGACTGGCTTATTTCACTTAGCATAATGTCCTCAAGGTTCTTCCAGATTGTAGCATATCACAATATAAGCATCATTTAAGAATGAATAATATTCAGTTGTATGTATGTCCTACATTTTCTTTTTCTATTTATCTCAGTGGACATTGAAGCTGCTCACTGGATATATTAGTTGCAAATGTTTCAATGAACATGAGTGTAAGAATATCTCTTCAAGATCGTTTCCATTTTAATGAATATAAAATCACAAATGGAATTGCTGGATCATAAGATAATTCTAATTTCAATTCTTTGAGATATTTCCATATTTTTCCAATAAATACTGTACAATTTACATTCTTATCAACAGGGCACAAGGGTTCTAATTTCTCCACATTTATAACAACACTCGATATTTTGCCGTTCATGATAGTGACCATCCTAATGAGTGTGAAGTGATACCACTTCATGATTTTGATTTGTATTTCCCAGATGATTAGTAATGTTGTGCACCTTTTCATATACTTCTCAGTTGTTTGTATATATTCTTTGGAGAAATGTGTATTCAAATATTTTGCCCATTTTTAAACTGGATTGTTTGGTTTTTTGTTGTTCAGTATAGTTCTTTATAAATTTTAGATGTTAACACCCTGCCAAAGGTATGGTTTGCAAATCTTTTCGCCCATTCTGTAATCTGCCTTTCACTCTCTTGGTTGTTTCCTTGGTTGTTCAGAAATATTTAAGTATGATATAGTCCCATTTGTCTATTTTTGCTTTTGTTACTTGTGCTGTTAGTGTCATATCCAAGAATAATTGCCAAATTCATTAAGATGAATCTTTTCCTCTACATTTTCTTCTAGGAATTAATAGTTTCAGCCCTATTTTCAGTCTTTAATCCAATTTGAGTTAATTTTTTATTATGATATAAGATAAGAGTCTAACTTAATTATTTTGCATATGGATATCCAGTTTCCCCAGCACCATTTGTTGAAGAGACAGTACTTTCCTATTGTGTAACCTTGGTATATTTCTTGATGAAAGTTCTTTTACACCTCCAGGACCCCCAAAAATTATGTAGAACACACAATTTCTACATGAAACATCTGCAAGTGAAGTGATACCTGAATATGAACTTTGAATGGTCTCTTCTAAGTTTGGAAAAAGACAGCATCAGCTAGGATCAGATTCCCTCAGTTTAATTGGAAATGCAAAGTTAGATGTTATAACTATTTGATTAAGAGAAAAATATATCAATCAACTGGTTAAATTTGTATGAAATATACCTAGTCATCCCAGTAATATAAACATTGTAAGATAATGTAAGAAATGTAATAATATAAGCAACATATGGTTTTTAAATGCACTGTTTATGTTGTTTTTTAGTCTCTCAGTCATGTCCAACTCTTTGTGACTCCATGGACTGCAGCATGCCAGACTTCCCTATCCTTCACTATCTCCCATAGTTTGCTCAAACTCATGTCCATCGAGTCAACGATGCCATCCAACCATCTCATTTTCTGTCACCCCCTTCTCCTCATGCCCTCAATCTTTCACATCATTGGGGTCTTTTCCAATGAGTTGGCCACCTGATGCAAAGAGCGTTATTTTGCAGCTTTTTTTGCTTGATTTCTAATCTCATAGCAAAACTTGATATGATTTCAGATTTCTTAAATATATCGGTTTGCATTGTCCCCCAGCATATGACATATCTTGGAGAATGCTCCATTTGCACAAAAAAATAGTGTGTATGCTACTTTGGGATGGAATGTTCTATAAATATCAATAAGGCCACATGGTCTAATGTGTCATTTAAGACCTATGTTTCCTTACTGTTTTTCTGTCTGGATGATCTGTCTATTGATGTTAAGTGGGGTGTTATAGCCCCCCTATTGATTGTGTTACTGTCAATTTCTCCTTTCATGCTGGTTATTTGCCTTATATATTGAGGTGCTCCTGTTTCCAGTGCATGTGTATTTACAGTTATATCTTCTTGGATTAATCCTTTGGTCATTATATAGTTCCTTTATTGTCTCTTGTAACAGTCTTTGGCTTCCTTGGTGGCTCAGATGGTAACAAAACTGCATGCAATGCAGGAGAGCCCAGTTCAATCCCTCGGTCAGGAAGATATCCTGGAGAAGGGAATGGCTCCACTCCAGTATTCTTGCCTGGAGAATTCCATGGACAAAGGAGCTGAACTTGGCAGGCTGCAATGAGTCAGACACAACTGCATGACTAACACTTTCACTTTCACACTTTGTCTGGTATGAGTATTGTTACTCAAGTTTCTTTTATTTCCACTTGCACAGAATACTTTTTTCACTCCCTCACTTTGAGTCTTTGTGTCTCTAGCTCTGAAGCGGGTTTCTTATAGACAACATATATATGAGTCTTGTTTTTGTATCCATTTTAGCCAATCTATGTCTTTTTAGACATAGCTGGTGCACTTAATCCATTTACATGTAAGGTAATGTATATTTTTATTGCCATTCTGTTAACTGTTTTGGATTTGTTGGACTTCCCTGGTGGCTCAGTCAGCAAAGATTTGTTTTTGTAGGTCTTTTTTCTTGCTTTCCTCTTTTATTCTTTTATCTTATAATATTATGACTCTCTTTAGTGTTGTGTTTGGATTCTGTTTTCATTTTCATGTGTATATCTGCTACTGATTTTTTATATAGCAGTCTATATAAATATGTGATTGTTTTATGTTGCTCATCGCTTAATTTTAAATGCATTTCGAATTTCCCATACTGGTCCTCTCCTCCTGTCACAATGACTGGTTTTGATATCATAATTGTGTGTGGATGATTTGCTTCCTTCACTATATATTTGCCTTTATCTGTGAGCTTTCCTATTTTGCAATTTTCTTGTTTCTAGTTGTGGCCATTTCTTTTCTTCTTAGAGAAGTTCCTTTAGCATTTGTTTTAAAGTTGCTTTGGTAATGCTGAATTTTTTTAGCTTTTGCTTGTCTGTAAAACTTTTGATTTCTACATCAAATTTGATGAGAGCCTTGCTGGGTATTCTTTGTTGCTGTTCCCTTTAAATATATCATGCCATTATCCCATGCTTTATCCCTTTAAATATATCATGCCATTATCCCTTGCTTTATCCTTTAAATATATCATGCCATTATCCCATGCTTTATCCCCTTACATATATCATGCCATTATCCCATGCTTTATCCTTTTACATATATCATGCCATTCCCTTCTGGCCTGTAGAGTTTCTGCTGAAAAATCAGCTTCTAGTCTATGGGGATATCCTTTTTAGTTATTTGTTGCTTTTCCATCATTACTTCTAACATTTTATCTTGTTTTGTTTTGAATTTTTGTCATTTTGATTACTATGTGTCTCAATGTGTTGTTCCTGGCATTTATCCTCTCTGTGCTTCCTGGACTTTGGTGATGTTTTTCCTTTCTCATGTTAGAGAATTTTTCAGCTATTATCTCTTTAAATATTTTCTCATGCCCTTTCTCTCACTTTGCTCCTTCTGGGGCCCCTATAATGCAACTGGTGGTGCATTTGACATTGTTCTATAGGTGTCTTAAACTGTCCTCATTACTTTTCCTTGTTTTATTTTCTTTTTCTGTAGCAGTAATTTATACCATCCTATCTTTCAGCTCACTGATTCACTTTTGCCATATTTATTCTATTGTTCCTTCTAATGTATTTTCATTTCAGTTATTGTATTCTTCAACTGTCTGGTTGTTCTTTATACTTCCTAACCATTTCCTTACCTTCTTACTTTATGCATTCATTCTTTTCCCAAGTTCTTGAATCATCTTTACTATCATTACTGTGAACTTTTTCTCAGGTAGATAAGCTGTCTCCACTTCACTTAATTGTCCTTTTGGGGTTTTATCTTGTTCCTTAGTCTGAAATAGATTCCTTTACTGTCTCATTTTGTTAAAGTTGTTATATGTATTTTTATGGTTGTGATAGTTTGGTTACATTTCTTGACCTTAGAGAAGTGGCCCTCTGTATGGGATATCCTATATGTTCCAGCAGCACATTCCCCTCTCGTGACCCAAGGGCCTATGATCTGGTGTACTGACCTAGGATCTGTACTCCTGGGTACATTCTAATCTGTGTTTGTGGATTCAGTTCTGCAAACAGCAGGATCTTAATCTCCTTGCTTTCAATGTCTGCCTCCCGATGGGTGAGGCTGTTCTAGATGTTTGCGAAGGCTTCCTGATGGAAGGGGCTGCTGCCTGCTCACTGGTGAGTGGGGCTGGGCCTTAACCCTGTGGGGGGCAGGCTCATGTCAAGTGGTGTCTAGAGGTGACTCTAGGCTCAAGATGTCTTTAAGCATCTTGTCTGCTGATGGGTGTGGCTGTTTTTCCACCCTGTCAGTGGTTTGGTCTGAGGTATCCCAGCACTGGAGCTTACAAGCTGTTGGATGGGGCCAGGTTTCAGGGCCAAGGACCCAAACTGTCTGCCTCTAGCCAGAGTTCACATAGTTCCCCATATGTCTGCCACCAGGTTTTATTATCCCAGAGAGCCACCACTGCCCCTTCCCTTCCCAGGAGATCCAGCAAGACCAGCAGGTAGGTCTGGCCCAGGCTTCTGTGGAGTCACTGCTTTTGCTCCGTGACCCAGTGTGCATAGGACCTTTGTGTGCACCCTCCAAGAGTGGAGTCTCTGTTTTCCCCAACCTGTGAAATTCCTGCAGTTAAGCCCTGCCTGCCTTCAAAGCCAGAAGTTCTGGGGACTCCTCCTCTTGATGCCGGGCCTCTAGGCTGGGGGCCTGGCATGGGATTCAGAGCTCTCACTCCTGTAGGAAAACTTCTACATTGTAATTATTCCCCAGTCTGTGGGGCACCCATGCAGTTGGTATGGGATTTGATTATATCATGAGAGTGCTCTTTCTGCCATCTTACCATTTCTTCTCTATGTCTTTGCATATAGAGTATCTTTTTTTTTTGCAAATTCCAGTCTTTTTTTTTTTCCTTGATGATTATTTATCAGTTAGTAATGATTTTGGTGTCCCTATGAGAGGAGGTGAGCTTAAAGCCTCCTACTCTGCCATTTTACCTCAATAAAAACAATGATACTGTTTCTATTTAGAGTCTTTCTATAAAACATGAAACATGAAACAAGACATGGAGACATAAAGCTATCAATTTGGGTAAAAACAAAATCCACATTTTCCATGAAATGAAGGAACAGTCACCATATCTGCAATGATTATGCATATTTCACCTATTTTAAAATTTTAGAAAAAAATATTTGAGCATTGTCTCTTTTAATTCAGAAAAGGTATACAGTTAACTTGCCAAATTGAATGTCTGATTTCCTTAGAGCCTCTACTATACCATACATAATAAAAAGCAGTGAAGAAAATGATGCTATCCTAAATACTGAGTCCAATTTCTTCTTTTGGATTTGATTATGGGCACCAGCATTTTAATACTCTGTTTTGCTATGATGGAGGATACAAAAATTTTCAAACCTCCATGTGCATATGTTATGAATATTAACTAATATTCTCACTAGGGGAGAGCAACTGGCAAATTCATAACTTATCCTTCTGCTTGTGTGTTTATACAAAGAGCTAAATGCTGTTTATCAGCCTTTATGCCTTGATCACAGGTGTCAGCATATGAAAGTGGTGAATAATCTTGACTCCCTGTTGTGAAATGCAACTCGTGAAATTCAAACCTACTTGTGAAATTTAAGAACTGTTTCATAGTTGACTGATCACTAATGGCCTATGTATTCACAATTTATTAGTTAAACAAAGAATGTGTCTGTGGTTGGAAATATAATCCAAGTTTATAAATTTGCCTGATATTTCCTTATTTCATTCTTTAACTGATCTTGTGGACTCAATTATGGTATATGTTGAATGGCTAACTTTCTAGGGTATCATCAAACAAATCAGAGATATCTACAGCTCCATAAAATATAATGCTTAGCCATATAATACTATAATTAATTTCATGACTTTGTAATGAATTCTTTCTCTCAACCTTTGGGGGGGTTCTTTTTGGTTCTTGTAAAATTTGTTTAATGATATTTTGCATCTGTTTTGCAAACCTAACCAGAATCAGCAGTCAGAGAATTCTGAAATGTAGTTAAATTTTGAAGATATTTCCTTTTTGATCATTAATATTCTATCCCCTATTGAAAAAGCTTACTCCATTGTAAGATAATTATCTTAAGAGAGCTTCATAAAGAAGCAATATTTTCTGGCAAGAAGTTAGCCACTCTTTTGAGTAACACAGTATTTAGGAACAACATGTCAAGGGTAAGAGTCTCTGGTACAAGAATAACTCTTATGATGTGGAATCATGATATAATTCTAGTTAGTTAAAGGAATACTTTCATGTCTAGCTATTTAGTTTCCTTTTTATATTTGCTATATTTTGTCTGAATAGTGTTAGGATAGGAGAGTAAATTTTAATATAAGAACTTCAAGCTGTACTAGCTCTAATTTTCAGTGCTTTTGCTACTAACACATACAATACCAAAAGCAAAACTCTATCTAGATTCTTGCTCTTCAAAGTGATATCATGGACCAGCAGCATCTGCACACCCAACACGCTTGTTAAAACACAGAATCTCAGGTATGACCACAGATACACTGAATCAGAATCTGCGTCTTAGCATGTTCCCCGTTTATTAAATAAGATGCCAAATAGATATATGTCAATTGCCCCAAATTCTGCCTCCTAAAAGAAGTTTTCAATATAAGCCTTAAACCAGTAGATAAGAGTAATATGATCACAAGAAATGGAAGAAAAAGAGACAAAGAAGATCATTGTCATTTTGGTACATACCTAGTAATCTGCTGATTGAGCCAAGGTTTTTGGAAGACCTATCTCCTTTATGACATCATCAGAGATTCTAGAGAATCTGAAGAAATTCTCAGTTTTAGATCTCTCATTCTTATAGAAGTAAAAGAGATGGTACATAATGTTTTTCAGCTAAGAATTATGAACACAAGATTTAATTCCTTAGTTTGTACTTTAAGAAGGCTTTATGTCCTCCTACCCTAAACTCATCTTTCATAAACCAATGAAAGAATGGAATCTCAGTGAGATACATAAAACATTACTCAAAACACAAAAGCTATTTTAAAATAGTAATTAAAGAAACTGGAGAAAGAAATGACAACCCACTCCAGTATTCTTGCCTGGAGAATCCCATGGACAGAGGAGCCTGGTGGGCTTCAGTCCATGGGGGTCACAAAGAGTTGGACATGACTGAATGACTAAGTTTCAATTAAAGAAAATAGTTCATTATTTTCATAAACTTTCTGTTTGATCTATCTGCATTGAGAACACGTTTACATAGCTCAACACTCATTGCATGTCTAGTATAAACAGATATAATAAACTCTTTGGAGGTTCTGAGTATGTATGAAAGCAATAGTTATTATAGCAATCTTGCCCACTTACTCAGCAAAAGAAAAATCTAAAATTTGCTATTATATAAAGCCAAAGTTATAGCATGACTTTTTATTTTATTATAAAATTGGATGAGTTATATCAATCAATATGCTTTATTAAATAGCAAACCCTTTATTACATCTTAGCAAATGCATTTTCTTATTCAAAAAATAAACTTTCTAGTTCATAAATATTAAAATGCTTGTTTTTTCTGTTATTTTTTAATTGTTCATGAGTAAGAATTTTAAATCTTAAGAACAATAAATGTTTTCTAGATTTTCTGATTTCATAGTAATTAAGACAGACCACTGGGGACAGGCTTCTTCCTCACTGCAAGAAGTGAAGTAGCAAATGCTTCATTTGAGCAGATGCCAAATAAAAGTATTTTTGTGACCTTAAATTAACAAAACATATGCAGTTGGAAGATCTACATATTTGACAAGAAGGAAGAACATGGAAAAAATACAGAATTCAATCAGGTTATAAAGAGACTGATGAAAAACTTGGCTGCAACCTTAGTGACATGTGTAGTGGAGTGAAGACTTGTTTATTCAAATTAGAGAAAATAATGATTTAAGGGTCTGAATGGAGACATTAAACTGTCTCAGTGCCAAATGGAAATATATTAAAATGTCTTCAGAGAAACAAAGAAATACAAAATGCAACCAAGCAGAGAAATAAAATAGTTGAATGTAATGGTGTTTTAGGACTCCATTTATTCAAATCAAAGGGATATATATAGCCATATATATACAGAAACTATGAAAATTAACTCTCTGTAAATAGTATGAAATCATAGGCCTTTGACGTCACAGCAACCACAAAATAGTGACGTAGAATGAATAATCCTGACATGCGCATTATGCTTGAATTGTAAACAAGCATAGTGTTCATCAGCAGGAAAATGTTTCAGTTGACCTTAGCCAAAATGCCGAGACACAATGGTAGGAAAATGTTTCATTATATTGTGTAACTTCCTTATGAACTAAAATTATGCAGATATTCAAGAAAAAATGCCATACCCTAATCTCTTAAATTATAGAAGTACTCATGTTGTACTTTTCAGCAACAAAAGCAAATTCAATAGTAATGTGGTTAACATGATGCTACTCATGTACAAAAAACACAACGGAGACTGACTATATAGTAATCTAAATTTGTATGAGAAAAGACACCAGAGATTTGATAAATGTTGTTTTTCTGCAAAAGGAGTGAATGACCTGGCAAAACCTTCTATTTTCCTCATATTCAATGGGTCAGAGCAAATGTATATTACTTTCACAATTTTAATAAAAAATATTAAAGTTGTTTTTATAATTAAGATAATGAGGTTTAACTTGAAGATAATCAAGCTGATAGATAAAACTACAAGTTTTTAAAAATACAAAGGATGGAACAAATAATTTAAAAATATACTGTAAGCTAAATTAAGAGAAGAAATAAATAAATAGACAAATATACCATGTTTCTATATTGATGCATGCATGCATCAATGCATGCAATCACTTCAGTGATGTCTGACTCTTTGCAACCTTATGGACTGTAGCTCACCAGGTTCCTCTGTCCATAGGATTCTCCTGGCAAGAATACTAGAGTGGGTTGCCATGCCTTTCTCCAGGAGATCTTCCCCACACAGGGACTGAACCTGTGTTTCCTGAGTCTCCTGCATTTCAGGTGGACTCTTTACCGCTGGGCCACTAGGGAAACCCCTATGTACTGATGTGTGCTAAGTTGCTTCAGTTGTGTCCAACTCTTTGTGATCCCGTGGACTGTAGCCCACCAGACTCCTCTGTCCATGGGGTTCTCCAGACAAGAATACTGGAGTGGATTGTCATGCCCTCCTCATGTATTGAAAACTCAATATTATTAAAATGACAGTCTCTGAAATTTACCGGTAAATTCACTGCAGGTATGTGTGCATGGGTTTCCTTGGTGGCTCAGATGCTAAAGAATCTGCCTGCAATGCGGGAGACCTGAGTTCAATCCCTGGGTTGGAAAGATCCCCTGGAGGAGGGCATGGCAACCCACTCCAGTATTTTTGCCTGGAGAATCCTCTTGAACAGAGGAGCCTGGCAGACTACAGTTCGTGGGGTCACAAAGAGTCAGATACGGCTGTGCAACTAACTACACAAAACAGCACTGCTGCTGCTGCTGCTAAGTCGCTTCAGTCGTGTCCGACTCTGTGCGACCCCATAGGCAGCCCACCAGGCTCCTCCGTCCATGGGATTCTCCAGGCAAGAACACTGGAGTGGGTTGCCATTTCCTTCTCCAACAAAACAGCACATGTGTGCATAAATTAACAAGCTGATTCTATTATGATTTTTTAATTAAGAAAGCTTGGATAGCTAATACAATTGTTGAGGAAAGAATAAAGTTTGAAGACTCATGTTATCAGATTAAATACTTAACATATTTATGATAGTCTCATTCTGGTGCAAAGATAGACAAATGGACCAAAGCACAGGAGAAACAACCCAGGATCATATATTCAGTCAGCTAGGTATGGCAAAGGTGTTACTTCAATTCAGTGGGTAAACATATCTTTTCAATAAATGATGCTAGAATAGTTGGATATATATTTGGAAAAAATTGCCTTTCACACTACACAAAACTTTATTCACAATGAATTATAGACACAAATGGAAACTAGGAAACAATGAAGCACCTGAAAGAAAACATAAGAGATGGTCTTCATGACATTGGTTTATGCAAGATTTTTGTATAGGACACATATTAAACAGGACACATGACACAACTAAATAGCTAAAAGATATGAAGCAACTAAAATATATTTAAAAATTTCCAGTCATTTGGCAATTAAACATGCAGGATTGTGAGCCTTAGGAAAGAGAAAAGACAAAGTAAGATATATGATTTCACCAGCTTAATGCCTAGAATCACAGTCTAACTGAATTGACATCAGAGATCGTAGCTTAGGAAATTCAAGGTACCAAGCATTTTGGTCTGCTCCAACACTCTAAGTGTGAGAAAAGTGAATTTCACTGTCATAGCAAAAGTATGTGTATTTAATAATGTGACATAAATAGAGTTCTTACTTATGACCAAATCATATCATTAAGTTGACTTTTCTCCTAGGCTTAAGATGATTATAGTCCAGTCATTTCCATCAGTAATTGTAGACTGACTAAAATCACAAGCGTGGACTAATAAGAAAGAGTCATTTGTCAAATAGACAACACACTGTGTCCTTTCAAAGTACCACAGGGATAATGAAGTTTCTGACATGAATATGATAAAATAGTAAAATATGTAACATATCTTATTATTGATTTCACAGATTAGTCAGGTGCTCACACAAAAATATAATTTATAGATTAAAAGCACAGAAATAAAGAAAAGTATTAAGTTATATTATACTACCTTGAGTGTTTATCTCTCAACTGAGAAATATTAGAACATATTAGGAAGTTTATCAATAATAGTAATGCTGTTATCTAATAATATAGTGCTGTTAAAAGAAACTTGAAAATAGAGTGACTTAAAACAAATGATTGCATTTCTTCTTATCATTTATAACAAAATAAGAAGCATTGGGGAAAGTGATCTAAATATTCAAATGAAATTGGCCAGAAAAATGAACAACCTAAACAAAAGAAAAATTAAAATAGCAAAATAAAATTACATTTCTTAAGTTCAGTTAAATCACTCAGTCATGTCTGACTCTTTGCGACTCCATGGACTGCAGAACACCAGGCTTCCCTGTCCATCACTAATTCCTGGAGTTTACTCAAACACATGTCCATTGAGTCAGTGATGCCATCCAACCATCTCATCCTCTGTCATCCCCTTTTCCTCCCACCTTCAATCTTTCCCAGCATCAGGGTCTTTTCAAATGAATCAGTTCTTTGCATCAGGTGGCCAAAGTATTGGAATTTCAGATTAACCATCAATCCTTCCAATGAATATTCAGGACTGATTTCCTTAGGATGGACTGGTTGGATCTCCTTGCAGTCCAAGGAACTCTCAAGAGTCTTCTCCAGTACCACAGTTCAAAAGCATCAGTTCTTTGGAGCTCAGGTTTCTTTATAGTCCAACTCTAAATCCATATGACTACTGGAAAAACCATAGGTTTGACTAGACGAAACTTTGTCAGTAAAGTAATATTTCAGTTTTTAATATGCTGTCTAGCTTGGTCATAACTTTCCTTCCAAGGATCAAACATCTTTTAATTTTATGAATGCAACCACCATAGCAGTGATTTTGGAGCCCAAAAAATTAGAGTCTGTCACTGTTTCCATTGTTTTCCCATCTATTTGCCATGAAGTGATGGGACTGGATGCCATGATCTTTGTTTTTTGAGTGTTGAGTTTTAAGCCAATATTTCACTCTCTTTCACTTTCATCAAGAGGCTCTTTAGTTCTTCTTCACTTTCTGCCATAAAGGTGGTATCATCTGCATATCTGATATTTATTGATATTTCTCCTGGCAATATTAATTGCCGGGATCTTGATCCCAAAAGCTGGGATCTTGATCCCAGCTTGTGCTTCATCCAGTCAAGCATTTCTCATGATGTACTCTGCATATAAGTTAAATAAGTAGAGATGATATACAATCTTGACGTGCTCCTTTCCCAATTTGGAACCAGTCTGTTGTTCCATGTCCAGTTCTAACTGTTGCTTTTTAACCTGCATACAGGTTTCTCAAGAGGCAGGTCAGGTGGTCTGGTATTCCCGTCTCTTGAAGAATCATTCCACTTTGAATGATCCATACAGTCAAATGCTTTGGAATAGTCAATAAAGCAGAAATAGATGTTTTTCTGGGACTCTTTCGCTTTTTTGATGATCCAACAGATGTTGGTAATTTGTTCTCTTGTTCCTCTGCCTCTTCTAAATCCAGCCTGAACATCTGGAAGTTCACAGTAAACATACCGTTGAAGCCTGGCTTGGAGAATTTTGAGCATTGCTTTGCTAGCTAGCATGAGATGAGTGCAATTGTGTGGTAGTTTGAGCATTCTTTGGCATTGCCTATCTTTGAAATTGGAATAAAAACTGACCTTTCCAGTCCTGTGGCCCCTGCTGAGTTTTCCAAATTTGCTGGCATATTGAGTGCAGCACTTTCACAGCATCATCTTTTAAGATTTGAAATAGCTCAACTGGAATTCCATCACCTCCACTAGCTTTGTTCATAGTGATGCTTTCTAAGGCCCACTTGACTTCACATTCCAGGATGTCTGGCTCTAGGTGAGTAACCACACCATCATGGTTATCTGGGTCATGAAGATGTTTTTTATTATAGCTCTTCTGTGTATTCTTGCCACCTCTTCTTAATATCTTCTGCCTCTTTTAGGTCCATAACATTTCTTTCCTTTATTGTGCCCATCTTTACATGAACTATTCCCTTGATATCTCTAGTTTTCTTGAAGAGATCTCTAGTCTTTCCCATTCTGTTGTTTTCTTCTATTTCTTTGCATTGATCATTGAGGAAGGCTTTCTTATCTCTCCTTGTTATTCCTTGGAACTCTGCATTCAAATGAGTATAGCTTTCCTTTTCTCTTTTGACTTTTGCGTCTCTTCTTTTCTGAGCTATTTGTAAGGCCTCTTCAGATAACAGTTTTGCCTTTTAAATTTTTTTCTTCTTGGTAATGGTTTTGATCACTGATCCTGTACAATGTCATGAACCTCTGTCCATAGTTCTTTAGGCACTCTATATCAGATCTAATCCCTTGAATCTATTTTTCACTTGCACTGTGTAATGGATTTAATTTATTCATCCCTGAATGGTCTAGTGATTTTCCTTACTTTCTTCAATTTCAGTCTAAATTTGGCAACAAGGTATTCATGATCTGAGCCACAGTCAGCTCCCGGTCTTGTTTTTGCTGACTATATAGAGCTTCTCCATCTTTGGCTGCAAAGAATACAATTAACATGATTTTGGTATTGACCATCTGGTGATGTCCATGTGCAGAGTCTTCTTTTGTGTTGTTGGAAGAGGGTGTTTGCTATGACCAGTGGGTTCTCTTAGCAAAACTCTGTTAGCCTTTGACCTGCTTCATTTTGTACTCCAAGGCCAAATTTGCCTGTTACTCCAGGTATCTCTTGACTTCCTACTTTTGCATTCCAGTCCCCTATAACTTAAAGGACATCTTTTTTGGTGTTAGTTCTAGAAGGTTTTGTAAGTCTTCGTAGAATCGTTCAACTTCAACTTCTTTGACTTTAGTGATTGGGGCATAGACTTGGATTACTGTGATACTGAATGGTTTGCCTTGGAAATTAACAGAGATAATTCTGTCATTTTTGAGACTGCACAAAAGTACTGCATTTTGGACTATTTTGTTTACTATGAGGGATACTCCGTTTCTTCTATGGGATTCTTGCCCACAGCAGTTGATATAATGGTTATCTGAATTAAGTTCTCCCATTCCAGTCCATTTTAGTTCACTGATTCTTAAAATGTCGATGTTCCTTCTTGCCATCTCTTATTTGACCACTTCCAATTTACCTTGACTCATGGACATAACCTTCCAGTTTCCTATTTAATATTGTTCTTTACAGCATCTAACTTTACTTCCATCACCAGTGACATCCAGAACGGGGTGTTGTTTTCACTTTGGCTCAACCTCTTCATTCTCTGGAGCTATTTCTCCACTCTTCTCCAGTAGCATATTGGGTACCATATGTTGGTAGCATACCTACCAACCCGGAGAGTTCATCTTTCAGTGTCATATCTTTCTGCCTTTTCATTCTATTAATGGTGTTGTCCTCAAGGCAGGAATATATTGAACTAGTTTGCTATTTCCTTTTTCAGTGGACCATGTTTTATCAGAACTTACCACCAGGACCCGTCCATCTTGGGTGGCCCTACATGGCATGGCTCATAGTTTCATTGAGTTAGACCAGGCTGTAATGCAAGTTTTCAGTTTGGTTAGTTTTCTTTGATTATGGTTTCCATTCTGTCTGCCCTCCGATGGATAAGGATAAGAGGTTTGTGGAAGCTTCTTGATAGGAAGGACTGGCTGTGGGGAATTTGGGTCTTGCTCCATTGGATGGGGCCACGCTCAGTAAATCTTTAGCCCAATTTTCTGTTGATGGGGGGTGGAAGCTACGTTCCCTCCCTGTAGTTTGGCCTGAAGCCAAACTATGGTAGGGGTAAGACTCATCTTCTCTGAGAACTCTAAAGTTGCAACTAAGTGCTGAACAGTCATTGACAGGAGAATGTTGGATCCCCCCAAAAAAGATACCCCACGTCCAAGGGCAAAGCAGAAGCCCCAACAAGATGGTAGGAAGAGCGAAATCACATTTAGAAACAAACCCCATACTTGCCAGAGACACTCAGAGGACTCAAACAAAACCTTGTGGGCACCAGGACCCAGGGACCCCATAAGAGACTGAGCCAGACCTGCCTATCTCCTGTGGGGGCACAAGTCAGCAGGGGCCTGCCACGGAGACAGGGGCTCCTGCTGCAGCAGATCTGAGAGGCTTGCTGCGTGAGCCCCATCATACAGCCACTAGGCAGACAACCCACAAACTGGAGAACAGTTACACAAAGAGGTTCTTGCACTGTTGCAAAAATTCTAGGGCTAACGACAGATTTCCCAACCTGGGGATCCGGCAAAGGGACTGAGAACCCCCAGGGAATTTGACTTTGAAGGCCAGTGGGACTTGATTACAGACTTCCACAGGACTGAGGAAACGTGCACCTGGACCCAGGAGAAGGAGCAGTGACCCCATAAGAGACTGAGCCAGACTTCCTGTGAGTGTCCAGGACTCTCTGACAGAGGCGTGGGTCCACAGTGGCCTGCCTTGGGGTCAGGAACACTGAATACAGTAGTCCTGGCAGAAGTCCTCAGGTGACCTCTCAGAAGGAGGTCACCGTTACTGCCATTTATAACAATTACATATTTTAAAATCTGTTTTAAATATTTGAAGACAAAATGATGTATGTCAGAATATATACATATAGAGTCACAAAAAATGTAAAAGACTAGCCACGTACTGACAAAAGATAGGCAAGATAAGTGTAATGCTTTTGATTAAGAACAGATTATTACTTAGACTATACAAGAAATGTGTGCAAATCAGTAAGAAAAAGCAAGCAACCCAATTTTTAAAGTGGATAAAATGTGTGAACCCTCAATTCACAAAGAAGGAACTCTAAATGATCATAAACATAAGAAAAGATGCTCAACCTTGATAACAATTAGGAAAAGTTCAAGTTAAAAACATAATTTACTTTGTCAGATCTAGCATATTGTCATAAACAAAAAGCACTGGTAATATTAAATATCAATGAAGAAGTGAGGAACTGGGAGCATTCACACTGTTATTAGGAGTGTGTAAATTGGTGTGAATTTTTTATAAATATTTGGTGATATCTACTGAAGGGAAGAGGTAAGTTCTTTATGATCCATCAATTCCATATGTATCAAAAGAATGTATTAATGAGAAAGAGAAAATGCAAAAAAAAAAAGGTTAAGTGCATTTTTATGTATATGTATATACCTATGAATGTATATGTATATATGTATATATATGTAATATAGTATATATTATCTCATATACATACTGTAAATGATTTAAAGAGGGAAATTAGTGAATACAATAACATGCTCAGATATCAAGATAAAAGGCTCCAGTTAAAGTGAATTTCCTAGATCTACAAACAATGGATACGTTTTAAAATTGTGTTTCAAGTTACAAAATAATTAATAACACAGTTACATTTATATATATTTTTTAAAAACTATCAGAACAAACACCAGTATTACATGTTATTAATGTCTCTGTCACTATAGTAAAATTAAAAGTATAGATTTTAATGAATTACATAACCACTATAAAATAGTGGTTTTTTTCTAGAGTTTAAGCAAGGCAAATGAGATCGCTTATGCAGACCTCGAGCCTCAGCTCTAATGATTTATATTGTTTTAAAATATAGATCTGAAGCAAATATGGATAATAGTTATTTCTGACATATCAGTAGAAAAAATTTGCTGAATGATAATTTACATTTTTTATTTGGAATGCATTATGTTGTTCAGTTGCTCAGTCTTGTCTGACTCTCTGCAACCCCGTGGACTGCAGCACGTCAGACTTCCCTGTTCCTCACCATTTCCCAGAGCTTGCTCAAGCCTTATGTCCATTGAGTCGGTGAGGCCACCCAACCATCTCATCCTCTGTCATCCCCTTGCCTTCAATCTTTCCAAACATCAGGGTCTTTTCCAGTAAGTCATTCTTCACATCAGGTGGCCAAATTATTGGAGCTTCAGCTTCAGCATCAGTCCTTCCAATGAATATTAAGGATTGATTTTATATTTATGAGGAAAACTGAAACTTTATTTCTCTTTGAAATATTTTATTATTTAAAAAGGAAAGGAAAAACTTAAATGAATTAAACAAGTTGAATTTAATTTGTTAGTTTCTTCTTAGAAGAAATTTATCAGGAGTCATCAGGTTTGGAAGACAATTATATGACTGCTATTGGTCCTTAATCTTGTAAACACCTAGGGTCCTCTTTTGCTTCTGTATTTGTCCTCCTATCCATTCTCTCTCTTTTTTTAAAAATTTTATTTATTTATTTTAGTTTATTTATTTATTTATTTTAGTCATTCTCTTTTAATTTGTTCAATTAGCTGGTTTGGTTATATAACTTTTAAATAACTTTTCCCATTGTAATTTTGCTTTTTATTCATTTCTTTTTATATTGCTCTTTATCTTAGGTAATATCAACCTATTTATAGTTTTTATTTGTCATTTTTTATTATTTTATCTTCTTTCTCAATTTAAATTCCCTACTGTATCTGTACCACTATATTTTTATGTATTCTGATGTTTTATCATTTTATTTTACTCTTTACATGACAGGCTCAATATTTTATCTTCAGTAATATCCCCATTGCTAATTTTATCTATTTCTGATAAATTCTTCTGTCATCCTTCTTTGTTATTATCAAGTATAAAAATCATTTTGGAATAGGAGTAGTAATGGAGATTGTCCATGCCCTGAGGCATATTGAAGCATTTTCTTTACAAATACACCTGCACAGAATCTATCAGACATCTTCTGTTGATTTCTATATTCCCTTCAAAGGTGAATCATCTGATTTCAAATTCCTTAAAAGTAATCTAGGAGAAAGTAGACATAAAAACCACCTTCACAATCCTGCTTTCACTACAATACACTCGGACATAGGAACGGTGTTTTCTTTTCATATAAAACATTCCCAATCCCTTCATGAAATCACAGTCATAATCATAATCCTTTATCTCATATTTTTTTCTCCAAGTAAATCCTGGAGAGTAGCCAACACATAGACAAACTGTCACATCAGGGGAGTGGGCCACAGGAGAGAATCATTTGGAGCAGAATGGAACTTGGAAAACATTTTCTACAGGCAAGTTGACCTAAGAAATTCAAGATTTGTACCAAAATTCAATGAACTATATTGTAGGATAGGCCCCATGTCTTGGTCATTACTGTTTTTGTAGTTCTTGGCTTAACATAGGTAAGAATTCAATAAATGTTTTATACAGTAATGAGTAAGTCCATTTAGTTTGTCAGAAATAAGCTTGCTTGCCTCAGAGATGGGAATGAGTCAAAGGCACACCAATCTTAAACTGGAAGAAGCAAATGGCTTGACCTGTGATCTTGTAGACTTTCTGGAAAGTAACTTTCCGTGACTTCACCTCTGTTCTGAAATGAGTGGCTAGAGTTCAAAATGCAAAAGACTTAACTTTTCCACAAAATACAGTTTTATGCTATTAAATTGCAAGAGGTCAGCCCCTTATATTTCAGAAATGTATTATGAAATTTCTCCACATGATTAAATTGAATTATATATAGTCTTATTAAGGTTACGCTCTCAAACAGAGCAGGATAATATATTATGAGAAAGATAAAGAGAATAAAAATAGAAAATGGATTTTTCCAAATTCTGGCATGAGTGCTCAAAAAAGTGAGTTTATTTGTCAAAGGATTTTACTCATCTGTCTGTAAAATGAAGAGATTAATTTATTAATGATCTTCAAAATGGATTTTTACAGCCTGTCATTAGATCATAAAACCAGTCAGGTGATTACAATCAGCATTTAAGGATGTATAAAATGAAATAGAAGAAAGATTTCTATAGGGTATTATATACGTATAAGGATAAGTAAAATATTATAAAACTTAGTTTTCAATTCATATGTGTGGGTTTGTCAGTGTGTGTTCTGGATCATGATTAAACGTGCCTTTACTGTGTATGTTGATTTTAGAAAAAAAAGAGGTGCTTAGCCAGCTATCTTCCAAATGTGACCATTTCTGATTTGAATATTCTAGTTGTTTCAATCAACCAAATTCATTCTTGTTTCATTCATTTTATGAAAAATTTAGAAATATCTTATTTATGAGTCTATGTCTTAACTAATTTATTGGCAGAAAATAGAATTTGATTTGAATACAACCCAACTGACTTCCCATTAAGTACCTTCTAATGTTATACAAGCAGCTTTGTTCATACATCCATTTGATTTATTGTTAAATATTTTAAACTTATACACATATACATAAAAATATGGCATACCAAACAGAAAAACAGAATGTGATTAGATATTTGAGAAAAATCCTTGCTTTGTAAAAACCTGATGGACTTTCATAAAATGTGACAAATTTATGATTCAAGAGCAATTTTTAGATTTACTGCTTATGGTCAGATAATTTTATCTAGCCATTTGTATCTATTAGTAAAGTGGATGGTGGGAATATTATACTACTGTTTTCAGGGTAAAAACTGTTTTGATTTCCTTGCAACAAAAAGCATGAAGCTAACCTTCTTTAATTTCCTACTTTACTTAGCCTAATAAAATTTGTTACAAATATTTGAATCACATCTTCACACTGTCCTGGGTGTTCACTGGAAGGACTGATGTTGAAGCTGAAACTCCAATACTTTGGGCACCTGACGTGAAGAGCTGACTCATTTGAAAAGACCCTGATGCTAGGAAAGATTGAGGGCAGGAGTAGAAGGGGACGACAGAGGATGAGATGATTGGATGGCATCACCGACATGATAGACATGAGTTTCAGTAGGCTCCAGGAGTTGGTGATGGACAGGGAAGCCTGGCGTGCTGCAGTTCATGGGGTCACAAACAGTCAGATACGACTGAGCAACTGAATTGAACTGAACCATAAGTTTGTTTTCTGTGTCTATGTCTGTTTTGTAAATAAATTCATTTGTATTTTTTTTAGATTCCACATATGAGTGTCATATATTTGTCTTTATCTGACTTCTTTCCAGCTGGCAATATTTCTTTCTCGTATATGAGTAATATTCCATTGTATGTGTGCATGTGTGTGTGTGTGTGTGTGTGTGTGCGTGTATCACACCACATATTCTTTATCCATTTATCTGTTAATAGACACAGGTTGCTTCCATGTCTCAGCTACTGTAAATAGTGCTGCCATTGAGGTACATGTATCTTTTCAAATTAGAGTTTTTGTCTTTCATGGATATATGCTGAGAACTGAGATTGCTGGATAATATGGTAACCTTATTTTTAGTTTTTTAAGAAACTTCCATACTGTTCTCCATAGTGGTTGCACCAGTTTACAGTCCTACCAACAGGGTATGAAGATTTCCTTTTCTCCACACCATCTCCAGCATTTATTATCTGCAGATGTTTTGATGATGGCCATTCTGACTGGTATGAGGTGATACCTCATTGTAGTTTTGTGTTTCTCTAATAATTAATAATGTTGAGCATCTTTTCATGGGCCTGTTGGACATCTGTATATCTTTGGACAAATATCTATTTAGGTCTTCTGCCCATTTACTGATTGGATTATTTGTTTTTGCAATATTGAGTTGTACTAGCTGGTTGTGGAAGTTAATCCTGTTTAGTCACATCATTTGCACTTTTTTCCCCACTCTGCAGTTGTCTTTTTGTCTTGTGTATGGTTTCCTTTGCTGTGCAAACACTTATAAGTTTAATTAAGTGTTTATGTTTTCTTTTATTTCTTTTGACTTAGGAAACTAATCCAAGAAAATATTGCTACATCTTATGTTAAAGAGTGTCCTGCCTATATTCTCTTTTAGGAGTTTCTGCAATGCCATGTTTTATACTTAGGTCTTTAAACCTTTTGCGTTTATTTTTGTTTATGGTGTGAGGGGGTTTTCTAATATCATTGATTTACATGAGACGCTCCAGCTTTCACAATACCACTTGCTGAAGAAACTGTTGCATATTCTTGCCTCCTTTGTTGAAGATTAATTGATTGTAGGTGTATAGGTTTGTTTCTGGGCTCTCCATTTTGTTCTGTTGATCTTTATGTCTGTTTTTGTGCCAATACTATGTTTTGATTACTGTAGCTTTGTAGTATTAGCTAGAATCCAGGAGGGTTATACCTCCACCTTTGTTCTTTTCCTCACAGTTGCTTTGACAACTGTTGATCTTTTGTTGTTCCATATAAATTTCAGGATTATTTGTTCTATAAAAGTTCTGTGAAAAAATCACACGTAACTTGATAGGGGTTGCATTAAGTATGTAGATTTCTTTGGGTAGTATGACCACTTTAACAATATCTTGGTCTTATTTTTATACTATTCTGCTGCTGCTGCTGCTGCTGCTAAGTCACTTCAGTCGTGTCCGACTCTGTGTGACCCTATAGGCAGCAGCCTACCAGGCTCCCCCATCCCTGGGATTCTCCAGGCAAGAGTACTGGAGTGGGTTGCCATTGCTAAGAAGTAACAATTGTGAAATTTAACTTTATTTTTATAGATCAAAGCAAAATTTAATTTTGTCACAAGGGAAGATCTATAATTATTGAACACTGAACAATATAAAACACTGATAGCTTCAGATCATTAGCTATCAAGATCACTTTGAACTTTAGATTTCTTTTTTTCAGAACTTTCTGATATTCTATTCCTGGGATACTAATTTTTTGTTTGTTGTATTTACTGAAACTTTCAGCCATTGATTGATTTTCCTGTGTTAACTTTAATATTGTTATTGTGAGGTTATCTTTATTTTTCTTTTAATACATGTGTATGTTGCCCAGAAATTAAAAATGCACTTTCTTTGTTTGCCTTGACTCTGAAGGAGTTGATGACCCCATCTTCTCTTACATTTTACTTTTTAACATTCTAACTCCTTATACATATTATAGGTTCCACTTGATTCCTCAGAGGCGATTTTTTTGGAGCTGCAAGTTTTATGTTAGGGATTCCTTTCAGGTCATTTGCTTTCTAGGGATCTAGGGTCCATATCTAAGTCTAAAACCCCTGAGGGCCACTGGCATTACCTGTTCTCATTTTCTGATGAATTGGTTTTGATTTTGCTCTTTATCTTTAGCTCTCAGAATTTCACTTTATTTTAAGGAATTTATTTATTTTGAAAATTGTATTATTTATAATTTCTGTTTGTACATATAGTTGAGCTGCTTGCCACATCAGCTCAAGGTATTGGGGACAAAAGTCAAACCATAGTATTTTTCAGAAGAAAGTTTGAGTACACATATCTGCTTGTTGAAAGTATAGGTTATTTACATTTAAGTTTCAAGAATTAGGCCAATTGGTTATTCCTCTCCCAACATAAATTTCATAAAGTGTATTGTTAATAGTTATCCATTATTATTGATAACACTATATTATAAAATTGATATTTTCTAAGAGAATAGAACTTAAATGTTCTTACCAAAAGTAAAAGATATGTTAAGAAAAAGAAAAAAAAATGTGTTGTTTAAAAGGCATAATCCTCAATTGGAAAGGGCACAAAAAGTTCCAAGCCAGATAAGTAAAAATCACTCTTATACATATCATAGGAAAATTTTAGAACCCTGTAGAAAAGAAAAAAGTTATGGAAGCTTCCTAATGAAAAGTAGCATTTAAATAACAGAAATTGCATTGACCTTAACTTTCCTGTTTGTTACATTGAATTTAAGAAATAAGTAATTTGTCTTCAGATTACTGTCATAAAAAATTTACTTGAAGTTTTATACATTTATGGAAATAATAATACCTAAACTATCATTAATAGTGAGAGAGAAAATACAAATCTTTTTCAGAAATACAAAGAAAATGGATGTTTAAAAATTTCTAAATAATGCATTTTAGAAAGAACTGTATATCTAGTAGAAAATGTAATACAACAAACAAACAGAAGAGGGAAAAATGATCTCCTATTACATGTTAAGGTATCTGTAAAAATTAAATAGAGGTTTGAAGCTAAAATCTCAAATGTTAAAAAAAAAAAAATAACATAGTGAGCTCATTTTTTTCACCCAAATAGAAGATATATTGGTCAGAATGAGCTTCTACTACACATAGCAATAAGTAATTTTTAAAAATAGACTGGAGGTTGGTGATCCAGTGCTAATATGGTGACTCCACCATTATTTATGTAGCATTTATATTAAACATTTGTTTAATATTTAAACATATTTCTCTATCAATATGGTGAACTAATCAGCAACTATAACATTTCCTTCCAAATAAAAATACTTTTTGCAAGCTGTCATTTTCTCCATTTCCTTCCAATATCCCATATTTTGTTGAAACCTTCTGGAGTTTTAATTTCTGGGTTTTATTATATTTTCAGTATGCTTCTACTTTTATAGAGTAAATTTTATTGATTGTCTTAAGGTTTATACTCACAATCTCAAACGTTGTATATATTCAACTCTAATTTTTGCTGCCTTCTTTGCTCAACTCTGTTTTTTGTATTTTATGAGCTTAATAGGTTTTGATCTCAATTTAAAAAAAAAATCTTTGGAGTAAGTCATTAATTGTTTCTAAAAGACCATCTTGCAAGTTGGAAAATATTCTTTTCTTACCCTCAAAAGTGAATGATATTTTTGAAGTACATAAAGTTTTACATTTACAAATTTCTTTTGGAATTGTGTTGTCCAAATATTTTGTTTAGCATCTATTTGCTTTTCAAATTTCATCCACTGATTTTCAATGCTCTAATTGTATCATTGTTTGTATAATAGTAACTTTTAATTTTGTCAATATGACAATCTTTCTGTAATCTCAACAGATTTGAATTGCATGCATGTATATTTTATTTCTTTCGTATATTATCATTCCACATATTAATTTTTCTCTTTTTGTGATTGGTTATCTCTCCTTTTCATGATGCTGATTTCCTCATAAACTTGGTGATTCTTTGTTGTAGTGCTATTTTTAAACGTAAAAGACTATATTGATCAATACTGGTAGTCTGAGGAATTTGTCCAAGCTCACATGAAATTTCCTGATTCAGTCTTACTGGGCTACATCTGTAAAAGATATCCTGGTCCCTCCCTATTCTTGTGTTTGCAAAGCTGGGGTACGAGTGCATAACATGTGTCCAAAGGAATAGTTTTGAGAGTGTCAGGTTAGCTGTTTTGAAGAGTAAAGGAACTCTCAGTCTTTTGTACTAGCTATTATTTAACTCTACACTTAACACTTCTCTACTCGGCAGATCTCAGAAAGTAATCTGGGTCAGGATTTCCTCTTTCGTTTGAAAAACCTTGCTTGATGTTTTAACATCTACATGCACATAGGAGCAATATATGTGGGTGTAGATGTTAGCTGCATAGCCCTTTAATTTTAGATTTAGATGCATTTTAATTTTAGATGAACAGCCCTTTAATTCCTTAAACTGACAACTCTGTTTTCTTTCTTTAATTGCCTGATGCTTTTAATTCTAAAGAGATACTGCTTTACTTCTGAGACCATTTACTGTTTTTTTGTTGTTCAGTTACTTAGTCATGTCCGACTCTTTGTGACCCCATGGACTGCAGCACACCAGGCTTCCCTGTCCTTCACCATCTCCCAGAGCTTGCTCAAATAGACGTCCATTGAGTCCGTGATGTCATCCAACCATCTGATCCTCTGTTGTTCCCTTCTCCTTCTGCCTTTAATCTTTCCCAGCATTAGGGTCTATTCCTATTTTGTTTGTTATTTTGATTGTTCCAAAGAATATTTTAGAACAAAGAAGTGGAAGGGTTTGCAGTTAGCAGTTCTAATCAGAAATTCCTACCACTTCATTGTTGTCTCTCTTCTCTTTTCATTAAGAGAACAAATATGGGAATCAAGGAAAAGCATATGGAAAAGTAAGGACTTTGGAGTAGGTATGTTGTTCTGCACCTTGCTGCGTGACCATGAGTAGGTCATTTAAACTCTGCCAAGCTATTTCTCTTCATCTAAAATGAGGATATTACTATCTTAGAGGTAGGCATTATGAGAGGAATATATAAGATAAACATATAATTTAACCACCATGAAGTGAAGTGAAGAGAAGTCGCTCAGTCGTGTCTGACTCTTTTTGACTGCATGGACTGTAGCCCACCCGACTCCTCGGTCCATGGGATTTTCCAAGCATGAATACTGGAGTGGGTTGCCATTTCCTTCTCCAGGGGATCTTCCCGACCCAGGGATCGAACCCAGCTCTCCTGCATTGTAGGCAGACGCTTTACCGTCCAAGCTACCAGGGAATCTTTGATAAAACAGAAAATAAGAGTACTGGTTTCACATACCTTGAAAACATTTTTTAATGTTTCTTTTTAAGAAAATGATTGGCTCTTTTAAAATATATTTTGCAAACTGGCAAACATATCCTCAGCATTATTTTATTAGGCCATTATCCATTAATATGTGAAATAAAAAGGCCACTTTTCACTGCCATTTGATTTTGGCATTTTGGACACAATTTTTAAAATTGTGTGTCTTCAAATCTATGAAACATTTTATGTATCAATTCAGTTCAGTTCAGTCGCTCAGTCGTGTCTGACTGTTTGTGACCCCATGAACTGCAGCACACCAGGCCTCCCTATCCATCATCAACTCTTGGAGCCTACCCGAACTTATGTCCACTGAGTCGGTGATGCCATCCAACCATCTCATCCTCTGTCATCCCCTTCTCCTCCTGCCCTCAATCTTTCCCAGCATCAAGGTCTATTCAAATGAGTCAGCTCTTTGCATCAGGTGGCCAAAGTATTGGAGTTTCAGCTTCAACATCAGTCTTTGCAATGAACACCCAGGACTGATTTCCTTTAGGATGGACTGGTTGGATCTCCTTGCAGTCCAAGGGACTCTCAAGAGTCTTCTCCAACACCACAGTTCAAAAGCATCAATTCTCCTGCACTCAGCTTTCTTTATAGTCCAACTCTCACATCCATACATGACCACTGGAAAAACCATAGCCTTGACTAGATGGACCTTTGTTGACAAAGTAATGCCTCTGCTTTTTAATATGCTATCTAGGTTGGTCATAATTTTCCTTCCAAGGAGTAAGCATCTTTTAATTTCATGGCTGCAATCACCATCTGCAGTGATTTTGGAGCCCAAAAATAAAGTCAGCCACTGTTTCCACCATTTCCCCATCTATTTGCCATGAAGTGATGGGACCGGATGCCATGATCATAATTTTCTGAATGTTGAGCTTTAAGCCAACTTTTTCACTCTCCTCTTTCACTTGCATCCAAAGGCTTTTTAGTTCTTCTTCACTTTGGCCATAAGGGTGGTGTCATCTGCATATCTGAGGTTATTGATATTTCTTCCCACAATCTTGATTCCAGCTTGTGCTTCATCCAGCCCAGTGTTTCTCATGATGTACTCTAATTTCATTTTATGTCATAAATTCTATAACTACCTTGATAGTTAATGAATAAAAATTATATTTCTTCTATATGTTTTATGGATTAATTTTTTATAGTTGAATATTATAAAAATAATTAGTAAGCCCAGAAATTGCATTATATGCTGTAAATAAGAATATCACTTTATGTTACCTAATAATTAATTCATTTTCTCAACCATTGATTGAAAATATAGTCCAGATTTATTCACTTATTTGAAGTAATATCTTTAATATTTACTTCCTTTTAATGTAGTAGGCATTTGGAGAGGAGAGTCTTTTCTATTGCAATTATCTATACACCTATCTTTAAATTGAGGATAAGTTATTATAGCTATTTAAAATATTTACTATCCATACATTAAATATACTTTTCAGCATTTTATTTTTTGCTATTTTCACCTCTTTGCATTATACATCTTACTTAATTCTGTCATATCTGTAGCTAGTTTTCAGTTGATCCTCAAGTTTTCCAAATAAATAATCATGTGTGTATTGATAATATTGTATTTTTTTCCTATTGTATATAAAATTTCTTTTGTTATTATTTACTCTGTAGGTATCATGATATGGATTTTAATGTTTTCTAGATTCTGGTTTCAATTGGAAGATATCTATTCATTCATTATTAAGTACAAAGTTGGATCTTTTTAAAGATATTTTTCATTTTATTTAAGATCTTTCCATTCTTGGCTCAATAAAATTTATTTGCTTTGTTATGTTTTCTAATCAGGACATTTGTTCAGCCTCTATAAAGATCATTGTTTCTCTCATGAAGTGTAGATATATAAATTACTATCTTTATTAATAAAATTTTTTTTTAAAGTTTAATACCACTTCTTTGGTCATAGTTCACTATAATTTTAATTTATTGCTGATTTTATTTAGCTTATTTTTACATTAAAGTATGTTTATAGAATTAAAAAACTGGGAATTGGTAATTTTTTGCAAATTTGTACAATTTTGCCTATATTTAATTTTACATTTTTACTAATTTGAGGTAAATGTTTATTTATTACTGTCTGGAATAAAATGTATGTCAGAGATAATATGGATTTCATGAAAGTCTTAGAGCCTTCACTTCTAAAAGTATTGAATTTTATAACTAATATTTAAATAATAATTTATTAGGTATTATTGCCCTATAAAATATTTCAAAGAGCTATTGTAGGCTAATGGAGATTTTTGTTTTTGCTTTTTATTTTATTTTTTGGTGTGTATCTTAACTTTTTGAAATTAGAATCAATTTTTATTTTATGTATCCTGAATCTACATATGTTTATATATATATTGAACACTATATACATACTTGTTACTTTTCCCAAAAATGATAACTATATGGAAAGATGAACCATAAAGTATGTACTCATATTTCCATTATTAGTTTTGATAGGGAATATGTTTTCTTAATCTTAAAAGCACTAATATACTTTTAGTGCTGACTCTATCAGTCAAGGACACAACTCTTAACCAATTTCATTTTTTCTTTCACTGACTTTATCTTAGTTCATCTACCTACTATTAAATTATTTATATCCCTCATTGCTATTTTTCAAAAGATTTAATTAAAATGTCTCAGTATTCATTAAATAAGTTTTTTCTTCGTAATCATCATGTGGATAACTTTTGAGTTAATGACCCTTTTCTAATTTGGAATATTTAGCATAGCTTTTCTTAACAAAAAATAATTAAAATTAATGAAATTGTTGAACTTTTGGCCAATAACCAACGATCAGTTTCAATATACTGTTACATTACTCACTAATGGACCTCATGTCTTTTCTCACTGGATTTTATTGCCACAGCTCTCCATTCTCATGTAATGTTGATGTGTTTTTGTGTGCTTAGTCACTCAATCATGTCCAACTCTTTGCGATCCCATGGACTATAAAATATTTTTGAGTAACTTAAAGTAAGCCTTTTTCAATATTCTTATTAATCTGTTGAATTAGGGGGCATGTTAACTTTTAAAGACCATATGGGGCTAAGTGGATAACTTTTTAATTACTAACTTGGAAAACTTAGTTTCTCAAGTGTAAGTTCTGTGCTTTTGGAAGTTTTAATTCTTTTCCTTTCACTTAGTTTCAAAGTCAACTTTTCCTTTTGCAACAAGTATTATGCCTCATTTAAAACTAAATGACCCTCTATAAGAAATAATTTTTTCTAGTTTTATAGGAAAAATCAATATACTACATAACTTTCCCCTGGCTTAGTAGCTAATCTGAGAAAATAAAGGCCATACACTTCAACAGATAGATGCCCCAGACATCTTAAGTGCAAGCTTCAAATACAGGTATTTTATCATACAAGTCATTTGATTTCCTATAAAACGTTTATACTTAGCTGGTATCTCTGTTAATGATTGTCTTATGCAACACTATACAAAACTTGGGAGGCTTTTACAAATACTGAATTTAAACTGAGATAATTATCAGCAGTGTGCACAAGACGGTCAGGTTTGGAGAGAAACGTCGCACTGCCCACTTTGAGGAAGACCCGAGAGGCAGGCCCAAGGCACATGATGTGGATCAGCCCTCTTTGATTATTTTCAATGAAGTTCCTCAGCTATTGTGACCTAAATCTCCATTTAGGTTGCTTGTTTTCCTTGGTTCATTACTTTAAATATGCTGGATTTTTTAAAGAATAGTCCCGGGCAAATATTAAAATATGTGTGAGAGTCTGTCTTACTCCCTTGCGCCTTCCTTCTTTACTGAGGGCAAACATACTAGTTAATCTTCTTTATGTCTTGAGTAACAAAATACTATGGTAACTCAGTGATTAAAATTACTTCTTTTTATAAAATGAAAGTGAAAGTCACTCAGTCATGTCTGACTCTTTGCAACCCCATGGACTATACAGTCCAGAATTCTCCAGGCCAGAATCCTGGAGTGGGTAGCCTTTCCCTTCTCCAGGGGATCTTCCCAACCCAGGGATTGAATGCAAGTCTCCTGCATTGCCAGCCGATTCTTTACCAGCTGAGCCACAAGGGAAGCCTAAGAATACTGGAGTGGGTAGCCTATCCCTTCTCCAGTGGATCTTCCCCACCCAGGAATCAAACTGGGGTCTCCTGCATTGCAGGTGGATTCTTTACCAACTGAGCTATGAGGGAAGCCCCTAATTTTTTTCCCCTTTATTTTCATAAAGAAAGTCTAGAATACCACTTGTAGAGCCATGCTAAACTGATTACACACATATCCTTGGATTTTAGAACTAGATCTCCAAGAAATCCTTTCCAGTTGGTGGTAGGCAGTAGAGATTCAAGGTCAAGGTTACTACAGAGTGTGCTCCTAACCAAAAAAAAAAAAAGTTTTTTTTTTCTCTCTTCTTTATTTTCCTTTCTCTTTTCTCTCCGTGCAATTGAGGACTTTTGAAACCTAGCTAAAGGCTAAGCCCTGGAGGGAAAGGGAAATAAAAAAGTAAAAATATATATGTTTCTGTATCTATTTTAAAAATTGAATTCATTATAAAAAGCTCTCAATAAAAAAATATTACAAAGACATATGATTTCATTGGTGAATTCTATCAAACTTCTAATAAGTAGTACCAATCTCACATAATCTCTTACAGAAAATACAAAAGAAAGAAATATTTTTAATTTGCTTTTATGAATTCGATACAACCATGACACTAAAATCTATTACAACTATATTAATATATTGCTAACATATCATAAAACAAGAAAATTAGAGACCAGTGTCCCTCTTGTACATGGATATTAAAAATGTAAACAATATATTAGCAAAAGGAACCCAGAAACAAATAAAATACAAAACTTGACCATGTAGACTTACTGAAGGAATGCAAGGTTAGTTTATCATTAAAATTTAACATAATAGGTGCATAACAGTGATGTGACAAGGTTCAGGAAATGGTATGATTGTTTTCTAAATATAGAAGGTAACTTCTTCAGAAATAGTAGAGGCAAGAACTTAATAGTGAAATATTGAGTCTTTATCCCTTACAGAAACAAGATGAGGATGTCCACTCTCATCATTTCTAAACAGCATCATAATGGAGGCTCTATCCAGGGCAATAAGCATGAAAATGAAACAAAATATGTGAATATTAAGGAAGAAGAAATAAAGTTATCTTCATTCACATATAATAGCATTATTTACATAGAAAAGACTTCCCAGGTGGCTCAGTGGTAAAGAATATGCTTGCCAAAGCAGGGAACACAGGAGACATGGGTTGGATCCCTGGGTCAAAAAGATCTCTTTGAGGAGAAAATGACAACTCACTCCAGTATTCTTGCCTGGAATATTCCATAGACAGAGGAGCTTGAAGGGCTACAGTCCATGAAGTCACAAACAGGCAAACAATACTGAGAACACTCCATGGAGAAAATCCTAACAAATTAAAAAAAAAATTTCCACTAGAACTAATAAGTGAATTTAGCAATGTAGTAGTAGCCTATCTACACCTCTCTGTTTAAAGTGGTCAGTTTATGGCCAATCCTTTGGCACTCCCAATCTTTCTCACCATATTCATTGTATTCTATTGTTTGCCTACTTTTGTAAAAATATAAAATTTCACAAGGGTTAAGATCTTTTATCTGTTTCAGTAACATATCACCAGTGCAAAGAATAGTACCTATGTGATAAACATATAGATACTTATTGAATTTTAAATGGTTTGTATTTACAATTAAAATAAAGTGTGATAATGGAAAGGAATCAATGAATTAAGCTAGTGAATTAATTGAAACAATTCTAATTATTTTGCACTCTCTTGCTATGAATCAGTTTTATAAGGCTTCAAAGTTCAAAAGCTTCCCTGGTGTCTCAGACAGTAGAAAATCTGCCTGCAGTGCAGGATACCTGGGCTCTATCCCTGGGCTGAGGAGATTTTCTCGAGAAGGGAATGGCAACCCACTCCAATATTCTTGTCTGGAGAAATTCATGGACAGAGGAGCCTGGTGGGTCATTGTTCACAGGGTCACAAAGATGTGACTGAGTGACCAGCTCACTCAAAGTTAGTTATAGATATTACCTTGAATCTGGCTTAGACAGCTGTAGCTTCCCTGAACCTTTTTCTTGACTTCCAATTCAGAGTACTTGCTTCACAAGGATCCTGGACAATCACAGAGAGAAAGAAAGAAAGAAAAAAAAAAAAAAAACAAACACTTGAAACAAAATCTAGTCATAGTTTCCTCATAGAATAAGCCATCCTATATTTTAGTGCCTATACAGTTTCAGCTAGTTTTACCCATATTTTCTCATTGAATTTTACCTATATTTTCTCACTGAATTATTACTGCAGTTTAACAAGTTCCTTAAGGGCCATTGAGTTAAAAATCTCTTTAAAGAAATGATACTCAAATGACTATCATTTCCTAAATGGTCATGGATATATTGAATTGTTTAAATAGAAGGCCTTGGTCATTTCTGAGAATCTGTTTAAAAGAGAATGTGTGTAGCTATATGTATATATGAAATATAGCCATATAGAAGCAAATAGTTAAATTACTACTTAAATTACCAATTGAAATTGCACATAGTTGAATTACTGTCACTTTCAAGTCAAGCTCTCAGAAAATAATCCACTGCTTTCCCATAGTAATTTATGTAGCTTATTTAACCTAATTTTGTTTGTAAATGTTAAAGATTGCTTATAAATGAACATTTTTGGTATGCACAGTGAAAAGTCACAGCAACTACACAGTAGTTAACAAAATCTGTATTGGGAATGTCAACCTCATTGTGAAAAAATTTCTTTAGGGATTATATTGGTGAGAATGCCTGACTTCCAGATGCATATATTGCTTGAGATTGGAAAGACAGTGATAAAGAAAGTTATTTGACTCTTGTCAGAGTGATGAATTTAGACAATAAAGGAAAAAATATAAAAATTGACATGGGAAATATTTGGAAAGTTTCAGCAATATAGTTACAAATGCTCATTGGTGAACTTCATAGAACCTCCAATTTTATATTCATGTCCACAGAAAAAGCCATATTTCCATGCCAGGCAAATTTGTCACATTAAAAATTGTTCACCTCTATCATATAAAAGAAATTTCTTTCTAACAGATTTTACACTTCCAAAGCCCCTTTCCAGTTAGTTCCATTTGCACTATTTGCTTGCATATTAATGGCTCATAATTTGAAGGGTACATAACTAAAATGATGGATCCCTGATTTGCTGGTAGATTTATAAACCTGATTTAATGTTACTTTGCCAATGCAATACTTATGCTTTAGAATTATTTGTTTCATCATATTTTATCAGACATGTGAAGTAATGTTCCCTAGTGAATTCCCAAAAGTGATTTGCTAAACTCTTAATTTTAAATTGCTTTCACTCATAGATTACCAGACATCAAGAACTGACTATAGCTTTTTTTTTTTTTTTTTTGACTATAGCTTTTTTAACCAGCACAAAACAATTTTCACTACAGAAATTTATCAATAATCCCTAGAGGTTTGAGGGGAAAATTTCCTTATTTAATCAGATATTTGCAAATATAAGGAAGAAGGAAAGAAAGGGATTAAGACCTCTGCATATATGCAAACAAAATACATATGTTTGTAAATCTAATAGCTCCCTTTGCATATTGGTATACTGGTTCATTTAATTACTCTTTCAGGTCTTATTGTCTGTGTTGTCATCCATTTCCTTGAGAGTGAAAATCTGATGCTATTAAAATGTACTTGTGATTCACATTAGGGCTTCCCAGGTAGCACAGTGGTAAAGAATCCATCAACCTGCCAATGCAGGAAATACAAGAGATGTGGGTTCAATCCCTGGGTAGGAAAGATCCCCTGGAGTAGGAAATGGCAACCCACTCCAGAATTCTTGCCTGAAAAATCCCATGGACAAAGGAGCCTGGTGGGCTACAGTCCATGGGGTCGCAAAGAGTTGGACAAGACTGACTGAGCACAGCGCAATTCATACTGTGTGTATGATAGTCTAAACTGCTGATAGTCTAAATCTTCCATATTTAAAATTCAGTGTGATGTGGAATCTATGCTAATTCTCTCCAGGTCTGAAACTGGCATCCTCTCCAGTGCTATTGCTTCTTTCACTGGAGAATGCTTGCTCCATTTAGAGAAGACTCCACCCCTTTGGGAAAAATCAAAATTTGGCCATTCAGAGTAGGAAAGCTACATTTAAAAGGAAGCTCTGCAACTCAAGGACTTCAGGTTAAATAGAGTTATTCTTGGCTTTCCACCTCAGGTGCCAAGTATTGTTAGACCCCTACCAAAAAGGGTGTCCAAATGAAAAAGCCCTCACCTTAATCAGAATTCCAGTAATGATTCATCAAATTATAGGATAATTGATAAGTTCTGCTAATATTTTAACCTGTAATCCATGAATTCCATTTATTCATCTCCCTGTTTCATTTGCTTACTAAGTGACTTAGTAAATCAATAATTGAGTTATTGCTATGTTTTATGTAATGTTTTGGGTCTTGGAAATACAGCAGTGAACAAAATAGACCAAATCCCTGCTCTTGAGTACTCACTTTCTGATAGGAGTATTGACCTACTTTCTCAGGAATGAGAGTTATGAGTCAGCTCTAAATTATGTCTTTTAATCAAGCCCCAATCAAACTATATCTAACAGTAAATCATTAGTAATATTAATGTTTATTATGTATTTATATTTTTATAGTGATAATGTAAGATTTTCTTTATGTTTGATGCTTTAATCATTTAAATAGTTTTTGGAATACTTATTCTGGAAGAACAGACTTCAATTTCCGAAGAAAGGAAAACAAGCATCATTTGAACTTAACTTGAGTAATAATTTTCTGTACCTAACTGGGTCAAAAATATAGATTATCATACTCATAAAGATATTCATGTTCTGTTACTTTCATTTGTCAATGACTCTTTCCTTCTTCCACACTGAATGGCAATTTCTAATGTAAGTCAAGATTGTTGCTATCAGAAGATAAGAAAAGGAAATATTGAGGTTTAATGTTTTGAATATAAAAATATTACGTCTGATATTTTCTAGAAAATTTTTATGTTATTCGTACATTAGAATATGAACTCATTATGTTGACAAATAGCCTTGCTATATGCTTATGCTAATTTATTAGATCAGATATATGTCAATACTGCTATGTAGAGGCAATGCCAATACATTACATAAGACTCATTTTCAAAAATAACACTAACTTTTGGCCAAGTAAATGTAACCATCAAAAACAGAAGCCATATTGAAATATACAGAAATTTGTGCCATAGGGAGAAAAAGAAACAAACAGCCAACTTAGTCAAAGTCTACTTTACAAACCAAAACAGTGACAATGTTGAGATCGTCTGAAAATTAAACTTATATCTTTTATGAAAGTGTCATGATATTTTTGGCTTCTGGATAGACTACAAACAAAATCTAATAGAAAAATAGCCCAATCATTTTCCTTCCTATGTAGGGAAAAACCTAGTTCTTCCCCACTGTGAATTTCTTCTCTCTGTGTCTTCTTTTACTATCACACAGAACACTTCATTTCTGACACTTCTGATCTCCAAACATGTGAAAGTTTTTCCCCGCAACAAGCAATTCTATGACCCCAATAGGGTATTTGAGAATTTAACTCAATTCTGACACGACTGACCTGGAGATAGCACCAGATTTCACACGTTAAGGACTCAGTCCCACAAGTGTGTCCACGCCACAACCTTCGCCCACACTAACCCCTTCCAATGCCAATCAAAAATCCAGGTATTTTTGTATTCTGTAAATCTGTATTTCTGACCAAAAAGCTATAAAGCAGCACTTCCAACCAGGTTCCAACAACCCCTTCTTTGGTTTGATTAATTTGGTAGAGGCACATAGAACTCAGCAAAACAGTTATGTTTGCCAGTTTATTAAAGGATATGACAAGATACAGATGGACACTTAGAGTAAAACATGCAGAGGGCAAAATCTGGGAGAATCCTGAGTTCAGGGGCTTCTGTCCCCGTGGAGTTGGGGTGCATCCTCTTGTCAGTGTGAATGCATCCTGCAACCTGGAAGCTCTCCAAACCTCATGCTTATCAGGTTTTACGGAGGCTGCCTCAACTAGGAATGATCAATTATTATTATAATTCCAGTTCCAGTTCCTCTCCCCTCTCTGGAGTTTGGGGTAGTAGGACAGAAAATTCCAAGTTTCTAATTAGGGCTTGGTCTTCCTGGTGAGCTGCCCCTATGCAGGAGCCAAGCAGGAGCCCATCCAAAGTCATTTTACGAGAATAAAAGATGCTCCTGCTACTCTTATCACATAGGAATTTATAAGAATTTCATGAGCTCTTTGCCAGGAGGCAGAGACCAATATATAGTTTTCTGTTATTGTCATTTTTATGTGAGGCTTTTCCAAAGTGAATTTTGGTCTGTGTTTTGTATTCATATTTAAAAATGAAGCACTATAAAACTTTCTAGACTTTCCATGTATATGAGTAAAAGAAAATCTATTTTTGTATACTCTCACAATGCTTCTGACACCAAATGTGTGGGATTATAGCACTAAGCAAGTCTTCATTTCTTTGTGGATACCAATTGAGTGTCCTGAAATATACTTCATTCTGACACTAATTACATGGAATCAGTGCAGACTCTCAAAGTTTAGGGGCTCAGTCCCACAAAACTGTCCTCCTCTTCAGAGGCAAATCATAAAGAATCTTCCCTACCCGGGGATCCAACCCTGGTCTCCTGCACTGCAGGCAGATTGTTTACCGACTAAGTTACAAGGGATGTCCATAAGAACATCACAAACTACTAAATAATTCAATGTAAACTTAACAATAGCACAGAAATTTTATGAAAAAATTGATTGAAAAACATGGAGATAACAAATGCAAGGGCATCCTTATGTTAATTATGAGTTGAATTCAATACAACTAAAACTACTAACAAGTTTGACTTCTCAATCAAATGAGAATTTGATGCTAAATTTGACACTGAAAAACTAACATTCAAGCCCTGTAAATACTAAGAACAAAAAGTTGTGATGGTATGCTAGCCTCCTAAACATTAAAACATGAGATACAACCTCAGACATTCATATAATATGTTGTTTGTGCATAAAAAGACAAAGAAAAGAGTGTAATTGAATAAAAAGTTCATAAACTCAAGTACGTATAGATTTTGAATATATAATGACACTGACATCTATATATATGTATGTCAATATCAATGACTTAAACATATGAAATGATGTTTAAAATAAGTCATACTTGGATATATATATATTCATGAAAGTTATAATGAGATATTTCTAAGACATCACATTGGCAAAAATTAAAATGTAAATTCCTGATAAAATCACTACAAATTAGTAATTTTCTGTTAGAGTAGTTGTAGAAGACAAGAACTCTCACATATTTCCTTTTTGATCCTACATTTCCACTTTTTAAATTTACCATGAAAATATACTGCCAACAATATGGAAACATATATATATATGTATATATATATATATGCATAAGGTTATTCATTAGAGCATAGTTTGTAATTGCAAAAGATTGAAAATAAAATGAATGGCCATACATAGAAAAGTGATTGAATCAACTATAGTACACGTAATGAAATATAATGAAACTATATAAAAGTATAAGATTTAGGTCAGTGAACTGTTATGGAGGAGTCTTTTTTTTTTCATATCAACATACATTTTACTTTTAAAATTTATTAAGGTATAGTTAATTTATGATATTGTGTTAGTTTTAGGTATATAGCAAAATGAATCTGTTATACATAGACATAAACCTACTCTTTGTAAGATTCTTTTCCCATATGTCATTATAGAGCATTGAGTAGAGTTCCTTGTGCTCAATGGGAATGTATGTGTCAATCCCAATCTTCCATTTTATCCTTCTCCCCTTACCCGCCAATAATCATAAGTTTAATATGAAGGAATTTTCAAAATACATATTTCAAGGGGCAAAGGATTAAAGAATATCTATGGCATTACATTTTTGTAAGAAAATATTTAGAAATTATATGCATATATAGTATATAAAACATTCAGTTCAGTCACTCAGTTGTGTTCTACTCTTTGCAACCCCATGGATGGCAGCAAGCCAGGCTTCCCTGTCCTTCACTGACTCCTGGAGCCTGCTCAAACTCATGTCTGTCCATTTGGTGATGCCATCCAACCATCTTATCCTCTGTAGTCCCCTTCTCCTGCCTTCAATCTTTCCCAGCATCAGGGTCTTTTCCAATTAGTCTGTTCTTCCCATCAGGTGGCCAAAGTATTGGAGTTTCAGCTTTAGCATCAGTCCTTCCAATGAATATTCAGGACTGATTTCCTTTAGGATTGACAGGTTTGATCTCCTTGCTGTCTAAGGGACTCCCAAGAGTCTTCTCCAACACCGCAGTTCAAAAGCATACATATATAAAACATATATGTATAATAAGTGGGATTCCCTGGTTGCTCAGTGGTAAAGAATCTGCCTGGAATGCAAGAGCTGCAGGTGATGTGGGTTCGATCCCTGGGTGGGAAAGATGCCCTGGAGGAGGGCATGGCAACTCACTCCAGTATTCTTGCCTGGAGAATCCCATGGACAGAGGAGCCCGGTGAACTATAGTCCATAGGATTGCAAAGAGCTAGACACACTGAAGTGACTTAGCACACATGCACTTGTATAATCATATAAGCATACATACATGTATATTACATATACATGAACGTATAGTATATATAAATATATATTTGCTCATTTTTGTGTAAAGAAATGAACAGAAAGAGTAAAGAGAAACAAACAGAGAGTAAACAGAAATAAACAGGATAAACTAGAAATTAATGAGATTGGTTTTGTGTAGGATGTGGATGGAAATAGGTTAAAAATGATGGAGACATTAAAATGTGAAAGAATGGATACTAGAAGAGTGACATTTGGTATAAATATGTAAGATGTCATTATCTGACATGCATTTTACATCAGTCACTCTGAGTACTGATTAACAGCTTTGAAGAAGGAAATCTTTATAATTAGAGATGACAAGGAATTTTTTGGATTATCTGTGGATTTGATATCCTTGATAATCAGGAACTATGTGTCCTCTCAAGATACAAATGAACAAGCAAAATTTTGTAAGTTAGAAGTCAGCTTCTATAAAGCTGGCCTTAGGTGTTTATTTTAGATTTTTCGAGAGATTTATCACATTTTTATATATATTGTTATGAATTAGTTATATTGTGGCTCAATTTTTTAAAGTTTATTTCTAAAAATTACAATGTATTGTATAAAAACACACATGTAAATGCTTGATTTTAATTAAAACCTTTTCTCCTTACCCAACCATCAGAGGCATAGTAACATGCAAGGTTAATTTTAAAGTATAGTCCAAGAAAAGAAAAAAAAAAAAACAGATTTCTTCTAAGTGTCTATTCAATTCTAGCTAAAGAAGATAAAATTCTTAAAAGGAGAAAATGTTATTAAAGGAGATTTTCTAAATAGAGACTGTTAGGTCAATGGTAAAAATTATAGGAATCATTTTGAACTAGTTTTACTCCTCTTGGAATTTAAAAATCAAGCTGTTAAAATTAACAGTTGCAGTGTTAACAGTGAATGCCAGTTAAAATGAAGCAGTTAATCACCAGGAACAGCATATTAAAACTGTTAATTCATAGGTTTGAAACTTCCTTTTAATTAGAGCTGTAAGAAAAGTTTCTAGTTCAAAGCAAATCTGAGATCTCATGGCTCTGTCATGGTTGTAAAATTTCACAAAGAAAAGTCCTTTTAGAGGGGAGTCAGTGATGACGGGATATTCGAGCACCTGATTTCAGAGAATTAACCTATGATAACCTATAACTGAGGTGCAATACTTCTGATTTCTGGGAAGTGACAAAAGCTATTAGACGGTCAGCATTCTTCAGAGTCAGTGGATTTCATTTAGGTGACATAAATATTAAAACAAAAAGCAGAAGAAAGACATTTCTAGAAATAAGATGTAAAAAGCTAGCATCATAGAAGTAGCTTTTAGAAACACGGGAATTGTTGATAACAGTATATTTTGAGGTCAGTAGTTTCGTTTCCTGAAACCAGCTTCTCTGGTTTGGATCTCTCTGATTGTAGTATTACCTGTAGAGACTGATAAAATGTAGGTTCCTTGATCATTGTAAACAGAAATTCTGATTCACTCAGTTTGAGGTTAGCCAGGAATCTGCATTTTAGTGTGTGTCCTAGGAGACCTTAGTGCATGTACAGTGATTTTGAAATATGCTTCTTTTGATTCACACTTTCAAGAATGTTTTTAGCCTCTGATTTTGGTGAGCTCCCTGTGTGAATGACAAGAATGAGCAGGAATCAAAAAAAAGAGAATGACAATAAACAGAAGAAGAAGCAATTCTTAATACAGGTACATTTGTATCAACTATTTAAATAAAATACATGCAGTGAAAATGGGCAACAAAAATGTCCAACAACCAGGAAAATTTACATCAAGTTTCCTCATACTATTAGTACAAACATCGACTTCTGTTGATATTTCTGTCTACAAATGAAATAATAAGGATTTTACATTTATATGTACTGAACATCTTATTACTCATTCTGTGCCTAACCATATGAAAACATATTTCTAGGTTATCTGGTCAAGCACTATATACGGCATATAGCAGATATTCTGTAAATGTTTCTTGAATGTAATCAATTTCCATTACTGTTCCATGATTTTAATTTCTTTCCAAATTCTGCAACCCCAATTAAAATACCCACCTACAATTATCCACCATGGCAGTAATGGCAGTGTATGCTTGTAAAAATGCAGGTCCTGGCCTGAGTCAACCAGACTTAGTTGCTAACTTTTATCAGTTACAAGTAATTACTCATGCAATTACTTTACTTTTCTGTCTCAGAATCCTTAATTATAAAATCTAATAATAAAAATAACTACCTCAAAGGAGAGTGTTTCATTGATTAAATTAACAATGTTTGTGTCAATGCATAATAAATATTAATTATTTCCTGCAAGAGCCATATGCAGTTATGAAATTTCTATTTACTGAAGAAAAACTTAATGTTTTAATCATATATATACTGCAATATTAATTATGCTGATGATTTTCAAGTCAGAGAAATAGAAATCCAAACTATGCCATTACCTTGTAATATAAAATAAAGATAATTATGGAGATAGCATGTATTCCTAGTAATGATAGGAAAAGATCATTCAGAAGTAAATGTTGTAAATAATTCTTCGCAAAACCACAGTGTATCTTTATTGACACATACAACAGTCACAAACACATGTACATGTATCACAACATATGTCCAGTAATATTTTCATGAAAAGGAATAGCTGAAATTGTTAACATCTGTATTGAGAAGTAATTGACATACAATAAGCTGTATATATCGATATTTACATTTTGATAAGTTTTGTAGCATGTGAATACAAATATGACCAGAAGAACATATGCATCATCCCCAAAAGTTTCTTTATACCCCTTTTTAATTCCTCTCTCCCTTATTTATTTTTCAAATGTCTGTAGAATCTATAGCTATGTCTCTTCTTCCATTTATGATTTTTCAAATTGGTGGATTTTTTAAAAAATTCCCTCCAGATTGGTTTGACTAGAGATTTATCAGTTTTATCGATCTTTTCTAAGAATCAACTTTTGATGTAATGGATTTTTTTTCCTGTTGAATTGTGTTTTCTATTTATTTGACTCATTTTAAAATACCTTTGTTTAATAATTTCCTAAAGTAAAAGTTTGTATCAATCATCTTAAGATGATTCTTTTCTAACTTAAGCTTTAAATGCTATAACTTTCCCTCTAAATACTTCTTTAGTTATGTTTTACAAATTTTGAAATGTTTTGTTATGGGGAGATCAAATTTAGCTCTCCTCTTAGGCTCATTCATCTCCACTTCTTCATGTGTCCTATTGCAGTCTCTACTCAATTCTGTAAAGTAAGTGAGGTTTCTCCACTCTGACTTGGGAGGAACATGAATGATTACCAGCTCTGTGTTTGCTCTGGAAACTGTTTTTGTACATCAGTCCTACTAAGTATTTGTTTCTCATAAGTTACCCTTACCCAAAAATGTTGGGTTTTATCCTATTCACAGACTTGTATCCAGGGAAAGATCCAATGGGACCTTTACAGGTTTCTGGACCTCTTTCTTCATCTAACCTATACATGGTGAAAGAATAAAACAGATAATAACTTTAATGGCTCACTCAAGATATTTGGTTGTTTATTAGCATAACATTAAAGTTTAAAGAGAAAAGTATTATTTTGAATTAACTCACCTCATGGTACCATGGAACAGGCTTCCCATGTGGCTCTAGCAGTAAAGAACCTGTCTGCCAATGCTGGAGACATAAGAGGAATGGGTTTGATCCCTGGATCGGAAAGATCCCCTGGAGGAGGGCATGGCAACCCACTCCAGTATTCTTGGCTGGAGAATCCCATGGACAGAAGAGTCTGGTGGGCTCAGAAAGAGCTGGAGATGACTGAAGTAACTAAGCATGTATGCACCATGGAACATGATACTTATTTCTAGAAGATCAAAAATATCTTTTCCACTTTGCCATAGCACACAGTTTGAATTAAAAAAAGAATAGCAGTAAGATAAAAGAATCATTATTACACTAAAATAGTTAACTTTGCCCCATTATGTTAAATATACATAGAGAGCGCTCATCAGCATAGTACCACGTGGTGACATGCAGCATCAAATTATTACAAAAAGCTTCTAATGTAGACCAAACTTTTTGTCCTTATCTTATGAATTTTAGACATTCATTATTTTCAACAAGTATTCAAACCTCACAAATACACATTAGAGTGTAAAATTATTTCACTTTCCAGAGTAGGAAGAATAGGCCACCTATACATAGGGTTGAGGATAAGAAAATGTATCTTTTTGTAAAGAATTTTTTAGATATGGAGTGATTGCCTGAGTGGTCAGCTGTGTCCGACTCTTTTCAACCCTTTGGACTGTAGCCAAGGCTTCTCTGTCCATGGGATTTTTCCAATGAAAATACTGGAGTGAGTTGCCATTTCCTCCTCCAAGGGATCTTCCCAACTCAGGGATCAAAGCTGCATCTCCTGCATTTCAGGCAGATCCCTTATCTGCTGAACCATCAGGGAAGCAGCAAACTATAAAGTAAAACACGTGTTTTGAACTTACTGACCTGCTGCGATGTGCTTAGTTGCCCAGTCGTGTCTGACTTTTTGCAACTCCATGGACTATAGGCCCTCAGGCTCTTCTGTTCATGGGGATTCTCCAGGCAAGAATACTGGAGTGGGTTGTCATGCCCTCTTTCAGAGGATCTTCCCAACCCAGGGATCGAACCCAGGTCTTGCACACTGCAGGGGGATTCTTTGCCATCTGAGCCATCTGGGAAACCCAGTATCTCTCAACTGCCTGAAAACCATATTTTTCCAAAATTTTACAAATTCTCCTATTCTATATATATACTAGAGTATTTGTAATATACATAGGTTGTTACCATTCATATATCTTATGCAATATTAATGTAATGAAATACATATAACTTAAGATTTGCTCTTCATAATTTGATATTTAATTTAGCAAAATGCTACATGTTATATTGATTTTGATCATGATTAGTATTGTAATAATTAAATACAAAGGTTCTCATTGGAATTGGGCTTCCCTGATAGCTCAATTGGTAAAGAATCCTCCTGCAATGCAGGAGACCCCGGTTCGATTCCTGGATTGGGAAGATCCCCTGGTGAAGAGAAAGGCTACCCACTCCAGTATTCTGGCCTGGAGAATTCCACGGACTGTATAGTCCATGGGGTTGCAAAGAGTCGGACACGACTGAGCAACTTTCACTTAGCGACAGCAACTCATTGGAATTATATATGAAGATTTCTAGGTAAATCTTCTATACTCAAGAGACCTTGACAACTAATCGTTACTTTAGCCACTGTAGGTTTCAAGTATGGGAATAATTGAAGTCCCATTAAAAATGTCCTCTTATGAGAACAAACACATCTTAAACAACTAAGCAAACCCTTATTTTCCCATTCAGAAGTGTCTGGCACTGCTGATGTCATCGAATCCATAGGGTGTCATTCTCTTGTACATTTAAACTTGCCTCTCACTTCCCAAAGTATCTCACTTTCTACATTCTTCAGTGGATTGTCTCTTCTAGACTTAAAGGATGAATAAAGAGCTCTGTGTGACCCTAAATATATGCATAAATCCCTTCCCAGAGTATCTCACTCTATGTTACTTATCCGTGGCCTCAGTCTCTTAAGAGTGAAGGAATTCTTCAGTCATTATATGACAGAAAATGGAAAATGTATATATTACATACAAGAGAGTCTTAATTGACCTTAAAATTTGTGACTAGTTTAATACATTTTTCCTTCTTTTATAGCCCAGCCCTCTATTCTATTAAGGCAAAGCAAGTTATGACCATATGATTTAACTCCAGATAGACCAAGATTCAAATCTCAATACTCATTACAGTTAGTATTTGTATAACATTTGGCAAGTTTTATAAGCTAAATCTTAATTTAGTTATTGATAGCCTTAATTTTATACATTTATGACAATTAAAAATAAGTCATACCTGCCCTGGATAAAATAGGAGGTCAACACATGAATATATTATTGAAATAAGTTTTAAGCACACCACACCAGATGGTTTCAGAGTTCATTAAGTTCAAACAGAATGAACATTAGAATAGACAGTTTTCCTAGAAAAGTTTAGTTCTCCTATAATCCTAAGAGATTTTGGCATGGGGCTGTCAGTACCATGGATAATTCCTTGTGAGAAAATGGCTTCTAGACAATCCATTTTTATCTGAGCTTTCACCTTTAAAGCTCCAGGGTTATTCCAGACTGCTATCATTTCTTTGAGAATTGGCTCTCTATTATTTTTAGAGGAATTGTTCCCATGAATTTGCAGAATTATATTTCTCCCTAGAGGTTTTAGTCTTTGTTAATTTTGTCTTCTTTAGTATTTGTTCTCTGATAAATTGACAAGATTCTCTAAGATGCAGAAGGTTATTATGCCACAGAACCCTCATTATTCATCCATGATGTCTCCCTTTCTCCTAGAGGAAATATTACTCATGCCAGGGTATAATCCTGATTCCTTCTCCCACGAAGTGCTTCAAGTGGGTGGGACAACACAAAGTCACAATACTTTCAGCGTGTGATAGCACCACTGGTTTTAAGCAGAATTGTTCCCACTTCAGTGCGTTCTTCTTCACCATTTCTCACATATGCTCTATTCCCGGACTCTATGCTTTCTGAGAGACAATTTTTGTTTGTGTGTTATTCCATAAATAAACATCTCTGTCACAACTCCAAAATATTTATTTTTATCACAATTTTAAGGAACATAGAATTTGTTCTTGAAAGGAAATAACCACTTTTATATTTCTGTTATCAATTGCTGAGAGAATGTTTCTTGCAATATATCTCATTTCCACAAAATGAGCTATTTAAATGACACATGTTTTATTTTTTAGTTTTTGGAACATATTTAAGGGGAAAAAAATCACTTACTAGAGTTTCATACATTGAGAAAATTTTTCTTCACTATAATATACCACAAATGAGACTGATAAATAATCTGTAGTATTGGAACTAGAAGTGTTATTTTTAAGAAGTCACCCCCAGAATTTCTCCCAAGGAGAAAAATTGTCTTTCTGAAATATATTTTAATGGGCTTATTTGGTATGAACTTGAGACTCTCTGAGTATATTCTGAAACACTGAGATGAGACCCCAAAAGTAGCTAAAAATATTTTTCTAATATATAAAATATGAATATAAATATAATTTTAATAGTAATTAAATATTTATACTAATATAACTCTAATAATAATTTTATATTATAAATATAAAATATGAATATGAGTTTGTGTGAGTGATTGAGGTTTATCAAGCTTGGGATAATAGATGATGAACCAAAAGTGTGTGGTGAGCCAGGATTTTATATAAAGGAATGAGTGGTGTAAAGCTTCTGAGGAAAGGAATGGAAAAAGAATTTTTAGGAGAGTGATATAAATGATGTTAGTAATATAGATATGCTACATGCCTAACAATGTGTTATTTCTGTAATGTCAAAAAATTAGTAAATAGTTACCTTACACCAAGTCTTATGCTGGAACTCCTTATTAAAGGTGAAAAATTGGGATCTAATAGAATTAAGAAATGAGGAAAACAGAACAGGCACAAGTTCAAAGAAATCATCAAGACTGAGTACAGAAAGAGAAACTCCCTGTCACTCTAAAAATAAATAAATAAATATTCAGATATTGTGAGAAACATTTTTCACTTAAGTTTCTGTCAAATTTAATCAAAATTTCTAAAGACAGAATTACTTCGTTGAACTATAATAAGCAATTAAGAGCACTTTGATCTTATACAGTGTTTAATAGTTTCAACATGTAGTTTGTCTTTACTTACTATATTATTAAAGTATCTCATGGATTCATTTTAAGCAATCTGGTTAAACAACTATGCAAATGTGCTATTGGAGCATGCTGAGGACTCCTTAATAAATACGGATCTTAAAGAAAAAGTTTATACTCTACCAGCCAAGTGAACATACAATTCATTTACAGATTTAGGATATAAGATGTGACTGTAAGTAACTTTGTAACAATAGTGACTTCTAAACTCTATATCCATAAAGACTGTCTTTCATTTTATTGACACCATGATTAACACAGACTGACTGCTTTTCAACCACCTTTCAAACTCCATACCTCTTCATCTCAGCTTTCTCTTAAGATTGACATTTTTATTTGCAGCTTTAACTTCAAAACTAAAGTTGAAATCATGCCTTCCCAGGTTCCCATAAACTTGCACCTTTTTGCAGTTTCCTGATTTTGGTAATAATATCACCATCTACACCTTTACTAAAGAGTAAGACATGGCCTCACCCTCTCAGCTCCTCCAGTTATCTCTTTGTCATCTCCATTTCCAGTGATTACCAAATCCTGAAGTATCTTTTTTTCTCTCCTATGTCACTACTTTGGTTAATGTTTCCTAACTTTATCTTACCTCTAGTCTCTTTTCCCTCCATTTTATCCTCTTGATTATCATTCTAGAATACAAACCTGATTACGTTACTCTCCTCAAAGGAAAAGCTTGCCTTTCACTATAACTCGAGATTATCTTTGATAGTATTTACCAGCCTATCATTTTAACTTCATCATGCAATACTTCTCTAAATGTTTTAAGCACAACACATTTATTCTTTCTTTTACACTGTATTCTATCTTCTTTTTCTCCCTCTACTATGTTCAGTTCAGTTCAGTTGTGTCACTCAGTCGTGTCTGACTCTTTGTGACTCCAAGGACATACTTTACTATGTAATCACTACTTATTCTTAATTGCCAAGTTAAAAAGTCACTACCCCTCCAAGATAAGGTGTGTATTTTGCTAGCAAATTAAAAATAACTGCTCCTGATGAATATGTTAATTTATAATCTGTTATACAAGTCTTCCAAATAGTAGTTGGCTTTCTTAAATTTAGTTATGTTTCCCAAAAATTCATAGCATACTAAAGAGGGAGATGACCAGGGAGTATAATTCCGTGAATGTCTAGGATATCACCTTACTTCAACAAGGACCTGATCACTTATGTCAGATAGTTGGTGTCCCTTAATGTCTGTGGACAAAAGTTGTTGATACATCAATTTGAGTGGAAAGTTAATGACTTAGCTCTGGAAATGTACATTTAAGAGAAGGGATTATAAACAGCTTTGCAGGGTCAGCAGAGCTCTGTAGGTTAAGGATATGCCTAAAGAAGATTGAGGCCATGTTACCAATTGCACTGGGGAATAATTGCATTTAACTAAAAACCTACCTTCAATAGGCTTATGGAAATAGCGAAGCCCATCCTACATGAAGATTCAAGCAATAAAAGGAAACCTTTATTTGCCTCACAGAGATTGAGAGGGCAGAGAGCAATTAATTCTCTATCAAGAGAGTAAAAAAGCCAGCTGACTAAGCATGGCTGCAGAGAAACCAGAATACATACTCAATCGGCACACTCATGAAAAGCCACTGAAGGAAGAGGAGCATAAGCTTAAATCAGAAAAGATTGAGATATTTCTGCCAAGAGATAGTTTAAAAAAGAAGGAAGAAGAAAGAAAAAATTTCTAGATAGCTGAGATAGAGAGAGAATGTTTTTCTGAGTTTTATGGGGAGCCAAGCTTTGAACAGATGGAGTCCAGTGGGGAAGATTATAACCCAGCCAAAGATTAGAACAAGAGAAGCCTTGTACCTAAATTAGCCCAGCCCCATCGTTTGGAGATAAGAGAACTTGGGCCCAGAGAGGGAGAGATCTTGCTGTTCCTCTAACTCACTCCACAGAGCTTGACTCCAGTTGAAGATTGGTACCCAAGCTCCTTAACACCTCAATAATGCACTGTATTTCCAGAATAATTTCCTTCATGACCATATGAGTGGAATTCCTTTGGTATGAATTTTATGCTTATTTTGATCTCTTAAGATATAGCTATCTTGTTGAGGTATCCAAAATTGGAGAGATCAGTCACAAAATTGTATGGGGAATAAAACTGTCCTTTCTCTTGGCCTTTACTAATGGATCTAGATGTCTGAGGACACTCCTTAGAGGTGAAATTTATGATTAGTGTTTATCCTATAAGTAGGGAAATAAGAAACTGGAAAGTCAGTACTCCAGAAAGTTTTCTCTAATCTTTGCTATATCTTAACAAAGAAAAATCTGTATGCCTCAAAAAACAAGCTATTAATATATATCTGCATGTCAGAAGATATGTGTTTCTTCTTTGCTCCCTTACACCTTTAGCAAAATCTTTTTCCTTTTTTAGTGTATCAGTGTTTTCTTGGCTATGTTATGGATAAGTAAAAAAAAAAAAAAAAAATAGTTTAAGTCTGTAATTGAGCACAGTCCTAAAACAGAAGTTATATTACTCCTGTATTGAGCAGTATCAGAGAATAAAAATGAGATAATCAAAATGTAGATCTTCAAATCTGAAAGGGTTAATGCATTATTCCATCATTAATTAGATACATTAGGATTTTAAGTCTGTCCTTCATGTTAACAGATTTATCATTCTTGTGAATGAGTCTAAGGAGTGCACAGAAGACATATTAACATAGAATATAGACACCAATCATGGAAGAATAAAAATTACATGGGGTTAGAGAGTTAAGACTTAAGATGATCTTGTCAGGTTGAAACAAAAGGCCAAGTGTTTAACAAGATGAAAATAAAAGAATATAAAATGCTGCATCTAGGTTTATAAAATGCATTCAAAAGAGTGGAGTTTCTAAGAAACTATAAATTATTTCTAAAAGTTTTTAACATTTTGAAGCATAACTTATTTTTTAAATCCATCTTTTAAGAGTTGATTTCTATTTTAATTGCCTTATAACTAAATATGTGCTTTGTGAATAATCATTTCTTTAAAATTATAATCAGCTTTGTATAAAAATATGTTGAGTTTTAAGGATTCCTTTCTTTATATGCTTGGTTTATCAGTGTCTGGTAAAACTTTTCATTTATTGATTTCTTGATTATGTTATGTACATAAAATTTTATAATTGTTATATCTTCTATATAAATTTTCTTCTGATTATGATGGCATATACTTATTTATCAATGTTAATACTTTGCCTTAATTTTAGTTTTGCCTATTATTTTATCAGCGTTCTTCTGATCAGTGTTTTTTTCAAGTTAATTTATTTATTTTAATTGGAGAATAATTACTTTATAATATTGTGATGTTTTTTTCCACACATCAGTATGAACTGGCCATAGGTATACGTGTGTCCCCCCCCATCCTGAACCCCCTTCCCATACCCCTTCCCCATATCCCCATATCCCTATCCCTCCAGGTTGTCACAGAGCACTGGCTTTGGATGCCGTGCTTCAGACATACGTCAGACTCTTGCTGGTTATCTATTTTACATATGGTAATGTATATTCTTCAGTGCTGTTCTCTCAAATCATCCCACCTTCTCCTTCTCCCACTGAGTCTTTTATGTCTCTGTCTCCATTGCTGCCCTGCACATAGGATCGTTGGTACCATCTTTCTAGCTTCCATATATGTGCATTAATACACGGTATTTGTCTTTCTCTTTCTGACTTACTTCACTCAGTATAATAGGCTCTAGGTTCATCTGCCTCATTAAAACTGACTTGTTTGATATATCCTTTGGCATTTTTTTTTGTTTGGAACGTTTCTGTGTGGTTTTACCCTGTGGAGAAGGGAATGGCAACCCACTCTAGTATTCTTGCCAGGAGAATTCCATGGACAGCGGAGCCTGGTGGGCTACAGTCCTTGGGGTTGCAAACATTTGGACATGACTGAGCTACTTTCACTCACACTCACTCATATTTTTAATGCAGGCAATAGCTATATAAGTTTTTTCCTATTAAAAAGTCTTTATGCCTTATAGTAGTTGTATAGTAGTAGCCTTATACTAGTAGCATAGTAGGTGTATATAATTTGTTTATATTTACTGTTTAACTTTTTCTACCATTTTATTCTGCATTTTATGTTTACCCTTCTTTTTTTGCCACTACTAAATTAGTATGATTTTCTACAACCAATAATCTTCTTATATATAATACATAATATGTGTAAATTATGGTATATATACACATATTTTATAATTTTAATATAAAATTTTGACATATTTATCTAATAAAGTCACCTTTTATTCAGTATTTTTGTCTTCCTCCCCAAATGGCAGTAAAAGTTGCCATGTTCCTCAACTTGCCAACTCCTTATTATAACTACCATCCCAAACAGCACATCGTAATATTTCAGTTTTTATTTTACTTTTTTAAATTCAGAAAATTGTTATTATTTTTACAGTCTATAAAATTTGACTGTGAATCAAATTTGTAGTTACACAAATTTACTGACATCCTTTGTCAAGTTCCATGATTCTCTCTGGGTTCACTCATCTTGATTAAGTGCAATTTCCAAGAGTTATTTGGGTGACTTAGAATACTAAATTCTGTCTATTATATAATCTTGGAAAATATTGATTTAACCCTTACTCTAATATAATTAAGCTGGTTATAAATCATAAGATAAATAGCTTTACCTTTTAATTGCTTGTAAGTTTAGGAAAGTTTCTTAATTTCTCAGGGCCTGTTTCCTCATTTGTAAAATGGGAACAATATTTTAATATTAGCCATGTCAAAATATATACAGATTACTTAGAATGAAGACTAAATCCAAAATGTAGTTAGCTATGATTATTTAAAGCAAATACATCATTTTCTTTTGGAAAATACTGTTGCTAATAATACCCATATGTAATATTACCCACATGTATCTCTTGTTTTTTTTCCAATCAACTTCAAGAGTGTTTCTTTGTTTTGACTGAACTGAACTGAACTAGCTTCAGCCCTCTGTTTTTCATAGAATGTTTTGTTATCTTTGGTCCATATCAACCATACTCTAGATATCTCTCCTTGGTTCTGGTTATAGAGTCATTCCTTCTTTAACAGCTGCTTAACATTTTTCTGGTGTTTTATCTTAGGTGTGATTTCTTTTTTTTTTTACTCCACTTAGATCATTTTGATTTCAGGGTTCTAGCTGTTGTTGTTTTGTTTGTTTTTAATTTTATCTAGCATTGCTATTTTTAAAGCAAATTAGGTTTCAGGGTATAAACTTTATTCATTGGGTCACCTTCTCCAAAAGTCAAGATACAAGGGCTTAGTATAAATAATCTCAAAGATTAAAGTCGCACATATCTTGGTGCATGTGTGCATGCTAAGTCACACAATCATGTCTGACTCTTTGTGCCCCTATGGACTATAACCCACCAGGCTCCTCTGTCCACAGGATTCTCCAGGCAAGAACACTGGGGTGGATTGCCATGCCCTCCTCTAAGGGATCTTCCTGACCCAGGATTGAACCCACCTCTCCTGCAGCTCCTGCATTGCAGACAAATTATTTATTGCTGAGTTACTGGAGAAGCCCCGATATCTTGGCAGGCACAGGGGAAATAATGTAGTGGTTATCTATGGCTTTTGTCATTTTACTGGAAACACAAACAGTGATATAAAGTGTTACCACTTTCCTAAAGAGTATAAAAATGAGATTATTTATTCACAATAGTCGGCAACAGTAATGTTTATCAAGACCTTACTATGTACCAGGCAATCTTCTAAATGTTTAAAATGAATTGATACACTTAGTCCTCATAAAAATATTAGGTACAGATCTTATCATTAGCCTTCTTGAAACATGAAAATAATGAGTTACAAAATGGTTCAGTACCTTCCAAATATCAAGTAAGCCAGAAAATGCTAGTTGATATTTGAACATGTGTGAGCTAGGGTCTATATTCTTAACTAGTGTTCTATGCTGCCTGTCAGAGACTATCATGGACAAGTGGACACATTGTAAAGTCATCCACCATGATTCACAAACTTGTCCTCTTGAGTGATAGCAAGACTTGTGACTTACTTCTAACCAATAGAACATGGCGAAGGTGATGAGATGTCACTTCCATGATGATGCTGCATTGCAGAAGACACTGTCTTGGTGGCTGGAGCAATAGACTCCTCCGTTGATTTCAAATAAGCAAGTTGATATGATGTGAACCAGCTATGGAGCAGGGCCACATAGAAGCGAATTATAAATAGCCTCTATGGGATTACAGCCTCAGTCCTACAACTAAAGGAACTGAATTCTGCCAGCACCATTTTATCTTGGAAGAGACAATAAGCCTCAGAGGTGTCCAGTGGACACCTAGGTAGCAGCCTATTAGTCCCTGAGCAAGGAACCAGGTTAGGCTGTGCTCAGACTTCTGACCCAAAGAAACTGAAATAAAAATGTGTTCTGTTTAAGCCACTGTTTGTTGTAATTTCTAATGTAGCAATAGAAAACAAATACAGCAATGTAGATATGATATTTACCTTTTCTAGAGCTATATTAGTCCTCTATTATTCCCATGACCATACAAGCTATTGTTGTTTTTGTTATATTTTTATTGTTATTGTTACGTTATCATTATCATAATGATGTTAAAACAGTAAGGCATTAAACAGTATCGTAACAGAGATAAAAACACTAAGGCTATTCTTTTTCACACAGCAATGTTATTCAATGCAAAAATTCTTAGGAAATGAGTTAAAAAAGAAAGCAAAATAGAAATAAACACACTTTATGGCACTAAATTCAAATTTATTTTAAAGCCACCTTGGAGGGGAAAAAAGTATGCTTTGAAAATAAGGTCTGTGACAGTGCTAGAACACCCCCAAATACTTGCACAAATAAGACACCCACAGAAAACTAAAACCCATGTTATATACAGAAAGGGTCATCTGCTGACATCAGCAAATGAATGACTTATATAAGGATTTTCTTAGTGTGGATGTGAGGGTGGGAGCATGTCACCTCTTTAGTTAATGATGTTGCAGCAGTGAGCATATTCAAATGGTTTGGCTCTGAAGATAGTGCCACTTAATGAGCATAATCATAGCACAAAACATATTGTCTCAATTCAGAAATATATATGCAACTCACAACCTCAAACTCTTAACAGCTTTAAAGAACCCTTACAAACTACAGCTGGTCACCTCCTCTCTGATCCTCTCAGACACATATAAAGCAGTGCTGGGGTTAGGTGTGTGTATGCATGCGTATATTATCACCATTTTACCCAAAGTATTTTATTTGTATACACATCTTGTGTTACACCCTTTCCATTAACCTTGAATCTCAGTCTTAGCCCAAAGGTGACAGTTTAAAAACAAACCCCCTTATATTATAATGTATGGATATGTCCATACAAATAATTTGTAATGTTTAATTAAAATGAATTGTTATCGACAGACATCATCTTTCAACAACCATGTATCAGAAGCTTTATCTGTTGAAAATTAACTGTAAGACTGACTTGACTTTTAAAGGCAGTATGTGAGTTTCTCATTAGCCTTATTATCATTTCTGAATCATAAATATGTAAATGATGAGTTTCACACGGGAGATTTAATTCTGCACTCTTATTTCTGATTAGCTGGAAATACACTCTGGCTCTGTCAGATAATTGGTAACACCGCACACCAATAAGGCATTTCCCTACGCTTCATCAGAGGCAGTTGAAATTAAAGAAGGCAGGGCTGTTACGTTTTTGACAGTTTTGTAACACCAACTTGTTAAAGTTTTAACTCAGCCATTAATATAGTCCATGAATTATTAATATAATTTTTATGTCAAGGTTCTTTTTCAAAGTTGAGATCTAAGACTAAAGTAAAATGCTCTGTGAAAGAATGCTTTCATTTTTTAATCATATTTTTAAAATCACTCTACATTAAACAATAAACACCAATGCAATTTGAGTACAGGGGAGAGAAAAACATTGATCCCTTCCTGTGAACCATTTACTCCCTATCTCATGTACCAAAATATTTGTAAGCATATAAATGTTTGGTACTAGGTGAAATTTTACTACTTTAATATATGATGGTTTGTATTGAACATAGGCAACTTAGGGGTTTTTTTTTAATATGAATTGCACAAGAAAAAAAAAACTTTTATCAATTTTTCTCAAGTTGTCTAATCATTCTAGAAATAAAAGCATTTCAGTTTATTTCAACCTAGAGAAACTGAAGCAGTTTTCATTCTTAAAGAATCTATTTTTTCCCTAACAGGGTGATGCTTATTCCCTCCAACAAGATAATGAATTCCTATGGGTAAGAAATAACTCTCTTTATCTGTAGTCTATGAACTGAATATCTGTTTACTAGATAGAGGAATAAGTTTCCACTTAAAGAAAAATAATATTTCAAAGTATGCTGGTCGTAATATTCAATGAAAATTTATATGAACTTTTTAAATATATAACAACTGGCCATACTTAAACTTACTGGACATATTAGTTAAAGGAACTTAATTTTTAGATTGCTATTATATTATTTCTGTTTCAGAAAGTAATGTCAATATATTCATGAAGATTTGTGTTACATATGATCATAAGTACTTTCAAAATAATTCTGTTTTCTTTAAAGTTTTTCTATGGAACATATCCCTTATTATCACCTTTATAATGAGTAAAATGAAGGGGTAGATTGACTAAGTAAGAATTTCAGTAGGTAAACTAGAAAGGCCTCCCAAATGTCCTCCTGCCAATAGGCAGCATTCATATTATCACTGATACTGGTACCATTGATCACTCAACTTCATTCCTCCTACCAGCTGTTATTGATTTTCACTACTTTCTTTCAGAACTGATCACTATGCTGCATCTCTTCAGTGTAAGATCAGTTTCAATTTTGAGTCCAAAGCAAAGAGTATTCCAATGCCAATTAAAATACTAGTATTTAAAAATCACTACATATTTTCCTAGTGCAGATTCTCTTTTTTTCAGTAAAACTTGTGTATTTTTAAGAAGAATATGTTTAGAGTTGAATGAAGAACATCTATCTGTAGCATACATAAAAGATCACACAGTCATTTCCATAGGCCTTCATTCTGGCCTCTCTAAATCTAATTAATTCACAGCTGATTTCTTAGCATAAGTAAATTTTTCCTTAAAAAGATAAGTGAGCCATTACATGGAAAACAAGATTTCATGTGAAATTTAATTCCAGTTGTCAGCACACACAACTGAATGGAGTACATTGTCTTTAATCAATCTTGTACTCAGGTACATCCACACATTTGTTGACTGTACAATAACTTATGAAAGAAAAAACTAGCAGAAAATGTGCTGAATATTGCAAAATTGAGAGATGACTAAATGTGTAAAATGCTATATCCAAGACATGTGAATCAGTCATATGAGGACTAAATAGAAAGCAAGACATCCAAACTAAGTAGTAAAATTTCCACTGAGGTAGGAGTGTGGCTGTTAGATGTGAAGGAATTGTTCTATGACTATGAAAATATTATACTAGATATTCCTGGTAATTAGAAATGAATGCTCACTGCTGATCTGAGAACTGAGCTCAGGTGCACTTATCTTCACACAGGAACCAGCCATAATGACACAGAGTAAAATGAGAAATGAGCTATCAATTCCCAACTCAATTATCAGCCACCATGAGCTGAACAATAAGGCAGCATAACACCACAATTAACCACATGAACTGTGGACCCAAACAGGCCTAAATTCAAATTCTGGCTTCACCATTACCTGGGCACAATATCTTTTAAATTCAGTGTCCTTATTAATAATACAGGGAAATAAGATCTACTCTGTATGTTCTTTTTTTTTTTTTTTAATTTTTTTATTAGTTGGGGGCTAATTACTTCACAACATTTCAGTGGGTTTTGTCATACATTGATATGAATCAGCCATAGATTTACACTTATTCCCCATCCCGATCCCCCCTCCCACCTCCCTCTCCACCCGATTCCTCTGGGTCTTCCCAGTGTACCAGGCCCGAGCACTTGTCTCATGCATCCCACCTGGGCTGGTGATCTGTTTCACCATAGATAGTACTCTGTATGTTCTTAATAGGATAAAGTGAAATGATGCAAGGCTTGTTGCATAATAAACATACTTACTGCTTATCATGAGATCCTTTTCTTTAATTTCTGTTTCGTGATTATCAAAGAAAGACTTGTGAAACTTCAAACACTGAATCTCTCATATATATATATATATATATATATATACACACACACACACACACACACACATATATACGCTTCAAATATATATATATATATATATATAGTTTGTTCATATTGAAAGTAGCCTAAAATCTTACACTTCGAAGAAAAGCAATATTGACAATTTTGTGTATAGTTTTCCAGACTTTCTTTCACACTGACTAGTTTAAGTAATTCACTTTTAGAAGGCATTCCTCTGAAAGATAGAAAATTTTAAGAAATTATCAACTTTAAGATTTTAAGGGATTCAAAAATAGCACTATTCTTCTTATCCTGAAGACTGATTCAGTTGAGTGGTAAGCCACAAGAACAAATCATACAGAATATATATATCAGCTTTATTGGTGCTAAAGTTGGTATTAGAGAAGAGGATGGCAACCCACTCCAGTATTCTTATCTAGAGAATTCCATGGATGGACCATGGGGTCACAAAGGGTCGGCCACAACTGAGCGACTAACACAACCCAACACAAAGTTGGTATTGCCTAAAAAGTTACACTTGTTTATTCTGTCTGGTACCATCTGTCATTCTGAAAAGTGTCTAAAAGTGTAAATATATGATTATCCCCTCCCTAAATTTTATATTGAAGGATGTTGCCTAGATATGGACAATATTTTATTTCCTAATAAGAAACCATTTAATTAAACAGACATTTTTACTCAGTCAGAAGGAGATGGCAACCCACTCCAGTATTCTTGCCTGGAGAACCCCATGGATGGATAAGCCTGATGGGCAGCCGTCCATGGAGTTGCAGAGAGTCAGACATGACTGAGCGACTTCACTCACTTTCACTTTTTATTCAGTCACAAACAGTACTGTATCACCACAGGCCTTCCCAGGTAGTGGGGCTTATTCTGACGAATGCCTGCAAGGAGGAGTAGAGCAGAATGCTTCCTACTGCCCTCCTGGCTCTTCAGAGAAATGGGACAGAAAGACAGTGTAAAGCCTCCCTGTCATGTTTTCCTAACCTGCAGATCCAGTACCCCATTCACCATCTATAGGTAGGAGTAGTAGTCCAGGAGGACTGGAGGGTTTTGCTATTGTGTGGTAATCAATGTAGAAACATACATTGTAAAAAAAAAGAAGGGACTGCCTCCTGAAAAAGTGAATATGGCTTTCTGTCAGAGAGGTCACTCAGTGAAAGCGTGAAGAAGCCTAATATAAATCCAGTTAGATAGATGGAAATAAAGGATAAATGGCAGTTACCTTCTTTATCTCAAGACACTTGAGGATTTGTCCTTAGATTGAATACTCCTTTTAATTATAATTCAAGGAATTTTTGGAATATAATAAGATCTCAGAAAAATGAGAAGCTGGTCAAAGAAACACATACAAAATCTTCAAGTACCTGAAACTTGTTGCTCAGATTGTTTACTGAGTAATGGTATTTGTGAAGTGTGGTTATATTAGTAAATGGAAGTTAGTCATGTATCCCTCAAGAGACTACAGAACCATAAGACACAAAAGATGAAGGCACCACAGAGCTGTTAGCATCCCTGAACTGAGGTGGTTAATACTCAAACACAGTTTAGAATTTTGTGTCTATAAAGATCCCAAATGCAAAGTGGATAAAGTGGAAGGGGCATTCAAAAGTCTCACTGAAGGGAATTTGGAGCTTAGCTCCACTGTGGAGTTGTCTCTTGTGTTGCTTTTTCTACTGCTGTGTATCAAAACTTGGTAGTTTAAATCAGCACCATTTATTTGCTATCTGGACAGTGCAGGAGGAAGCCCAACTTTGCTCCCTTTGACATCAGCCTGACAGCTCAACTGGGGCTGGAGTATAGCCATTCACATGGCTGATGCTAATGTTCACCAGAAGTCAGCTGGATCTGTGATCTTGGCATCTTGATTCATGAGATGAAGCTATCCATGTTGCTTCTTATCAGTGAGGTCATAATAAGGAAGATACATAAACTGCTAGACTTTCATGATGCTTAAACTCAAAATCCAAGAATATCAGGAAGCAGTTAAAGGTTCAGCCCAATTCAAGGAGAAAGGATATAGCCCCACCTCTTGACTGGAGAAAGATATGTACATAGAGCAGGGGAAATAATTTGTGGGTTGAGTAGAGAATCACTGGTCTCTAGGTATACAGGGTTTATTGTGCTGCCTGTTTTATGTCTTTTCTTAACAAGATAATCTTGGTGCTGGGGGAGCTGAATCTTTTCTGATGAATCTAAAATCAAGACCATTGCTTTTGGCTGAATAGAGTGAGTGTTGCAATAGATATATTTGCTTGAATACATTGATGTCATTACATATATGCTGCTGTATATCCTTTTTATTGACTTAATATTGTATTTGGAGCAAACTTCTCTGTAATTAGATGTTTTGAAAAATAGAATATTCAAGTTCTAGGTAGTATTTCTTTAGATAAAGTATCCAATTTCTTGACCATTGCTACTGTTAGGTATTTTGTATATTTTTACTCATTTCATAAATAAATATTCAAGGATGCTGTTGTTATATAAATATTGGTACATACCTGGGTTATATAAATTTCTAGAAGTAGAATCACTGGGTCAAATATATTTAAAGTGTGTGGTGAGTTAGTTTGACAAAATGTTTTCCAGAAATATTTTTCATTTTGTTGGCTTTTTCAACCAATCTTAGATTTATGATTTTAGTCTTGCCGGTACTGCAAATGCCATCTCATTTGTTTTAGTTTGCATTTTTCCTGCTGCCTTGAGTATTGTATTACTTGTTAAGCACATTTACTTTTTATAAATATCTTTCATCTTTTTCCAAATCTGATAAGCCAACATTTGTTTTCACCTAATTCTAAAAGATAACCTTCTAAATATTAAAAGTCAATGATATAAACAGCACAAGATTAGTTTATAACACAAGCATCTTGCATATCATGGCTCCCTCCTGGCCTGTTCTTCCCTTCCCTCATGGATAAACAACTATACCCCCTGTAAAACTCAGCTCAACTATGCTCTTACCAGGGCTGACTACTCTGAGTAGGAGCATGAACTTTTTCCTGGGCACCCCTTGTATTTCACATACTATTATAGATTTTTCTTGGCATATTAGAACTATTCCATTCTCTTACCAGACTGAGATTCCTCATTAAAATTCAACAAAATTTGGATGTCTACTTTATAAGTAGCATGCTAAGTACTTAGGTTACAAAGGTAAGAATATATTGTCTCATTTACGGACAAGATAGACACCATATCTCACCATATGCTTTTCTTGCATCTTCCACAGTGCTTTCCTTGAATATGGTAATTGTAAAATGTTGTTCAATATTGAATGAATGAATTACCAGAAAATAACAACGACTCCATCTCAAGCCATTTTGAAGGAGATGTCTGGGAGAAGGACCTTTTCTAAAAGGATTAACAAAGAATTGTACTCAAGCTTGAGTCAGTGTAGCTTAGCCTATCGAGTTTTTAAATGTTTCCTTCAGTGAGTATTTTTATCCCCTCAAGCACAGTTATTAGGCATCACAAACAAGATAAAATGAAGATTTGCTTTCATCTTCTATTATTTTCATTTAAAAATCACAAAGCATCAGGGGAGCTTTCTTTTTAGTCCCAAGGATAAAAATGTGAAGTTTCTATAAATGACTTTGTCAATTTTATTTAGAAATCCGAAGTTTCAAACTGACACCAAGTCAGGCAACTCCAAATGTTATTGAACTTCACCCTCATATGTATACCTTCAGGGGAATTTTCTTGCACAAAAAAGAAAATGTAACAGCAGACAATTGTTTTCTAAAGCACAAAATGATTTCCCTTGCTACCCGTGTCACCTATGTGATGGTAACAATTTAAAAATAGATGTTTGAGTTTTCCATTTTGTTTTTGTTAAATCAGTCCTCAGAAGAGATAAATATTTTTCAATATGTTAGATAAACTTATTTGCCTTTATTGTTGTACCTATTGGGTTGTATTACTTAATTTCTATGCAGCCTGTCACAGTACACTAAAGCACCAGGGGATAATTAAACTGCTGAGGACGCCTGTACAGAATGTGGTAGAAAACAGATAAAGTAATATATTCATCTGGGTTAAATAAATAAATTTATTGTCCTCTATTGTAAGCAAGAATAATATGGTCAAAGTGTGAAAAAGGCAATAATTTTATAGAATATGTAGTAGGGAAGGGAAGCAATGAAACAGCGGAAAGGAAGACTAAAGGGCTTTAAAAGGCAAATTGAAATCGTAATAGAAATGTAGACATGAGGAAGTTATAGGGTTTCCAAAATAGTAGCACATCTAAGTTATATCTAAGTTATTGGAGCCTCAAAACAAGTAGTCAAAACAAGCTTAATGACAAAGGAATAACTTTGAATCGCCTTCTGAAAAATTTTAATGTGTTCACATCCATTTACAGTATTCTCTACTTGAGTCTGTGGAGATTTTAGATTTGTTTTGACAGAAAGGAAGAACAAGTACTCTCATAATATCTCACAATAATGTTGTCACACCTTCCATCTAGGGTTGCTAGACCTCAACCTCAAAGTTTATTCAAGTCCTAGTCACATTTGAACCAGAATAGACTTAAGCATTCCTTCCCAACTGTTTGGGGACTATGCCTCCTGAATCTCTCACTTCTGATTTGCCTCTGATAGGTCTGTAAATGGAATTATGTGTTGTTACTCAGACAACATCTTCATTTTGCTCCCCAGATCAGAGAACTGGGTTTCTGTCCTCTTTCCTCTGCCTTAGTCCCTATTTTTATCACCTGAGAAATCCCTTAATGCCATTAGGCCTGCACCTTTACTTGTTCATCATAGTCCCCTAACCAAGGAAGAGTCTGGCCTCTGGATCTAGCCACATACTGGAGCCCTGGTACTCACTGACCAACCAACCCTTTCCTGGTGGTTTATGTTATCATTCCCATGTTGCACAGGCTTGTTTTGTCTAAACTTAGCCAACACTGAAGGGCATTATATGAATTAGCCAACTCTGTGAAGGTCATTTCTGTGAGCATTAGAATGCTGCTGTTTGAACCTAGAATGAGGAATCATTAATCTTTAGCTGACACATTATTTTTTTGTTTATTGACTTGTTTGTTAGTTTTTGGACACCTGAGTTATGTAAGTGATTGTGTTCTCTACCTTTCGATGGCTGTTAGAAAAACATCCACTTCTATAAATTATGCAGGACCACACAGCCAATATTTGTTTGCAATAATCTCATCCCTGACTTTTTCTAGCAAGTTCATCTCCCCAAAGTCCAGAAAGGCTCACCTATTTATTTTTAGTTTGCTTTTATCTTGCTAAATTGAGTGTATTTTTATAAGCTGTTTATAGTTTTGGAGAGGATAAAGGAGGGATAAAATGGATAAGTACTATAGAAACACTGCTTCCTGTTCCAGCCTGCTATCATGTAATGCCAGTGACATCAGGGAGAAAGCGCCCCACTCTGCATCTTCTCCTCTGACTGCTGGTCTTCAGAATCTACATGTAGGTCTGTGTCCACAGTATCTGCCCTAGGATGTGGGGGAGAATAGTCTAGGGTCTAAGTCTCCTCAGTCTACTCTGTGTTACTGAATATGACTTATAAAAAGCAAAATAAGTCAGTGTGATCTTTCATTTGTGGGCCTTCAGATATAATCAGCTTCCAAAGCATCTTTCTCTCCTTTAACAAACTCATTTTTAAAGTTCTTCAAAGAAAGAACTATTAATACTTTCTCCAACAATCCACTCCAATTTACAAGGTATTCCAGGTTTAGGAAGCTCTTTTTGTACCTAACTGAAGCCTTGTTGCTTTACATTAAGATTATTATTAAGGCTCAAAGGTAGAAAAGAACATATATCTGTCCCCTCTTCATTATTTTGAAGATGATCAATCAAGAACCATAATCCCAGGTCTAAGCATTTTAAGAATACTCAAATGACATATTCTTTACATTTTAAATACATCACCAAACATCCATTAAGCAATGCATCTGGAGAAAGGACAAACAAGGTTAGCTAGTGTCATTATTATTTACTGTCAGTTATCTTACATATACTTACACATAGGAATTTCTGTAATACTGTAAAAAAACATTGTAAGGTGGAGCTGTTCTTACGCCTCTAGTACAGATGTGGAAACAAATATCTAGGAATATTCTCATGGTCACTTTCACCTTCAAGTGATGGAACCAGAATCTACTCTGAGCATCTGACCCCAGAACCTAGGTATGCTATATTGTAGCCCCTAAACTTGAAGGCCTGTGCAAGCCACCAAATGTCTCCAATCTTTGTAGAAATTTCTTTTTTACTTATCTTCTAAGTAATGCAGATTTTACTGAAACAACAACATCTAATATAATGCTGTATATTTTATATAAACTTTGAGTATTTTGATTTATGAGCACTATTATAACCACATAACTTTCTATTGTTTTCAGTGCAAAGGGACAGTGTTTTAGTTTCAGACTTGTGTCAGCTTGCCTAGACTTGGCTCTTCATAATTGTGATCTATGGACAGAAGGAAAATTAAAAACAATTTCCACTTTTTGTATATATAAACTTGAGGACTTCAAATAAATGACCAGTATTGGTAATCTGTAAATTAGGAAGTTTTTTTTTTTTTAATTTTACATAAAACTGGTAAGAACTATCCTTACAACTACCAGTTATCATTATAGCAATTATTTTGAATAATGATATCCTATCAACTATCATGTCACAACTCTCATTTTTAACAGTCATTTTTCCTACACTGCAAGATCATGGATCCAAGTCCTTTGTAATATGCTTTCTCATTTACTGCACCCATGAATTCTATGACCTAGAGAGAATTATTAGTCCGGTTTTACAAGTAAGAAAAATCAAGCCTCAATAAAGTTAAGTAACTGGCCTAAACTGATTTATTCAGTTCTGAAGCAGGATTAGAATTTCCTTTGCCAAGTGAGCCTAACAGGAAAGAGCAAGGTGGTGTGATAGAGGTGTCATAATCCAAATCCTGTGGTCTAAGTATAATTATTTACAAACAAGCAATACTTGTCAAATACTCTTAGCACGGATGCCCCTCTGCATCAAAGTTTATTAAAATACTTCGTAGTCTTTCCCCACACCAAATTTGCAAACCAATCAACAAAAAGAAAGCTCATGAAATATGAGCCCTTGGCCACCAGGGGGAGTAAGGTCCAGCTCAGCTGTTAGTCACGTACGGAACTCAGCAGGCCTTCTCTTGTTTCTATAACTGGTGGTATGTGGAGAGGGAGAACCTCTCAGGAAAAGCACAGAGTAAATCTAAGGGTTTTGTAAATCAAAGGTCAACATCCCTTTGAACTACCCCTGGTGGTAAATGTATGTCTTTGAGTTATGAAACCTGATCGAGAACTGACAGAATGTGATAAAAAGAAATCAAAGAAATGAAACCTTTACTTACTCTACACTATTTTCAGCGTTATAAAAATTTGAAAGTGTCTGGCAGAACAGTTAGCCACAAGGGTTTTTAAGGTATTGATTTCTGGGAGACCATTTCTCTTGATAGACAGCCTGCATTTTAATGATGGCCACTTCTAAAGGTGATCTTGCCTGTCTACATATCAAGTCATGCAAATTGCATTAGAGTAGGGTATGTATGCCCAGCAAGGCAGAATGTGGATTCAACTTTGTGCACCTTTCTTTCTAAAAGCACTGTTTGTACATCTAAAATTTATGTCAACGCTTGTTTCCAGAGAGGTATAATGCATCTGTTGTCCTATTCCAGGGTCAGTTTTGTTTGAATCTTTCCGTTGTCATGCAGATTGTCAGCATGGTCCACAATTATGAAGAGTCTCTGATTGTAAAATAAAATAATAAAGAAAAAATCAGTAGGAGAGTGCCTGGGGTGAATATATAATGCATTTAAAGTGTGAAGCCGTCCATTTAACCCTTAACAATATTCATTTTCTTCACAGTGTGCAAACCTTGTCAGTAGTTTGAAAAGCTATGAATTTAAATAACCTTAAGCAGCCTGAGAAATGAATAATTTGATAGGTATATCTGGCAGATGGTTGAAATGTCTAAGTTTTTTTCTTTTTGCCTGAGAATATGCTGTAGGGTTTCTGCCAAACTTAGGTTTTTAAGGAAGGCACAGAAATCAAACAATGAATGCTCCATATTTGCAAACTACCAACACTAAGATAGCATTTACTAGAATAGTTGCCAGACCCTCCTCCCTTGATCCTTTAGAAGAATGACCTGAAAAGCAAGAGCTTTTTTTTTTCTTTTTTGTATTTAAGATGTATTTTTTTTTCCTTTGTCAAAATGAATATTTAATCTGACTAAGATTAAAATCAATGACTTGCTGGTGCCTCTCCAGCTTGTCTTTCTTGTCTTGTAAAGCTTAACGCTTCTTTCAATATTAATGTGGGTACTGACAACTCGACTAACATACTTTGATTGACATTTCATTGAAAGGATTCTAGTGAGAAACGAAACATATCTTTTTCCTTCTGGCTATTGTTGATGTGTGGAGACACACTCCTTATCTGTACAAAGAGCTGAAAAAAAATTAGCTGAGAATAATTTTGTTGGCTCAGGTCAACCCTCACCATTATCAACATCCGTTTATCAAAAACCACTGTGTTTACCAGAAATCTGATGTAGATGCAAGTATCCCAGTAGTACCTGGTGCTCTAAAAGAGCACTCTGGTACTAGGGTGCCTAGGATTGATCTCGTTACATTCATTGCTTAGTATGCCATGATCTAACCAAGAAATACATACCCAAGGCTCCAAAAATGACACAAACAAAAATAGCAACATGGTAGCATTCTTTTGAAATTGTCAAAGTGGGAGAAGACACTTTTAAGTAAGAATCAAGACTATACCAAAAACAATAATACAAAAGTCCATTAATTTTTTAGCCCAAAATTATGTTGGCCTCTACAAGTTATGTTCAATTCAGAGATATTTGAGGAAATTGATATCAAAACTCCAACATTTAATACAATGATTATAATTTCTTAAATACTTCAAAACACTGAGATGATAACAATAGCAGTTAAAGTAGAAAATATATTAAAATGTCAGAAACAACTTATATACATGGTCTTATTCAAACTTCATGTTCTGATAATGATATAGGTTCATGAAAGAGGTAAGGTAAATCATCCAGTTAATGATAGGAATTAGAATAAAGATTATCTAATTCAGCGTCTTTTACTACACGAATTCACAGCATATTTGTAAAAATAAATGGTAAATATTTTCAGGCTTATAACTGAAAATGAAACAAAGAATCACCTCCATTAATTAACTTAAAATTTTAGGTGGGAAATAAATGTACAAATAAGAGGCTGATTTTTTCAAATCTTTGTGGTTACTTTTATTATCTTAGTTATCACTATGTCTTTGGTTTGAGTTTGATGCTTCAAAAATTCTTCAAAATGGGAATTTAAATTCTTCTCTGTAATCTCCAGTCACTGAATATGACAGCCACAGTTCCTGCCCTGGTAAAGCATCTGTTCTTCTGTCAGGGGAGAAACAACTCAAAGAACTATTACAGAATCAATTATTCAATTATTGTGTGTTGAATACTATGAAATAGAGTTATAGAATGTTATCAGAGAATGTAATAGGATTTCGCCAAGTTATTGAAGGGAGGAATCAAAAACTGTTTTTTAAAAAGAAAAATTTAGCTGAGATCTGAAGAGTTAGAGTTAGCTTTAATTAAAAAAAAAAAAAGCTGAAAGTAAGGTTTGGCCAAGGTAACAGCATATACAAAGTCATGAAGATATTTTGTAGAGGCAAAGCATTTTTGAGGAACCTAAACAAGCCCTGTGAGCTACAGGCCATATAATAAAGGGAGTAAAAATCAGGAATTTAGCTTTGTGCAGGTGGCAAAGACCAGGTTATTCAGATCCTTGTAAGGACAGGCTAAGGCTTTTGTTGCTTTTATTAAGAGAAGTGTTTTATGCTATGCAAGGGAGTGACATGGTTCAGTTTACATAGCTTGTTCCCAATTTACTAGCCTTATCTTCTACTCTTTTGTTCCTGCAGTCTTGATTCTAGCCAAATTGACCTACCCACTATTTCCTTTTCTTTTAATTGAAATATGGTAGATTTATAATATTATGTTAGTTTCAGGTATATAGCATAGTGATTCAGTATTTTTGCAGATAATATTTTATTATAGGTGATTACAAGATAATGGGTGTAATTCCCTGTGCTACAAGTATATCCTTGTTGCTTATCTTTATTATATATAGTAGTTTGTATCTGTTAATCCCATACCTTTAATCTGTCCCTTCCCCTCCCACCACAAATTTGTTTTCTTTGTCTACAAGTCTGTTTCTGTTTTACGTATACATTCAATGGTAATATTTTTTGGATTCTACATATCTGTGATATCGTACAGTATCTTTCACTGTCTGACTTATTTCACTAAGGATAATATTCTCTAGGTTCATTCATGTTGCTGAAAATGGCATTATTTCATTCTTTTTATGGCTGAGTAATATTCTGTTGTATACATATACCGTATCTTCTTAATCTAATCATCTGTTGATGGCCATTTGGGTTGCTTTCATGTCTTGGTTATTGTAAGTAGTACTGTGAATATTGGGGTGCACACATATATTCTAGTTAATATTTTCATTTTTTCCAGATATATACCCAGGAGTGAAAATACTGGTAGTCATATGGTAGTTCTATTTTCACTTTTTTGAGGAGCCTCCATACAGTTTTCCATAGTGGGTGCACCAATTTACATTCTCACCAACAGTATACAGGTTCCCTTTTCTCCAAATCCTTGCCAACATTTGTTGTTCTGTGTCCTTTTAAATTATAGCCATTCTGATAGGTGTGAGGTGTTATCTCATTGTTTTAATTTGCATTTATCCAAATATTAATGATGTTGAGCATATTTCCATGTGCCTGTTGGTCATCTGTATGTCTTTGGAGAAGTGTCTATCTAGATCATCTATCCATTTTTTGATTGGGTTGTTTACTTTTTTGATATTGAGCTGTATGAACTGTATATTTTGGATATTAATCCCTTGTTAGTTGGGTTATTTGCAAATATTTTCTCCCACTCAGTAGGTTGTCTTTTCATTTTGTCAGTAGTTTCCCTTGCTGTACAAAAGTTTTTAAGTTTGTTTAGGTATCATCTGTTTGTTTTTGCTTTTATTTCTTTTGCCTTAGGAGACTGACCTAAGAAAATAGTGCTGTGATTTATGTCAAAGAAGAGGGTGTTTGCTATGATCAGTGCGTTCTCTTGGCAGAACTCTATTAGCCTTTGCCCTGCTTCATTCTGTACTCCTAGGCCAAATTTGCCTGTTACTCCAGGTGTTTCTTGACTTCCTGCTTTTGCATTCCAGCCCCCTATAATGAAAAGGACATCTTTTTTGGGTGTTCATTCTAGAAGGTCTTGTAGACCTTTGTCAACTTCTTCAGTGTTACTGGTCAGGGCATAGACTTGGATTACTGTGATATTGAATGGTTTGCCTTGGAAACCCAACAGAGGTCATTCTGTCGTTTTTGAGACTGCATCCAAGTAATGCATTTTGGACTCTTTTGTTGACTATGAGGGCTACTCCATTTCTTCTAAGGAATTCTTACCCACAGTAGTAGACATAATGGTCATCTGAGTTAAATTCACCCATTCCAGTCCATTTTATTTCACTGATTCCTAAGATGTCCACGTTCTCTCTTGCCATCTCCTGTTTGATCACTTCCAATTTGCCTTGATTCATGGACCTAACATTCCAGGTTCCTATGCAATATTGCTCTTTACAGCATCAGACCTTGCTTCCATCACCAGTCACATCCACAACTGAGTGTAAGACTTTACTTTATTGGGCTCCAAAATCACTGCAAATGGTGACTGCAACCATGAAATAAAAAGATGCTTACTCCCTGGAAGAAAAGCTATGACCAACCTAGATAACATATTAAAAACCAGACACATTACTTTACCAACAAAGGTCCATCTAGTCAAGGCTATGGTTTTTCCAGTAGTCATGTATGGATGTGAGAGTTGGACTGTGAAGAAAGCTGAGTGCCAAAGAATTGATGCTTTTGAACTGTGGTGTTGGAGAAGACTCTTGAGAGTCCCTTGGACTGCAAGGAGAGCCAACCAGTCCATCCTAAAGGAGATCCGTCCTGGGTGTTCATTGGAAGGACTGATGTTGAAGTTGAAACTCCAATACTTTGGCCACCTGGTGCAAAGAGCTGACTCAGTTGAAAAGACCCTGATGCCAGGAAAGATTGAGGGCAGGAGGAGAAGGGGACGACAGAGGATGAGATGGTTGGATGGCCTCACCATCTCAATGGACATGAGTTTGAGTAAACTCTGGGAGTTGGTGATGGACAGGGAGGCCTGGCGTGCTGCAGTCCATGGGGTCACAAAGAGTTGGACATGACTGAGTGACTGAACTGAACTAAACTGATGTTGAAGAGCATTATGCCTCTGTTCTCTTCTAGGAGTTTTATGGTTGCAGATCTTACATTTAGAACTTTAAGCCATTTTGAGTTTATTTTTGTATTATGGTGTGAGGAAATGGTCTGATCTCATTGTTTTACATGTTGCTGTCCAGTTTTCCCAGCACCACTTGTTGAAGAGACTTTCTTTTCTCCATTGCATATTCCAGCCTCATTTGTTGTAGATTACTTGATTATAGTTGTCTGAGTTTATTTCTGGGTTCTCTATTTGACAAATGTCATGAGTTCCACTACCTCTTAAATATGTCATTTAATTTCCTATCTTATTTCCATTTTCTCCCTTATTTTCATTGCCTAATATTATCCATATTTCTTTCCCCCAATCCCCTATTTGGAAATATAACTATTTCATCTACTTTGTGAGGCTGTAAGTACTGAGCACACCTTTAAAATGTTTCCCCCACTATGGAAGTAAAGCATTCCTATGAGACTTTCCATAAACCAAAATAGTATAAAGACACAATAACTTTAGGACCCATCTTACTATGTGAAAGAAAGTGAAATTGCTCAGTCGTGGCCAAATCTTTGCAACCCCATGGACTGTAGCCTACCAGGCTCCTCCATCCATGGGATTTTCCAGGCAATAGTACTGGAGTGGGGTGCCATTTCCTTCTCCAGGGGATCTTCCCGACCCAGGGATTGAACCCAGGTCTCCTGCATTGTAGACAAATGCTTTACCATCTGAGCCACCAGGGAAGTCTTGCTAACAGATACACAAACTAAATCAAGACAAACAAAAACACTCACTAACAGTTCAGAGCTTCTGTGGCTTGATGCTGAGACACTGGGTGTCGTTCCCCAGGAGATTCCACTCTTACTGCTCAGGTCACGCTGCCTCTATAGCGGCTTGCTGCAGAACAAACACTGAACACTAGTCTTGTCCCTTGCCTTTTATGTGAAAGAAGAACCCCTCTGAGTTTTCTTTTGGTCAGTGAAAACAGGTACTACTGTAGGTATATCCTAAAAGCAAAGTGGCTTAAAGCTAACATTTAGAAAAAGGGAAGGCTTGTATTTTCATATACTCTAGACATATCGCTGACAGGGAGGGAAAAATAAAAACTAAAACATTTTTTCCTTTAGCCTCTTAGGTTCAGAATCAGAGGTCTAAAATTGAATGGACAGAAGACAGATTAACAGGAGTAAAAATGGTTATTTCAAATGTATATAGGGCTAACAAAAATGAAAGGAAAAGCCCCAAAGAGGCAATCAGACCTGGAAGTTTCCATACCATTTTTACAAAGGACACTAGATCTATGGAGAAGTGACAAGAGAAAGGAAAATGATTTTGAGCTTCTAGGGTCAATTAATAGTTGAAAAGCAAACATATGGGGGAAACCAATGGAAGATAAGGGTTATTTAGTCAAGTTTGTTTGTGAAAGCCCATCTTACTGCTGACTTTTTTTTTTCATAGCAATAAAACTCCCCTGGGAAAGGGGATTTATGGTAGTCCTCACGTCTCAGAGGTTTCTACTGTCAGTCAGATAAGGGAAGTTCTGAGAATGCTTCTTTTTGCATCTATTGGTTTTCATGGCCTGAAGCTCAAAATAATACAAGAAAAGTGATATTTTAGGGGGTGGCATATTATGAGTCTCTTTACCACTTTCAGTAACTATGATAGCACATCCATGCTGTACTTCACCATCAACAGTAGTCTTTATAAGTGGAAAATTCTGCAGTTCTCATCAAAAGAGATACAAAGAAATTAGAAAGAAAGAAAGAAAGATAAAACTACTTAAATTATATAATGAAAGCATCAAAAATACAACTGTTGGATGTTTGTAAAGAATAATAAAATAGATATGCTCCCAAGAATACTAATCAATGAAAAATGAAGAGAAAGTACAGATGACTAATATTGAGAATTTTAAAGGACATTACTTAAAATACTATAGTTACTAAAACTAGCATAATATGCCATTATATATCACTTAATGGCAATAAATTTTAAAATGTAAATATTTAAAATATTTACATAAATATATTGAAAATAAACTGAAATTAGAAGATATGGTAAATCTGGATAATCTTATAACTATTAGTGAAATAATGTTTCTTTAATTTAGAATATTTACACACAAAAAACTTGAGACAGATGGCTACTGTAGGGATTTCTATCAGCTTTTAAATTTCCTATCTGAGTTCACTTCTCATGCTTGATAAAACATTTGATAAAATTAGGTGTAGCATGAAAATTATCAAATACCTGAGAATAAATCTGCCAGAAGAGTATAAAATATAAATGTAGAAAACTATAAGGCTTTGTTAACAATTAAAGAATTAAATAGACAAAGATATATACCACATTGATGAAAGACTTAATATTGTAATTGCAAATCTTTTCCAGTACTTTATACCACAATGAAGAGAAGAGAGACAGAAGAAGGGGAAAAGAAGGAAAGATATAAGATGAGAGAAATAGAAGAAGGACAAGGAAGAGAGAGGAAAAGAATGAAGAAAGTGGAGGGAGGGCATGAAAGGGAGAGAGAGAGAGGAATAGAGAAGAGAGATTGATTCTGAGAGGGTCACAGAATCATTTTGGTTAGAGAGGTGTCATTTCATATGTGGTTTTCTTTCAAAGTCAGTGTTCAGATGGAGTTGTAATATAATTACTTTAGATGGGAAGGGCTTCTCTACCTCCTTTCACAACTGAAGAATCAAAGTTCTGCTGTGATCACCATGATTCAAAAAAGGAAAAGTCATTCTGCTGGCTGAAACTATGAGGTTGAAAGTGACACAATGTTTATAGCATCTGCTTGGATGTCTTACACATGAATTGAGCATATGTTTAAAAAATAATAATATATATTCTACATCATGTAGCAATCAAAAGAACAAGAAAGACTATGAAAATAGCTTTGACAGTTTCCTTTTCCCCAACAAATACTAAGAAAAAAACAATGAAACACACAAACAAATGTACTTACAAAAACAGGCAAACTGGTCTTTTAAAATCTAGGAGCAAAATGCTAAGAGAAAAAGGAAAAGAGTGGATTGAGGTGTTTTGTCATACAGGATTCACTTTTCTTTCCATATTTCAACTTAATTATTGTTTATAATAGAGCATTGGAGTACCTGCATATATCTAAGGTACATTTCCCAGCACCAATGTGAATTATTCTTTTGCATTAGTTTAATACGTTACAACAGTATGAATTACATTGAGACCTTGTAAAGCTCAGTGTTACTTCTGAAACTTTGATCTCCAAAAAAACAGTAGGATCAAAGTTTTCCCTGATTGGACATAAATCTCAGCTAAAATAAAGTGATAATAGTCTAGTCAAGAAAAAGCAACCTGGTATAAATGCCTTTGAATTGGTGTTACTTTGAATTGTATGTGGTTGGTGCATTGCTGAGTTAATTAATCATTTCTTTGAGCTTCCATTTTCTGCTGTCACTAAGTTAGGAGTAAATGCCAGTCACTGTTACTTTATTTGACATTCATTTTTCATGCTTAATAGAAAAGTAAATAGAAAGAGAAAGAGTAGAAACTCATGGGTCTGAGAAATACAAGGCAGAAAAGTTCATGATGTAAAGAAATGTGCAGACAGGATTTAACATCTTTACTGTTCTTCATTGGAAAATTCTCACCCTAAATAAAGGACTGATTGAATCTGTGGTTGTTATTTTTTGTTGTTGTTGTTAATTTGAGTGTCAACTGCTATAATTAATGTAGTTATTAATGTGAAGTCGGGTAGCATGAGCTTGAATCACAGCTCCTCCAATTACCAGCTACTTGAACTTGAGCCAATTACACGACCTCTCTAAATCACAGTTGCTCCATTTGCAAAAGGAGGATGCTAATAGTGCCCATTATATAAGATGGTCATAAACATTAATAAGAGAAAAATTTTAAAGTGTTTTCCATGGTAAACAATTGTACAATATTTCCAAGTCATAATCAATTAATTTATCATAGAGATGTCAAAAGTATTCATCAGTTGCAGGAACTTTAAAGTTTATTCTGAGGAATTATAAGGATTTCATAGAAGAGCAGCTGAGGAGATGAGGAAACAGGCTTAAGATTCTCTATTCCCTGCTTTTAGGACAGTTCTACTCAATGTCTTTCTTTCTTTTTTTTTTTTTTTTTTTTTTTTTGAGAGGTTTAAACCCATTCATGAGCAGTTAGAACAGTACAATAACCCCACATATACCCATCACCCAGCTTAATATAGTTAACATTTCAGTATGTTTTTGTAGTGTTTTTCTTGATAAGATTTGACTTGCAAAGTATTTCTGATGCTAAAGAAATAATAGATTTGAAAACCCCTGACATAGGATGAATGCATGTGTGGTAATTCACTCAGTCGTGTCTGACTCTGTGACGCTATGGACTGCAGCCCGCCAGGCTCTTCTGTCCATGGGATTCTCCAGGCAAGAATACTAGAATGGGTTGCTGTGCTCTCCTCCAGCGGATCTTCCCAACCCACGGATCGAACCCACATCTCTTGTGTCTCCTGCATTGGCAGCTGGGTTCTTTACCTCTGGCATCACCTGGGAAGCCCATAGGATGAATACCTTCTAGCAAAAAATAAAATTTTTCTTAGCCATCACTTTGAGTTAAGGTATCCAAAAGAATGTCATATACTCAAAGCACTTCAATTTCTAGTCAGCTGTATGCTTAACATTCTCATTTCTGTCTATATACACTCTCTCTCTGCAGGTAAAGAATTTGCCTGCAATGCAGGAGACCCGTGTGTTATTCCTGGGTCTGGAAGATCCCTGGAGAAGGAAATGGCAACCCACTCCAGTATTCTTGCCTGAAGAATTCCATGCGCTGAGAAGCCTGGCAGTCTCCAGTCCATGGGGTCGCAAAGACTCAGATACAACTAGGCAACTATTGCTGTCTAAGACTCTCTAGATAATTCAATCCAGTTCCAGCCCCATGGCTTTAAACTCCACGTGGATATCTCATAAGCATCTCCAACATAAAATGTACCAATTCTCCTTATTTTCTCACCCATGACCATCTCAGTCTCCCCCTCTTGCCTTGTTAAAAATAATCTATTCTCAGTGCAGTAATTTGAGGGATCTTTTAAAAACATAAATCAAATAGCACCTTTTTCCTGCTCAGAATCCTCCAAGGGTGTTGTATTGTCCTACAAATGCAATCCAAATCCATCCCAGCGCCATGAATATCAAGTCCTCCACCTCCTGTGTTACTCTACTCCACATTCACCAAACACGTGGCTCTCTGCCACTGTTAGGCTGTTCTTTGCATAACTCACCAAGCTGGCCCCTGTCTTGTGCATTTGTGCTCTCTGTTACCTTTTCTTGCAGCACTTTTCTGTCAGATTTTAAAAGGCTGTCCTCTTCACAGTCTCTTAATATCCAACCAGTCTCTGCTTAAATAGTATCTCATCAGAGAGTCTTTTCCTTCTAACCCAGTCTAACGTCATCTCCTGTCCCACCAACCGTCATAAAAAAACCACGTTGCACTGTCTTTATAGCACTTATCACTATCTGAAAGGAATTTTTTTCCATTCTTTTGTCTTCTTTTATCCTATTTTATAGAAGATAAGCTCAGCAAGACCATGGATTTTTTACTTTCCTGTTAAGTGAATTTTTCCACAGCATCTAGGTATTGGGTGACATAGTACGTATTTTTTGATAATATTAAATAAATAAACATTTTACTCGTAATGGAGATAATTACTAAGATACATTACCTGAGAAGATGGCATGAAATGATGTAAAGCTTATTCTCACTTTGCCTCCACCTCAAATCCATTTTGTACACCTCTCTGCTCTGCTGTTTGCCATGCCTGGCATCCATGATATGTATCGCCTAGATTCATTTTTCCCTTAAGCTTCTCTTTGAGGTCCAACAACGAGGGAAACTTCCTCTTCCTGTTGGGCCCCTATCCTTTCCATTGTGTGACTATGGTTTCCTCACTAGCTGACCATGGTAACAGCTTCTGCCTGGCAGCTCTCTTCTCTTCCAGCCCCAGCTTTTATCAGGCACTGGTAACTCCATTCCTTCTTCTTGCCCTTTTGGAGGTAGTGATGTTTCCTATGTTTTAGTGTTTTGATGTTTTAGTGCCTGAACATCTCACTGCCCACATTTTTGCAAATAGTCCTTTCCTTAGGTAGCTTTAGCTAAATGCTGAGGTGAGCATTTTTTCCTGCCAGGACCACGACTAACAGAGATACAGTATACAGGCATTCTTTATGCTTCCCAAACAGACTTTATTTCAACAAACGTTGAGTGTTTATGCATATTAGGCAGTAAGAATCCAACCAACATTACTTGTATCTGACATATATACGTGAGTCTTATGTAAATAGTTTAATTAAATCAAATAGCAAGCCTTAGGCAAAATTAAAATTCCAAATAAAATACCACCAAGTTAAAATGCATGTTAAGAAAATACAGCAAATGATTTGTGTTCTGGTGTGTTCCTGTTAGTGTTTCCATTAATTTTATACATAGGTTTATTTATGCTTGATTTTATTCAGCGCTTCAGCAGCTGCAGTTTATCAGACTGGAGGTATAAGTGTATGAGGTATAAGCTTATAAAGCTGGAGGTATATGTATGTGTGCTAAGTCGTTTCAGTCGTGTCCAGCTTTTCATGACCCTATGGACTGTAACCTACCAGGCTCCTCTTTCTATGGGATTCTCCAAACAAGAATACCAGAGTGGGTTGCCATGCCCTCCTCCAGGGGATCTCCCAGATACCAGGAGTCAAACCCACATGTCTTATGTCTCCTTCATTGGCAGGCAGTTTCTTTACCACTAGTGCCACCTGGGAAGCTCCAATATATATGCATTCACTGGCATGATCTACAATGCAGTACTAAATCAGATGAGGTAAATACAATAGTGCTTATTTAATTTTTATTTCACTAAGCAGAACTCTCTGGTAATCAGAGAGCTATCTTTAGGACCATACTGTAGTGATGTTCCTACTTATCCAAAACAGTTTGGCATTGGCATACGTTTCTCAAGGGCTCTGACTCTGGAATTGGAGTTCTCAGGTTCAAACACTAGCTTCATATCTTACTAGCTCTTTGACCTTGAATAAGTAACTTAAGCATTTCCCAGATGGCTCAGTGGTAAAGAATCCACCTGACAATGCAAGAGACACAGGAGACACAGGTTTGATCCCTGGATTGGGAAGATGCCCTATAGAAGGCAACAGCTACCCCCTCCAGTATTCTTGCCTGGAAAATTCCATGGACAGAGGAGCTTGGGGGGCTGCAGTGCAGGGGATAGCAAAGAACAGATACAACTAAACAAGTAACAGGCACCAAGTTACTTAAACTTTCCAAATCTCAATTTTCTCACCTGTCAAGAAAACAAAAAGGCTAAATAATTGTACCAGCTTCATAAGGCTGTTGTGATGATAAACTGAAATAATAAATTCCAAGTGCTCATCAAAAGACCATGGTAAATATTCATAAAATACTTATTACTAATGTATTATTAGTGATGATCCTGAAACTGGGTAAGATCCTGAAAGATATTCACATAGCTAAAAGCTGCAGAATCTCCATGTTTGCAATGGCATATGACAATAATAGGCCTTATATATCAGACATTCTATGACCTGTTCTATATTAACATTTTATTTTCTTTGTCTACTATACACACATGCCTATAAAATATATACATATATATATATATTGAATTATATATAGGGACTTGATTGACAAAGTATAGTATATTCTACTCTTTACTAACCCAGGATGATTACTAAGCTCTACAAGCCCCTATGAAGTCTGTGGGTAAACTAAACTAACAGAGAAACAGCAATAGTTCTAAAGTTGGAATGAAGCTGTCTGACTAAACTTGTCTCTTGTGTGAAATCTTCAGAAAACACAAATAGATCTTTTGTCTATAATTTCTGATCTTCATCCCACACCTACAAAGCAAAGGAAGTGAGCTAAATATAGTATTTTCAGAGTCATATATGAAACACGTGTTTATGTGCTTCATATAGGATCTTGCTTTTTAATATACAGGCTGCTGGCTTCTGTGCCCACATCTGTCAAGTCTGAATCTTAGAAAAGGAAGCAACAGAACTATCTTTTTTTTTTTTTTTTAAATAAGGATCTCATCTACACTTAATCTCTGAGAACTGCTTGAGTAGAAGATGGTCTAAATGGTATCTTCCAATTTCAATTCTCAATGGAATATGTCAAACTATTATCGTTATATTTGAGACATATTCTTGAACTGGTGGCTGTGCCCTTGGATTACTGTGAAAATCGACACTGGTTTAAAACCTACAGACCTTTCTCTCTGTTAAAACTATTACTATCTACCTTATTTTTGCTGGAGTTTTTGTATCACCACAATTTTAACATCCACCAAAAAAGAAAAAAGCATAGCCTTAATGGACTGTGAAGCAATGAGCCAATCACAAAGGCAACACAAAATTCAATCACAAACACCTGCAACTCATTACAAATTTAGCAGCAAAAATGCCAAAGGCTGTAATGGGCCTCAGATATTCTGTGCAACTCTGCCAATACTCACCTATAATTTGGACTTGACATTTACAAAAAAGACAACATTTACAAAAAGAAAAGGGCAAAGAGTTTTACCAAATAGTCCCACACTTTCAACTACCTCCTCCTGCCAAGGCACTGCAAAAAAAAAAAAAAAATCAAAATCAATTCTAAATACAGGTGCTATTTGTATTCCTTGTGGAGTGCTTATAAAACCAAATTAATTGATGAAGAATATTCACAAAGGGATTTGGAGGTATTATATTTTTCTGCAGTATGTAGCATTTTCTATAAATGTCTTTTAGCACAAAAATTAGGGACCAAAAAGAAAAAGAAGGAAGAGATATTGGAAATAGAAATAACATCAGTTTTATTTTTAGATTAGCTTCATATTTTGATTTAAGGATTAGCTATATATGGTAAATGTAGACTTGAAATCTTACAAATGAAAACTGTCACACTTGCAGATAGGGGATGTTATGGGTGTCATCGTATGGAATGGAAAGAAAACTAAACTCAGGCATCTGAAGAGTTTAATTCTGGTTCTGGATTCATTGCTAGTTGTGAGACCTTGGAAAAGTTGTTCAGCAACCTGGGATTCCATTTCCTCCATTTTAACTTTTGAGAAGTGCAGACTATGGCCTGATATCCCCCTCAGGAGCGTCAATTCCAGAGTAAGGACTCCTCACCCAGCTGTGACCTACAGACAGTTCTCTCCATACTTCCGTCAGTGTTCGTTCTCTTCTCTACTTTGCATGACATAAACAGACACTGTTACTAGAAATAAACTTTTAATGTGCCTACTGGTAATGCACATGTCATCCTAAGGAGAAATTTTATTTCTTACCTTCTTCTGGAGTGTTTCAAAATCTTGACATGATTTTCCTTTGCCAATTCTCTCAGCACATTTTGGAAATCGCTTCCCTCCAACGATACTTGATGTAAACTGAGGAAAGAAAATTCATTTTACTATTAGATATATAAGTAGTAAAATAATCTGTTAATTATCAAATCATAAATAAATAGAATACTTTAGAATTACACTTGGCTCTATAGCCCACCATTCACAAGCGGTATTGAAAGGTTTATAATGAAGTACAATTTGAGTCCTACAAATGTGTGATTTCCCATTAGAAGTCACTTTCATTTCTTTTCACACAGGTCCCATAATATTTTTTGTAATTTCTCCATACTTCCGCTAACAAATATACTTAAAGTTGATATATAAATGTCTTCCTTTTATCTGTCAAGTATGCTACTAAAAGCATGAACCATCTTTGATTTAGGAGACTCAATCTCATGTTTTAGGTGTTATATCCTACCTCTTATCTAGAAGATACTCACAAGTCTTTTTTTTTTTTTCCATTTATTAGTTGGAGGCTAATTACTTAACAATATTGTAGTGGTTTTTGCCATACATTGACATGAATCAGCCATGGATTTACATGTGTTCCCCATCCTGAACCCCCGTCCCACCTCCCTCCTCATCCCATCCCTCTGGGTCATCCCAGTGCACCAGCCCTGAACACTTGTCTCATGCATCCAGCCTGGACTGGCGATCTGTTTCACACTTGATAATACACATGTTTCAATGTTATTCTCTCAGATCATCCCACCCTCGCCTTCTCCCATAGAGTCCAAAAGTCTGTTCTATATATCTGTGTCTTTTTTTTCTGTCTTGCATATAGGGTTATCATTACCATCTTTCTAAATTCCATATAATATCTGCAGATCAATCAATGTAATATACCACATTAACAAATTGAAAGATAAAAACCATATGATTATCTCAATAGATGCAGAAAAAGCCTTTGACAAAATTCAACATCCATTTATTATAAAAACTCTCCAGAAAGCAGGAATAGAAGGAACATACCTCAACATAATAAAAGCTATATATGACAAATCCACAGTAAACATTATCCTCAATGGTGAAAAATTGAAAGCATTTCCCCTAAAGTCAGGAACAAGACAAGAGTGCCCACTCTCACCACTACTATTCAACATAGTGTTGGAAGTTTTGATCACAGCAATCAGAGCAGAAAAAGAAATAAAAGGAATCCACATAGGAAAAGAAGAAGTAAAACTCTCACTGTTTGCAGATGACATGATCCTCTACATAGAAAACCCTAAAGACTCTTCCAGAAAATTACTAGAGCTAATCAATGAATATAGTAAAGTTGCAGGATATAAAATTAACACACAGAAATCCCTTGCATTCCTATATACTAACAATGAGAAAACAGAAAGAGAAATTAAGGAAACAATACCATTCACCATTGCAACAAAAAGAATAAAATACTTAGGAGTATATCTACCTAAAGAAACAAAAGACCTATATATAGAAAACTATAAAACACTGATGAAAGAAATCAAAGAGGACACAAATAGATGGAGAAATATACTGTGTTCATGGATTGGAAGAATCAATATTGTGAAAATGAGTATACTACCCAAAACAATCTATAGATTCAGTGCAATCCCTATCAAACTACCAATGGTATTTTTCTCAGAACTAGAACAAATAATTTCACAATTTGTATGGAAATACAAAAAACCTCGAATAGCCAAAGTAATCTTGAGAAAGAAGAATGGAACTGGAGGAATCAACCTGCCTGGCTTCAGGCTCTACTACAAAGCCACAGTCATCAAGACAGCATGGTACTGGCACAAAGACAAAAATATAGATCAATGGAACAAAATAAAAAGCCCAGAGATAAATCCACATATGTATGAACACCTTATCTTCAACAAAGGAGGCAAGAATATACAGTGGAAAAAAGACAACTTCTTTAACAAGTGGTGCTGAGAAAACTGGTCAACCACTTGTAAAAGAATGAAACTAGAGCACTTTCTAACACCATACACAAAAATAAAATCAAAATGGATTAAAGATCTAAATATAAGACCAGAAACTATAAAACTCCTAGAGGAGAACATAGGCAAAACACTCTCCGACATAAATCACAGCAAGATCCTCTATGAACCACCTCCAAGAATATTGGAAATAAAAGCAAAAATGAAAAAATGGGACCTAATTAAACTTAAAAGCTTTTGCACAACAAAGGAAACTATAAGCAAGGTGAAAAGACAGCCCTCAAGTTGGGAGAAAATAGTAGCAAACGAAGCAACAGACAAAGGATTAATCTCAAAAATATACAAGCGACTCCTGCAGCTCAATTCCAGAAAAATAAATGACCCAATCAAAAAAGGGCCAAAGATCCAAACAGACATTTCTCCAAAGAAGACATACAGATGGCTAACAAACACATGAAAAGATGCTCAACATCACTCATTATCAGAGAAATGCAAATCAAAACCACAATGAGGTACCATTACACGCCAGTCAAAATGGCTGCTATCCAAAATTCTACAAGCAATAAATGCTAGTGAGGGTGTGGAGAAAAGGGAACACTCTTACACTGTTGGTGGGAATGCAAACTAGTACAGCCACTATGGAGAACAGTGTGGAGATTCCTTAAAAAACTGGAACTAGAACTGCCATATGACCCAGCAATCCCACTTCTGGGCATACACACTGAGGAAACCAGAACTGAAAGAGATACATGTACCCCAATGTTCATCGCGGCACTGTTTATAATAGCCAGGACATGGAAGCAACCTAGATGCCCATCAAAAGTCATTTTTAAGGACATTCCAAGGGTGCCCTTTCAACACCTCATGCCGTTTGGGTAGGGTTCTTTGAGAAAAAGAACACATACAATTTCTGAGTACCAGGACAGTGTGCAAAAGTCAGGTATGAAGGGAATAAAAGGAACTACAAAAGGAAAAAGATGACCAAAGATAAGTAGAAACTATATACAAATTAACTCTGTCTATATCTTAGTCTGTTTAGGCTGCAATAACATAATGTCATAAAATGAGTGGTTTAAACAACAGAAATATATTTTCTCATAGCCCTGGAACCTGCAAGTTTGGATCTTGGTGCCAGCCTGGTCCAGTTCTGGTAAGAGCTAGCTTCCTGATTCATAGACAGCAACCTCACTATATTCTCACATGGCAGAAAGAGAGAGAGGTCTCTTCTTTTTTGTTGTTGTTTTGTGTGTGTGTTTTTTTAATTTTTACAATATTTTTTTGATTTCTGCCACACAATGCAAATCAGTTATAATTATACATATATCCCCTTCCTCTTGAGCCTCCCTCCCCTCCCCACATCCCTTCCCTCCAAGTCATCACAGATTGGGCTCCCTGTGCTGCACGGCAGTTTCTCACCAGCTATCCATCTTATGCCTCATAGTGTATATATGTCAAGGATATTTTGTCCATTTGTTCCACTCTCTTTCTCCTACCCTGTGTCCACATGTCCTTTCTCCACATCTGTGTCTCCATTCCTTCCCTAAAAATGCCATTTTTCTAGATTCCATATATATGCATTAATAAACTGTATTTTGTTTTTCTCTTTCTGACTTACTTCACTTTGTATAACAGTCTCTAGGTTCATCCACCTCACTAGAACTGACTCACATTCATTCTATTTGATGGCTGAGTAATATTCTATTGTACATCTGTACCTCATCTTCTTCACCATTCATCTGTTGATGGACATCTGGGTTGTTTCCATGTCCTGGTTATTGTAAATAGTGCTGTATTGAGGGTACATGTGGTCTTTTTCAATTGTGGTTTTCTCACTGTATGTACCCAGTAGTGGAGTTGCTAGGTCATATGGCAGATTTATTTGTAGCTTTTTAGGTAATCTCCATACTTTTTTCCCAGAGAAGGCAATGGCACCCCACTCCAGTACTCCTGCCTGGAAAATCCCATGGACAGAGGAGCCTGGTAGGCTGCAGTCCACAGGGTCCTTATGAGTCAGACACGACTGAGCAACTTCACTTTCACTTTTCACTTTCATGCATTGGAGAAGGAAATGGCAACCCACTCCAGTATTCTTGCCTGGAGAATCCCAGGGACAGGGGAGCCTGGTGGGCTGCCGTCTATGGGGTCGCACAGAGTCGGACAAGACTGAAGTGACTTAGCAGCAGCAGCAGCATACTGTTTTCCATAATGGCTGTATCAGTTTACATGCCCACCAACAGTGCAGGAAGGTTCCCTTTTCTCCACATCCTCTCCAGCAGTTATTGTTTGTTGACTTTTTTATGATGGCCATTCTGACTGATATGAGGTGATTCTTCATTGTAGTTTTGATTTGCATTTCTCTAATAAGTAGTGATGTTAAGCATCTTTTCCTGTGTTTATTGGTGTGCTGCCCACATAGATTCTGTGGGTTCAGGAGGCAGGGGAGATGGAGCAGGGCTGACTGGGGGAGGGTCCCTCCAGGTGTGGAAGAGAGGGAGATCCAGGAGGTATCCCCCTACCCACTCGGCCCCCAGGGAGTCTCCTGGGGACCAGGCCCTTTCCTCCACACACCAAAGCCAGAGGCACTGCAGAGGCCCCCCCTTGGTTAGGTGGAACCCATGTCGCCCCCCCCCCCCCCGCCACTGCTACCCAGGTCCTTTTCTAGAGGGTTGGTTCTTGAGTCAGGACCCTACCCCTGTCTAAACCCACGTCCACCTAAACACCACCACCCAGCTTAAGCTGTTCCACACCTCAGCCCCAGCTTCACAACCCAGCCTTTTCTGTTTTTTTGTTTTTAACAAGGCTTCAGTCTAATCAGAGTCTCACCCTTATAACTTAATTTAACACTAATTACCTCCTAAAGACCTATCTAGCTCCAGATCCATTGTGGATTAAGGTTTCAACATGTGAATTTGTCGGGGACAACATAATTTAGTCCATAGCACTACTGTGAAAGTAATAAGAAGAGATAGCTGCAACACATTCTAGTTTAAAGCAACAACTTACTATGATAGTGTGATTTATAATAAGAAATGCGTATTTTGTCTTCATCCACTGTTTGTGGCACAGAGCTCTCAAAAAAACCTTTGGAATTTCCTAACGTATTTTTTGGTATGTTAATCACAATACTTTTGTAAAGCTCCTAGGTAACCTAAGGATGGGGCTGGTTGACAGAGAATCAACTATGTGTTTGAAGGGTTGGAACTTTCAGTCCTTCTCCCCATCATTGGGAAAGGGAAGAGCTGCTAGAGATTGAGTTCAATCGCCAATGGCCAATGATTTCATCAATCATGCCTATATGAGGGATGATAACCTGAGTTTGTGACTGTAATCTGAAACAGAGGTGGGGGCAGTCCTATGGGACTGAACCCTTAACCTTGTGGAACCTAATGCTATCTCTTGGTGGATACTGTCAACTCACTAAGTTAAACTGTAGGACAACTAGTTGGTGTCAGAGAATTGCTTGGTATTTTGGAAATGCTTCCCTCACACATTGGAATTGGTGGCTAGAAATTTTACTTACAAACAACATATATTAACATTGTATATATATTTAGATATTCATAGAAAATGACTAGAAGGGTGTGCTCTAATATATTTATGATAGTTACTTTGGGCAGTTGAATTATGAGTAATATCTAATTAACTTTAATTTCTATTTATATAATTTCCTATATTTAGGAAAAATAATATTAATAAATATTGTCTGAGTGAACTGACAAGCACTGGAAAAGAATCTGCTATAATCTATAGTGATTTATATTCCTCTAACTCAGATCACTATAAGTGAAACTATTTCTCTGTTCTGATGAACTCTCAACCTCAAAATGCTTTTGTGAGTTCTCCTAGAGTGTAAATTATGAGATTATTCCTAACCTTGTCAGGTTCTGGTGACATACTGCCTACTATAATATAATAGAAGCAATTCATAAAATATTTCCTCACCTGAACCAGTTTCAAATTCTGTGGCTTTGCAGCTGCCATTGTTCTTGTTCCACACAGAATGTTTAGTACAAGAGATCCTATATGGAACAGACCAGGTAGGAGAGAGATGGTTTTACTTGCTAATTCTTGACATTATTACTCTGGTTTTAAGGTGGCATTCAGTTCAGTTCAGTTCAGTCGCTCAATCGTGTTCAACTCTTTGCGGCCCCGTGAACCGCAGCACGCCAGGCCTCCCTGTCCATCACCAACTCCTGGAGTCCACCCAAACCCATGTCCATCGAGTAGGTGATGCCATTCAACCATCTCATCCTCTGTCATCCCCTTCTCCTCCTGCCGTTAATCTTTCCCAGCATCAGGGTCTTTTCCAGTGAGTCAGCTCTTCACATCAGGTGGCCAAAGTATTGGAGTTTCAGCTTCAACATCAGACCTTCCAATGAATTTTCAGTACTGATCTCCTTTAGGATGGACTGGTTGGATCTCCTTGCAGTCCAAGGGACTCAAGAGTCTTCTCCAACACCATAGTTCAAAAGCATCAATTTTTTGGCACTCAGCTTTCTTTATAATCCAACTCTCACATCCATACATGACCACTGGAAAAACCATAGCCTTGACCAGATGGACCTTTGTTGGCAAAATAATGTCTCTGCTTTTTAATATGCTGTCTAGGTTGTTCATAACTTTCCTTCCAAGGAGTAAGCATCTTTTAATTTCATGGCTGCAATCACCATCTGCAGTGATTTTGGAGCCCAGAAAAATAAAGTCAGTCACTATTTCCCCATCTATTTGCCATAAAGTGATGGGACTGGATGCCATGATCTTAGTTTTCTGAATGTTAAGCTTTAAGCCAACTTTTTCACTCTCCTCTTTCACTTTCATCAAGAGGCTCTTTAGTTCTTCTTCATTTTCTGCCTTTAGGGTGGTGTCATCTGCATATCTGAGGTTATTGATATTTCTCCCGGCAATTAGAAGGGTACAAAACAGACGCTTCATGAAAGGTATCTGTGCTCATGTTTGTGCTCGGCAAATGCTTTAAAAGGATGGTACATGATATTGAATCATTACATCTTCAGAACTGCCAGGTGGGCCCCAGGATAGGCAGAACCCCTAGGTTGGTAAAGTATGAATGTGAAAGTGTTAGTCACTCAGTCATGTGACTTTGTGACTCCCATGGACTATAGCCTGCCAGGCTCCTCCATCCATGGAATTATCCAGACAAGAATACTGGAGTAGGTTGACATTTCCTTCTCCAGTAGATCTTCCTGACCCAGGAATTGAACCTGGGTCTCCTCCACTGCAGGCAGATCCTAAGTCTGAGCTACAAGGTTGGTGAAGACCTGTTTTAAAAAGGCTTATCAAGGAATTCTTGGATAGTAGACCAAGGTAGCACCCTGCTAATCCCCACAGGCAGCAGGCATTTTAAGCCGCGTTCAGCACACAGTCCTTTATGGGTGCACACAGTGACTCTGCTGCAGCACCTCAATGCTGCAAGTGAACCGTCTCTGATCAAACAAGGCAGTCAAGACCGCAAAAGAAAGTTGTGTGCCAATCTAAGGAGCATTGTGTTCAATCCCAGGTATATGCAGTTGGGTTCAGGTGTAGGGGACAGAGAGAGGCCAAGGCGGGGCTCTCAGCAAGCACTGCGTCAAGCACAAATCATCACACTTAAAATACTCACTTCATTTTGCAGCTGATGACCACTTTCAATGGTATCCAAACTTGCTTTATGAGTACCATTTATATTTTTAATACAAAATATCTGTATTTGCTATGATAGTAAAAAGACTGGGAAGCAAAGGGTTAACCAAATAGCATTTGTCCTCCTCTAAATTCAACACAATTATGAGAATTTAACACAAAGCAAGAAGATTTAAGATATTTAGTAGGAAAGCAAAAATCGTTAAATATACAGAAGCAGTGTCTCTGCCTACTTAGCTGCCTCTTTGACTAATGGGTTAATCTGCAGGCGACTTAAAATGCAATTCATTTAGTATTTCCTTTGCTACTAAGCAAAACCTAGTGCACACAGTTGTCTAAACACCCTGCTTAGTTGTGTCTTCAGTCAATATGCTGCCCTGGCTAACATCTTACCCCATCATAGGGCTAAGAGACCTTGAAGAGTGTTTATTTCACTTTCCACTAATTAGATGTGTGCATTTGACCTTACTAATCTCTTCAGAGGAACCAGAAGAGAAATATCGCATTTTTTTTTTAATATAATAGTCTCTGAGAGCTAGTATGGGAGCCAAAAGTAAAGCCCAGACACGGTATTCAGGAGACGCAACTATCCTTACCTATTCACAACCATAGGAGGATCTCGCATTCTCTTGATCCAAAAAGTAGAGTTAATATTTGCCCCCACCAAAGTACATCTGATAGTCACAGGTAGGGTGTGCCTAAATGTCACTGTCAGGGTCATTTTAGAAACAACATGTGCTAATACTGGAGGAGCCCCCACTGGAGAGTTCTTGAGAAGCGTGGCTGACATTCTCTATGGGTATATAAGCACTCATTAACACAACTGATTATAATATCAATATGTGTTTTCCTTTAAAAAAATCCAAACCATATTTCTATTTAGTCTGTTAGTTTCTACTTTTTTGCTTTACTTTTTTTAATATTGTAGGACAATTGCTTTACAATGTTGTGTTGGTTACTGCTATACAACAGTGCAAATACGTCAAATCTTCCCTAGCTAGGGACTGAACCTATGTCTCTTACCTGTGCTGCATTGGTAAGTGGCTTCTTTGCCACTACTACCAACTGGGAAGCCCTAGATCATTCATCAGTTTCAGTTCAGTTGCTCAGTCATGTCCGACTCTTTGCGACCCCGTGAACTGCAGTATGCCAGGCCTCCCAGCCCAACTCCCGGGGTTTACTCAGACTCATGTCTATTGAGTCAGTGATGCCATCCAGCAATCTCATCCTCTGTCATCCCCTTCTCCTCCTGCTCCCAATCTTTCCAAACATCAGGGTCTTTTCATATGAATCAGCTCTTCGCATCAGGTAGCCAAAATATTGGAGTTTCAGCTTCAATGTCAGTCCTTCCAATGAACACCCAGGACTGATTTCCTTTAGGATGGACTGGTTGGATCTCCTTGCAGTCCAAGGGACTCTCAAGAGTCTTTTCCAACACCATAGTTCAAAAGCATCAATTCTTCTGTGCTCAGCTTTCTTTATAGTCCAACTCTCACATCCACACATGACCACTGGAAAAACCATAGCATTGACTAGACTGACATTTGTTGACAAAGTAATGTCTCTGCTTTTCAAATATGCTGTCTAGGTTGGTCATAACTTTCCTTCCAAGGAGTAAGCGTCTTTTAATTTCATGGCTGCAATCACCATCTGCAGTGATTTTGGAGCCCAGAAAAATAGTCAGCCACTGTTTCCCCATCTATCTGCCATGAAGTGATGGGACAGGATGATATGATCTTAGTTTTCTGAATGTTGAGCTTTAAGCCAACTTTTTCACTCTCCTCTTTCACTTTCATCAAGAAGCTCTTTAGTTCTTCTTCATTTTCTGCCATAAGGGTGGTGTCATCTGCATATCTGAGGTTATGGATATTTCTCCCGGCAATCTTGATTCCAGCTTGTGCTTCCTCCAGCCCAGCATTTCTCATGATGTACTCTGCATATAAATTAAATAAGCAGGGTGACAATATACAGCCTTGACGTACTCCTTTTCCTATTTGGAACTAGTCTGTTGGTCCATGTCCAGTTCTAACTGTTGCTTCCTGACCTGCATACAGGTTTCCCAGGAGGCAAGTCAGGTGGTCTGGTATTCCCATCTCTTTCAGAATTTTCCACAGTTTATCGTGCTGTGAAGAGATCAGTCATAACTATATATATAATACATCAGTTCAGTTCAGTGGCTCAGTCATGTCCAACTCTTTGCAACCCCATGGACTGCAGCACCCCAGGCTTCCCTGTCCATCACCAACTCCTGGAGCTTGCTCAAACTCATGTCCATTTAAATAGGTGATGCCATCCAACCATCTCATCCTCCATAATTCTCTTCTCTTCCTGCCTTCAATCTTTCCCAGTGTCAGTGTCTTTTCCAGTGAGTCAGTTCTTCACACCAGGTGGGAAAAATATTGGAGTTTCAGCTTCAACATCAGTCCTTCCAGTGAATATTCAGGACTGATTTCCTTTAGGATGGACTGGTTTGATCTCCTTGCAGTTCAAGAGACTCTCAAGAGTTTTCTCCAACAGTTCAAAAGCATCAATTTTTCAGTGCTCAGCTTTCTTTATAGTCCAGCTTTCACATCCATACATGACTACTGGAAAAACCATAGCTTTGCCTAGATCGACCTTTGTTGACAAAGTAATATCTCTGCTTTTTAATATACTATCTAGGTTGGTCATAGCTTTTCTTCTAAGGATCAAGCATCTTTTAATTTCATGGCTGCAGTCACCATCTGCAGTGATTTTGGAGCCCAATAAATAAATACATATATATATATAATACAAATATATATATAGTTTCTATTTATAATATGTTTCTGTTTTCCTCTTTAGACTAAATTACCTTGGAAAGCTATGAGGCCCACAGGGAAAATGTTTTGTTGTGATTTGAGGTTTATTTCTTTATAACTGATGTACTCATCTTTACTGTCTTTCCTTGGGTTTAGAAAAAGAGAATAACAGAAGCATCTAGAAATCTCAAAATCTTTCTCAATTTATTCACTTTTTTTCCTTCTTCCACTCCCACAGCATCCTATCATTTTAAATTTGATAAAAGAAAGGAAGCTAACATCATAGGTTTTAAAGCTTTATTTTCATTCTCTACAGAAATGGAATACAGGATTGTAGTTGAGAACCTGTGTTCAAGAGTTTAAATAATAGGATTTAAGTCTTATATTAGTAATATCTACCAAAGCTTATCATGACAGTTATGTTATTCCCGTTACTATAGAAAAATAGAGACTCAAAGTATTAAATACCATATCAGTGTTTGAACCACCACAACCCAATTCTTTTTAACTCCAAAGTGTGTTTTTAGTCCATGTCATAAAACCATGAGAAGGAATTTAAAACAAACAAAACTCTTTTTAAAAAATCCAAACCTGCTGGTTATTCTTGGTCCTTGATGGAACATGTATTAATTGTTAATGAATTCCAACCAGAATCGCTGCTTCAGCCTTTTTATCTTCAAATCATCTACTTCGGCTGATCTGCACCAATAGGAAATATCCAGGACATTTCTTTGCTAACTGAATTTGTTTGTTTGTCCATCTCTCCCCTACTAGGTCTGCATTAACATTTTCTTTCTTTTATGAAAAAAAAAAAATATTCAAATGCAAGGAGGAACCAAAACACTTAATCCACTCTAGTAGATCTGTGAGACATATGGCCTGTGGAGTAATTTAATCCAGCCCACCATGGAATCTGAAAATTGTTTCTTCCATCCCCTGCTGTACCTGAATCTGAATGCCGGAAGAACAGTCTCAAAAACAAGAGCTCCTGAGTGCTGTTTCTAAGGGGCAAGACTACAGAGATGTGTAACAGTGGGGGTTTATGAATTCAATTTACTCATATTCAGAACAGTTAAAAAGAAAAGACTGTAGTTCCCCTCTTATACAGAACTCTAAGTTAGAATAGGAAAAAAAGAACACAAAGGTTATGTCAAAATTAAATAAATATACAGCCAGATTGAATCCAGGAGCAGAACAGAAGTTTCTGGAAATTCAGATAGCTCTAGTTGATAAACTAATCCCTTGCCAAGATAAATCTAACATCGTCACCTCCTCAAATATTATGGTACTCTGTGCAAACAACTTTAACACACACACATACATATACACACACACACTTTGAGCTACTGATTTATGAAATTTCTGTAATAGGTTCCTTAGGAAAAAATAATGTATAAATTTGCTTGAACCCTCCTTTAAAATGTCCTTCGATATTCTTTGAGCACACATGATTAGAATAATTAATGATGCCTCCTTACAAAATAGGCTCTCCATTTCGAGGAGTTATATCCCTTGTAAAAGTCTCATTAATTTGTCCCTTCTTTATCCCTATTCTGATTTATTTTATTTTTATTTTATTATTTTCTATTTTGTGAATTATTTCATGAGCTTTCATTATCCACAGGGCTGGAACATGTCCTAACATGAACATGACAATTACTTTAAATTAATCCAGTGGCCAAGAAATGTAATTCTTCATAAAATGGAAGGCATATCAAGAAACACAATTTGGTAGAGTATTTTCCAGGATTAACATTTTCCCAGCAAAGTATCATCATTATATCCCAGAATATTGCAACACACAGAGAAGATGGCATACAAACCTCCTCTAAATGCATGTCATTACTAAATTTGGACTTTGAGAATTCATCACCTCAACTTGGCACTATCTCTTCATCCAGCTGTCCATTCAGTCAGTTGATTTAACAAATAATATTGAATATTTTTAAATCTGTAGAGCCTGTCTAATAGTCAAAGATGAAAAGATAAACACCTCGAGGGCTAGCTTAATGGATTAGTCATCTCTTGTTTGCTCTTCTAGCCAAGTCACTTAAACTCCCTGAGTTCCAGTTCTAGCATTTACTGAATGGGATGCTGCTACTTTATAGCCTTATTGAGAGGATTAAACAAGATTTTCTATGTAAAAGTGCCTAGTACATGCCAACTCTTCAAGGAAAAGTAGTTGGTGATGTTTTCACTCCAGATTCAATATTAATAAAAACAAAAACAATTGCAATGAAATTCTTATCCCTATCTCTGTTAATTTTTCCATAATCAGTAAGGGCCTTCTCACTGACAACACATGCTCTGAGGGACATTACTGTATCAACTGACAAAATTGGAATATAGATAGTAAATAAGATAGAGTTATTGGATCAATAATAAACCTACTGAAGTTGGGAACTATATTATGGGTATGTAAGAAATTGTCACTCTTATCAAACACACACCCAAACAGCTTATTATCAAATTATTCAGAAAAAATACACACATCTAAATGTACATATGTGCACTCACATATAGATATTTAATAATGGAGAAAGAGAGAGAAAAAGAGGGCATGTGGAAAGCAAATGGGGCAATAGATTAGCAATAACTGAACCTGGGGAAATACTATATAGATTTTTGATACTATTCTTGTATCTTCTCTAAGTTTGAAATAAAAACTTACTAATAAAAACTAAAGTTATGATAGAAGTCCCTGGTGGGTCAGATGGTAAAAAATCCGCCTGCAATGCAGAAGACCCAGGTTCAATCCCTCGGTTGGGAAGATCCCCTGGAGAAGGGAATGGCTACCCACAACCAGTATTCTTGCCTGGAGAAGTCCATTGACAGAGGAGCCTGGCAGGCTACAATCTATTGGGTCACAAAGAGTCAGACAGGACTGAGTGATTGGCACTTTCACTTTTAAAGACAATGTAAACACAGCTAGTTTGGCAGCACTGCAACCAAGAGTGTGGAGGGGAGTTGGGGGCTGCTTGAAGTACAGAGAAGCACCTAAGAACAATCTGAATTCATCCTGGGAAAACAGGAGAGGTATAAGATGAAGAAGGTGTCCCTTTGTGGCTCACAAAAGATAGATGTAGGGAAAAAATAATCAGATACAATTTTATTAATGGGCAGAAAGAAAACTCATTATTCCCCAACAGGTGGTACTGCAAAAAGTAATATGTTCAAAAATATTTATCTGAGTTCACGGCTGAGAAATCAACCTACAATGGACCAGGAAAATTGCTATGCTAATTCTCTAACTGATTTTTTCCAGAACAATAATCTGGTTAAATGTTCCTGGGGGAAAAAAGTCACTTTCAAGTTTGGGAAGTGCTCCACAGCAGAGTCTGGTCTCAGAGATTCTTGATGTATACAGGCATGTTATAGGTTCTAAGGATTCAGAAGGAAAAACCTGGATGATTTCACAAACGTTTAGTAAGTAGTCATTTTTCTGATGTCCTGTGTTGTACTCCCCGATGTAGACATTGAGATAGTATGCTAGGGTGCCAGGGGAAGTGTCCTAACTCAGTCACCAGATGAGGGAGACCAAGAACCCAGTTCTCTGCAACCAAGGCCCACCCAGAAGGAGCAGAGAGTGGGAGGAAATCTAATGACTGCTACCTGCCCTCCGCACTTCCTGTAGCCCAGACCCAAGTCCTTCCTTGAAGAGAGCTTATCTCCATGCTGATTACGTTTAGTTATACCAATCTCCATCCTGTATAATAAACTTTAGGAAATGATGCTTTAAACTGTTAAGACCAAACAAGTTTTCTCTCAAACCAAATATTAATTAAACTGCCAAAAATAGAACACTGAAGTATACATTCACTGCTTTCAAAAGTAACTTTTCTTTCATTCTCTGTCTGCCTCCAGTCATAAGATTCTGGTAACTGAGTATAAGTTGTTCAAGGAGTATACTGTTCGTCATAGTGTTTACACAGAATTGTAGAAGTTGTTACTCTTGTTCAGTCACTCAGTCATGTCTGACTCTTTGTGACACCCACGGACTGCAGCACGCCAGGTTTCCCTGTCCATCACCAACTCCTGGAGCTTGCTCAGATTCATGTCCTTTGAGTCAGCGATGCCGATGCCATTGAACATACTCATTCTCTGTCGTTCCCTTCTCCTCCTGCCTTCAATCTTTCCCAGCATCAGGGTCTCTTCCAAAGAGTGGGGTCTTCAGATCAGATGGCCCGAGTATTGGAGCTTCAAAAATAAGTCCTTCCGATGAATATTCAGGGTTGATTTCCTTTAGGATTGACTGGTTTTATCTCCTTGCAGTCCAAGGGATTTTCAAGAGTCTTCTCCAACTCTACAGCTCAAAAACATCAATTCTTCAGCACTCAGCCTTCATTATGGTCCAACTCACATCTGTACATGACTACTGGAAAAACCATAGCTTTGACTAGACAGATCTTTGACAGCAAAGTAATGTCTGCTTTTTAATATGTTGTCTAGGTTTGTCATATTTTTTCTTACAGGGAGCAAGCATCTTTTAATTTCATGGCTTCAGTCACCATCTGCAGTGATTTTGCAGCCCAAGAAAATAATGTCTGTCACTGTTTCCATTGTTTTCCTTATCTTTTTGCCATGAAGTGATGCCATGATCTTTGTTTTGTGAATGTTGAGTTTTATTTCAGCTTTTTCACTCTCATTTTTCACCTTCAACAAGAGGCTCTTAAGTTTCTCTTCACTTTCTGCCATAAGGGTGGTATCATATATATATCTGAGGTTATTTATATTTCTCTAGGCAATCTTGATTCCAGCTTGTGCTTCATCTAGCCCAGCATTTCACATGATGTACTCTGCATATAAGTTAAATAAGCAGGGTGACAATATACAGCCTTGACATATTCCTTTCCCAGTTTTGAACCTGGTTGTTGTTCCATGTCTGTCCTCTAACTATTGCTTCTTGACCTGCACACAGGTTTCTCAGGAGGTGGTAAAGTGGTCTATTGTCCCCATCTTTTGAAGAATGTTCCACAGTCTTTTATGATCCACACAGTCAAAGTCTTTAGCATAGTCAACAAAGCAGAAGTAGATATTTTTTCTGGAATCCCTTTGCTTTTTCTGTGATTCCATTTGATGTCTGGTTCTTCTTTCTTTTCTAAATCCAGATTGTACATCTGGAAGTTCTTGGTTCACATACTGTTGTAGACTAGCTTGAAGGATTTTGAGCATGACCTTGCTCTCATGTGAAATAAGTGCAGAGTTTGAGCATCCTTTGGCATTGCCCTTCTTTGGGGTTGGAATGAAAACTGACCTTTTCCAGTCCTGTGGCCATTGCTGAGTTTTCCAAATTTGCTGACATGTTGAGTGCAGCACTTTAACAGCACCATCTTTTAGGACTTGAAATAGCTCAGTTGAAATTCCAGAAGCTGGAATTGTAGAAGTAGACAGTTAATATTTTTGATGGCAATATTCTCTTTTCTCCTACCGCCTCCTTTAAATAAAAGCTTACATGTTTAACATCAGGAAACCTCCTCACTCCTGAATACCTTTCAGCTCAAGATAAACCATTATGGTCATAGTTTAATATGATTTAAAAAGTCCTAGAACCAGTGAAAAAGAGACTTACCTGGATGTAGGTTACCAATACTAATGACCTGTAAATACATAAGGGAATGCAACTCTCCTTTCTCTATGAAAATTGGTTGAATCTATATGTGTGAGAATATTTTGCAAATCACAATACAATCTAAAATGCAGGAGATTTACTTTACTATTATCATTGCCAACCTCATCAAACCTGGCAATTTTATTATTACATAAATAATGGAATACAATCACTCATAAAGTTATAGTAGGGTTCAGCCTTCATTTATTTATATATTTGATCATTCAACAACTTTTCAGCATCTATGATGGATCAGGTAATTTTTTTGTATTCGTATCTTAGGATGAGTACATTATTGCAGCAAAAGAGACATCAACAATAAAAGGTTTAATAAGATGTGTGTGTAATTTGTTATTGTTGGGAGATTTGTGATTTCAGGCACAGCCACCTATTAATTAAAGCTGATTATTAGTATTACAAATCTTTGCCAGAGTACAAGCAAGGGAAGGAGAATTCCCCATTGTTAAATATTTACCATTTGAGTCTTGCACTCTCATCTCTCTGTCAGGGCACAAGCACTCCTTTGAAAACCACTTGACTGCCAATTCACCAATTGTGCCTTGCCTCAAAGTAACTGAAGAGCAAAAACACATGGTATATTCTAGAACTGTGTTATCAAGACAATAAAAGTGAACTACAAGAGACAATAAAAGTGAACTACAAGAGAACCCTGCTTGATCTCAGTGAGAATGTATTTTCCTCAATTTTTGTAGCAATACTGGTAAAAAGAACTGGGAGCAGATGGCAGAAAAAGGAAGGAAGGAAAGTTAATAGTCTTTTTTAAAAAATTAGAGCTCTGTTAAAAACTTCCCAGGGCTCTTAAATATAAGAATCATGTATTTCACTCATCTAAAATGTTCTATCAATGCTGACACTGTTATATAACACAGAATAAATTAATAATATCTTCAGTATATCTCAACCCCCCTCCTGTTCTCATCTTGGAGGGCAGAGAGGTTAGTAGAAACAAAGAAGAGAGGAATAGGAAGACAGGGAGGAAGGATGGAAAAAAAGAAAATGAATTTGGTTTATTTCATTTCATTGACTGTCAAGAGATTTTATAAAATATTGGGAAAAGATATTTAGACAAAATTTAAACTAAGAGAATTATTTAATAAACATATGCCAACTGGGAATGCATAATTTATTGCTAATATACATAAAGTAGTTTAAGAATTCCAAGGTTTTTCCTTGTTTGTTAGACTAAAATATTTCGACAAATAACCTTGCATACATTTGAGAGAAAAATGCAAAAATAGTTGTATTCAATCAATCAATACATTTTCAATTTAGTTTAGCAATTATTTATACAATATATACATTTTGTTATTTGTTTTAAGGGGTACTACTTGGAAGGAAAGTTATGACCAACCTAGATAGCATATTAAAAAGCAGAGACATTACTTTGCCAACAAAGGTTCATCTGGTCAAGGCTATGGTTTTTCCAGTGGTCATGTATGGATGTTAGAGTTGGATTGTGAAGAAAGCTGAGTGCTGAAAAATTGACACTTTTGAACTGTGGTGTTGGAGAAGACTCTTGAGAGTCCCTTGGACTGCAAGGAGATCCAACCAGTCCATCCTAAAGGAGATCAGTCCTGGGTGTTCATTGGAAGGACTGATGCTGAAGCTGAAACTTCAGCTCCAATACTCCAATACTTTGCCCACCTCATGCGAAGAGTTGACTCATTGGAAAAGACCCTGATGCTGGGAGGGATTGAGGGCAGGAGGAAAAGCAGAAAACAGAGGATGAGATGGCTGGATGGCATCACTCGATGAACATGAGTTTGAGTAAACTCCGGGAGTTGGTGATGGACAGGGAGGCCTGGAGTGCTGCAATTCATGTGGTCGCAAAGAGTCGGACATGACTGAGCAACTGAACTGAACTGAACTGAATACACAGGCATTTAAAGAAGAAAAATATATATACACCAAAGATTATTTTCAGATTAATCTCTTTCAACCAAATATTTTATTATGCACATCCTGCCCAGGTGAGCTAATTTTGGCCTGGGATCTGGAATGCATCCCCCCACTTTTCAGCCCTGTATATGCTTTCTTGAAAGCAAAATTCAAGGGCATTTCCTTCATCTCCCCAGCTTGTAAGATAATTCATTTACTGCAGTTCATATATGCACTTGATAAAAATATATTATAAAACATATTCTCAGAATGTAGTAATTATTGGTTTAGGTGAAAGTGTCAGTAGGATGTAGGTTCCTTGGATTCAGGGAAGATGTCTTATTCTGCTCAAGAAATGGATAAGGTATTATTATTATTGAAACAGCAAACACTGTGAAAAAAGAAATTAAATGAATTATGAGATTATGAATATATGTAGGAAAATGTACAGAATGGGGATCATTAAACTTTAGCATTCACCTTCTATGCCTTGGTTTCCCCATCTCTAAAAAAAAAAGTATAATGATAGGGTTTACCTCATAGCATTTTACAAAAATGAAATGAGCTAATGCATGAGAAGTTAATTGTAACAGTGATCTGGAACTAGTTGAAGAGCTAAAAATTGAAAGGAAGTGGTACTGACACCTAATAAGCACTCAAAAACTGTAATTGATGATGGTGTTGATGATAATGGTGATATCTGTAAGTTCCGAATGTATTTTGGCAGCAAACTATTTGAATGGGTGTATGGCAAGTAAATTTAGTTTTAGCTTCTGTTCTGCCATGAGCTAGCTATGTAACTTGGGTGAAATGTTATATTTCCTGAGTCTTAGGACCCCCATCTATAAAATGAAAGGTAAAATGGAATACATTTTTTGCTAAGGTTTCTTCCATCTCTTACTCTCATTTTTTAACTGTGTAGGGAGAAATTCCCTGAATTGAATTCTGTTCCTTTATTTGTTGTTTTAAGGTAGAATATTGATTAAAGGCATTTTTAAATGATTATTCCTTAAGAAGGAGCTAAGATAATAGAGCTATACCTTAATATGGAGGCCAATGTTGTAACAAAAACACAAGTGAGCAGAATGGCTTATGTAGCTAGTAAGTTAACTCTCCACCAGCAGGGGAAAAAATGGTAATTATTTGCTAATAATAGAAAATACTAGTAACGACTGTCATCACTAGGGCCTGAACTGCCTCTTTGTTAAATGAAGTGAGATCTGCAAGCTGACCTCAACATTTTCTTTCTGTAGGTTGTCAAATGCCCCATTAGAGGAGGAAATGTGTTTCCTGATAACTATATTACAGTAAGAGCAATTTTGGATAATTAAGATGATTTCCATAAAACCAATCAATTGCTTTACATCATTTCTCTTTGTCTCTATTCCTCCTGGTCTCTTTGAGAGCACTATCACCTGAAGACTGAATTTTAGCATTCAGAGTACTCGCCTGCACTGTGAGGGCTACAACTTCCCATCTGGCCCATTACTGCTCTTTCTCCTGACCCATTCTCTCCTTTCCACAGCAGCTGTAAACTTCTAGTTGACCTCTACTTCTTTCTCAACTTCCTAACTAATCAGTTTTCAAGAGCTGACCATTCTTCTTCTTGATGTCTCACATTCCCCCCACCTATTTTTTTCTATTGTAGCTGTGAGCCTTCAGTTCAGGTCATTTGTGATTTTCTGTACGGTCTCAGATGAATTTAGTAAGCACTACTGACAATCTACACAAGCCTGCATATTGGCCAAAATAAGTTAACTGACAAATAGCAATAATATAAGTCCATTATTGTTCCACTAGTTTACTCAATTAATAAATTTTATATAGAGGGGGCCTTTAAAAACATTCTGGTCCAGCACATTCTAATAAAGGTTGCTGCAATGATGGAAACATTCTATGCATGTAGCTACTGAGCACTTGAAATGTGCCTAATACTACTCATGAGCTGAATTTTAATCCTATTTAATTAGTTTTAATTTTTATGTAAATAGCCTAGTGGCTATTTACTAGTATGGCTAATAAATAGCCTAGTGGCTAGCTACTAGTATGTAGCTAGTGGCTACTGTAAAATAGGTTTCATAAATGAGAAAACATACCTACAAAAGTTAAAATTAGTATCCCAAGATCACATAGCTATAAAATTCCTAAAATTAAATCCTCTCTTTTCTTTAAAAACTCATACTCATCTCAACAGCAAATTATCACTTTAAAATATATCCACTCTCTGAAAGCTCCTCACCATTTCCACTGTTACATCCCTCTTCTGAGCCACCATCCTTTCACTCTCTGCTTTCATCCTTGCATACAAGGATAGCACACAAGACCTTACATGAACTGGCTTCTACTACCCTTCTGACATGATGTCATCAATCTGACACTCATTCTCACTATGTTCTAGCCACACTTGACTCTTTGCTGCTCCTCCAACACTCCAAGCATATTACACTTGCAGTGCCCTCCGCCTGGTAAGTTTCTCCATTCTTCTCAAATGTAACTGATCAAAAAGAAATATATAGAATTGTGTGTCACCTTAATATCAGTGCACCATTTCAAATGCAAGTTATGTGAGAGAAATTGGCTAAATCCTAAACATACAGACATGGAAATAGGGTCATCTGAGAAAAATCCAAATGCAAAGGTTATACTTCAATATGAAGTTGATACTATTTATCCCAGAACAAAGCTGAATGTAAAAACTGGTCTGGAACCAGTTCCGAAGGGAAAACTTGGAAAATGCCTTGTAGGGGAACTTTGAATTTGAGATTACAACGTATAAGGAATCCCCACCAAAAAAATAACTCCTGCTAAAGATGAGCTCGTAGTCAGAATTTCCTAAAGCACTACAGGAAATGAGTTCTGAATGACAATGAGTCTATTTAATGAATGGGTGGATTCATATCCAAGAACTAATATTAACAGGAAATTGTGTAAGTGACTTTCAAATGTGTCATTCCATTCTGAAACATGCTAGCAAGTCCAAAATGTGCAGAGCAGTCCAGCATACTGAAGACTAAAGAAAGCATTCATGTTGTAGCTGGAGGCCAAAGGCAGTCTGGAGACAGAATTCCTCCTTCCTCCAGGAACCTCCTCTCTTAAGGTCTTTAACAGATTGAATGAGGCCCACCCACATTATAGAAGGTAATCTGCTTTACTCAAAGTTGGCTGAATAAATGTTAAGCCTATCTAAAAAATACCTTCATGAAAACATCTAGACTCATGTTTGACCATATATCTGGGAACCATTGCCTTGCCAAGTTGACACATAAAATTAACCATCTTAAGCCCCCAAATGTTGGCCTAAATGCAAGGCAACAGTCCATGTTGCAATGTCCTATGATTTCAGGAATTCTGTTTGAGTGTGTGGCCTCATAAATATTATATAGTAATATTTCACCATAAATGTCTATATGTATAGCTAGAGATAACACAACTTGCATTATGAATGTTCATACTTGTTTAACCTGTAGCAATCATTTCTTTTTGAAAAGTTGCATCATCAGGTTCCTAATTTGTTTACATGAACATCTCACTCTCTAAGCAGAATGGCATTTTAAAAAGAGATTGAAATAAATCATATTTTTATTATTGCTATAACATTTGTATGATTTGCCCTCCTGTTTTCCCCCACCCCATAAGAAAATAAATCACAGGAAGAGATGACATTCTATTTTATATTGCCCTATCCTTTTTCCAACTCTATCTTCATTACCAAAACAACATACAAGCATAATAAACAGCACCTTTCTCAAAGAGAGGCAGGATAAAAATCCTTTAAAACTTCTTTTAGAATTTCTCTTTTAAGGTTTTTATCAGTTGTGTGTGTGAACATTTAGCATCTCATTATTTATACTGTTACTAAGTAGGATATAAATTACCTGGCTCTTCCTATGTATTAGAATACAGTGTTTAGTTTTCACATGCCAAAAAGCATTTGCACTGATGCCACATAAAAAAATGAATATAGAGATTTGATATTTTATAATAACCTAAATATACTTTAAAAATATATTTTGAACTCCCTCAAGCCAATTAAAGACCTCTATTTAGATGCAGAAAATACAAAATATAAGAGGACATTTTTCCCTGTCACAAATAATTATTCTATTTAATAATATGTCTTGAGCAACAGCTACATTTGGCATCATCATATAAGATGCTCATAATAAAAAATGAGGATGAGAAGTTTCAGTCTATGCGATCACAGAGATTTTAGTCAAGTAAACCACCTTTGTTGTTCAGTCACTCAGTCGTGTCCGATTCTTTGCGACCCCATGGACCGCAGCACACCAGGCTTCCCTGTCTCCACCATCTCCCAGAGTTTGCTCATGCTCCTGTCCAATGAGTCAGCGATGCTATCCAACCGGTGTGTCCTTTGTCATCCCCTTCTCCTCCCGCCTTCAATCTTTCCCAGAATCAGAGTCTTTTCTAAAGAATCAGTTCTTCACATCAGGTGGCCAAAGTATTGGAACTTCCACTCAGAATCAGTCCCTCAAATGAATATTCAGGACTGATTTCCTGTAGGATGGACTGATTGGATCCCCTTGCAGTCCAAGGGACTCTCAAGAGTCTTCCCCAACACCACAGTTCAAAAGCATCAATTCTTCAGTGCTCAGCCTTCTTTATAGTCCAACTCTCACATCCATACATGACTACTGGAAAAACCAGAGCTTTTGACTATATGGACCTTTATCGGCAAAGTAATGTCTCTACTTTTTTTAACCTCCTTTAACAAGGAGAATAAAGAAACGAGAGGTAAGTCCTCAAGATCCTATTAATGGGATTAATCTTGCAATCTTTTCACCAAGCATTTCTGGCTCAGAAAAATAAATGTAAGAGAACTTAAGTGGTTTCTTAATTGTTTTGCTCCTGACACTAGTTGCTCGGCTCAAGGCATCCCAATTGTATCTGAACGTTTGGCTTCCCTAACACGATACACACACCACAAAGTCTTCTATGGAAAGAAACTGTCAACTTGCCCAGATACTTTTTGCTGTCTAAGCAGGAATCCTCCTGGTTGAGACAGCATTCTTTTGTACCAGGATCTGCATAATCATTACTTCACGTGCATACTGCATGCTGTTCACTGGATGTTTAGTATCTGGGAATATCTTCCACCAAGCTTCTTGCCTGCTTTTGTCCTCACTGGCTTCCCTGACTTTTAACTCCCTTTTACCCATGTTGATATTTTGGACTTAGTGAACTATTCTGCCAACTATGTTTCAGCTGACTGCCTTTCCCTAAATGATCTGAACTGCTTAAAGGTCTTCCGGGCAAGATACCAAGCTTAGAGTAACAAAGTCAGAATATCTATGCTTTTTTTAGGCCAAGTTTCCAGCCCTGCTGGTAGGCTCTTTCAGTGTGATATAGTACTGACACAGTGAGTCTGAGTTCAGGTGTCTGGTTTGCAAATTATTTCCTGTAAAACTACAAGTAAAGTTGTTTTTCTCTCTTTCTTTTAGGTTATTATTAAAATGCATAGGCATTGCTAGAGTATATGGGAAAAGTGCAATGTAATCAATGATTTATAAATCTAGATGCATATGTATATAATGAGAGAGAAAAGAAGATAATATTGTGTTTCATTATCTTGGACATATTCTAGGTATAACTTAGTAATATAGCAAAAGATAATAAGATACCTGATCTTTAGCTACTCATGACTTAAGGGGAATAGTGTGACTTACATGGAATTTGGAAAATTAGGATTATTTGCATAGAATATTGAAGCTTATTGAATTTGATGGATTACAGCTACCTCTATTTTTGGAACTTCAACCTTACTTGAGAAGATCCTATTACTCCGATCTTTTGAAAGATAATTCTTAAAACATGTAATATTTAACATGAAAGCATTTTATTTCCATGGATGAAATAAATTAGGTGGAATAAATAGAACATGGCATATTTTCTTCTGCTAGAATTCTTGCCTTCAATAACAAAGTGAAGTGAGCTAATAAAGACTTACTAAGAATATTCTACTAGGCTGTTTACATATGTTAGTGCTTTTAATCTTAATAGAAATATAATAATCAAAACATTAATAACTTTTATACAATGGGAAAAATGTGGCTTAGTATAACTGAATAAATTTATAAAAATAAACAATTAATAGATGGAGAAGAGTCAAAATTTGAATACATGTCTATCTGACTTCAAAATCCATACTCTTTAAATTACATCCGAGTAAAAATATCTTTCTTTGCATGAAATGTTCCTTTGGTGAAAGTGAAAGAGGAGAGCGAAAAGTTGGCTTAAAGCTCAACATTCAGAAAATTATGATCATGGCGTCTGGTCTCACCACTTCATGGGAAATAGATGGAGAAACAGTGGAAACAGTGGCAGACTTTATTTTGGGGGGCTCCAAAATCACTGCAGATGGTGATTGCAGCCATGAAATTAAAAGATGCTTAGTCCTTGGAAGGAAAGTTATGAACAAACTAGATAGAATATTAAAAAGCAGAGACATTACTTTGCCAACAAAGGTCCATCTAGTCAAGGCTATGGTTTTTCCAGTGGTCATGTATGGATGTGAGAGTTGGACTGTGAAGAAAGCTGAGCACTGAAGAATTGATGCTTTTGAACTGTGGTGTTGGAGAAGACTCTTGAGAGTCCCTTGGACTGCAAGGAGATCCAACCAGTCCATCCTAAAGGAAATCAGTCCTGGGTGTTCATTGGAAGGACTGATGCTGAAGCTGAAACTCTAGTACTTTGGCCACCTCATGCGATGAGTTGACTCATTGAAAAAGACCCTGATGCTGGGAGGGATTGGAGACAGGAGGAGAAGGGGATGACAGAGGATGAGATGGCTGGATGGCATCACCGACTTGATGGGCATGAGTTTGAGTAAACTCCTGGAGTTGGTGATGGATAGGGAGGCCTGGCGTGCTGCGATTCATGGGGTCACAAAGAGTCAGACATGACTGCATGACTGAACTAACTAACTAAAAATATCTTTCTAGAACTAGACAATAAAGAATTAAAACCCTGGATAATCCTAAAATTACCCACCATGAATGTAATAAAATTTTATCAGTGTTCTCTCCATGATACTCTACTCTGTTTGCTCCAGTATTCCCATGTGGGACATTCTTGATTTGCATATTCTTAGGGTATATTTTCTTCATTTTCTAAAAATCTTCCAACTGAGTGAGTCTAGGAAGCAAGTCTACTTAGTCTGTTACCTTGTCTTTATTGACTGGTGCCTAAAACATGATAGCACTCAAAATAGTATACTTTATTAGTAGAATAAAAAAGACTGTAAAGAGGGATAGACTTGTTTTTCAATCACTCATTTGTCTTGGTTTCATAGAAATCTAATGAGTATCACTAACCATTTGAATTAGAGATTATTTTATATTGGTATACTTCTTTTATTTAAGCCAGAAACATTCTGATTTTAAAAATATTTCATTGAATAGTACCTGTTTATTATTATCCTGAATTTTATAATTTATCATGTTTACCATAAAGTATTGTGGAACTTAGTATTACTACCTGGGTATAGTATCTGGTTTTAGGAATATTATAGTGGAAAAATACACTGAGTACCTACTTCTAGGTGTTATTGAATGCTTAGAGATCAGTATTACACTGTGACTTTGATGGTACATCTATATTTCTTGATGATATTGAGGTTAGTGGTTAAATATAACATTTCTCCAACCATAATAATTGTTTAAAATACATTGGCAGAGAGTCACAAAGCTCACATGAATTTTAGCTGTCATCATTTTTCTCTTCATTAATTTCCAAGTTAGTATATAAGTTTTCATTTCATTATTACTGTGTGCTTTCCTCTTTGTATAGTGTGCAATCATTTCTTTTTGAAAGAAATGATTCCTTCCTTTTATTTTGCTTCCTTTGATAGCCTAACAGTTGGATATAAGAGAATGTCACTTTTATTTATTCTCTGTTTTCTTTCAAATGAAGGCTAGGAAATTAACACCTTGATGGAAGGCACACTTTATAGAACATATTAACATCATAGAACTCTTAAAAACATCTCAGTTTCTTATTATTACTAAAATTAAAAGAACCATCATAATTTTCCACTTGTTCTAGTTTCCACCTCAATTTCCACTGCCACAAGATGATGGTAATAAAAATAATTCTTGGAAAGCAAACTGAAACTCTTTAACATTGTAATCAGCCCCGGTGAGAAGCAAGGATCAAATTTCTGCCTGTGTGAAATGATGAGCTGAATGAGAACTGGAACAGACAATTAAATTACCATATATGTTTCTCTGGTTATTCTAACATCTTTAATATCCCCTTTGCTCTCAAAGAAAGTCTAGAGTATTGAATATAGAAAATAGTAGTCTGCAATGCACTCCTGAATAAAATTTCAATCACTAACAGACTAAAAATATATTCAGAAGAGTTTATGAAAATAATTTTGCCATTATTTAAGGCTTGATTCACAAAGTGTTACTTGGCAGAATTTTCATTTTTTAAAGGGATTACCACCATTTTCTTCACCACAATGCAATTAGCAAGTTCACTCAGTATAAGCTCAAGTATGCAGGTGACATATAGAATGTACTCTGAAAAGTTTGCAATATGATATATACCACCTAGAAACTATCATACTTGAAAAAAAATAAAAACAAATAGTGAAAAACAAATATGTTTCTACCATGTTTAAAATATCTTTTCAGAGCTCAAATAACTAGTTTCTGTGGTGCAAGTTATTTTTCATGGTTTAGTAAGATCAGATGTAAAACTATTAAATTCTTAAATTAACCATACAATTTTGTTATAATTAATATATATGTGGGTTTTCCAGATCTCTGTAGGACAAAAGTGGCTATCTAAATTTTAATTCATCCTTATATTCTCCAAAAATGCTACAAAACAACCAGTAGAACAGCAGCAACAACAACAAAAAACCAGCTAAGACCCATGCTTAACCAAGCCTAGGAGACACCACTGCATGTGATTACAAGGTTATTAAAACCAGCATATCAGAATGGCAGGAAATAATAGAAAATGAAACAACAGACAGAGGATTCATTTCCAAAATATACAAGCAGCTCATACAACTCGATATCAGAAAAGCAAACAACCCAATCAAAAGTGGGAAAAAGACCTACACAGACATTTCTTCAAAGAAGACATACAGATGGCTAACAAACACATGAAAAGATGCTCAACATTGCTCATTATTAGAGAAATGCAAATCAAAACTACAATGAGATATCACCTCACACTGGTCAGAATGGCCATCCTCAAAAGGTCTACAAACAATAAATGCTGGAGAGATGTGGAGAAAAGGGAACGCTCTTGCACTGCTGTTGGGAGTGTAAATTGATACAGCCACTATGGAAGACAGTATGGAGATTCCTTAAAAAACCAGGAATAAAAAAAAACCAGGCAGACTTTATTTTGAGGGGCTCCAAAATCACTGCAGATGGTGATTGCAGCCATGAAATTAAAAGATGCTTACTCCTTGGAAGGAAAGTTATGACCAGCCTAGACAGAGTATTAAAAAGCAGAGACATTACTTTGCCAACAAAGGTCCGTCTAGTCAAGGCTATGGTTTTTCCAGTGGCCATGTATGGATGTGAGAGTTGGACTGTGAAGAAGGCTGGACTGTCAAGAAAAGAAAGTTGGACTGTGCTGAAAAATTTCTGCTTTTGAACTGTGGTGTTGGAGAAGACTCTTGAGAGTCCCTTGGACTGCAAAGAGGTCCAACCAGTCCATCCTAAAGGAGATCAGTCCTGGGTGTTCATTGGAAGGACTGATGCTGAAGCTGAAACTCCAATACTTTGGCCACCTGATGCTAAGAGCTGACTCATTGGAAAAGACCCTGATGCTGGGAGGGATTGGGGGCAGGAGGAGGAGGGGGTGACAGAGGATGAGATGGCTGGATGGCATCACCAACTCGATGGACATGAGTTTGAGTAAACTCCGGAAGTTGTTGATGGACAGGGAGGCCTGGAGTGCTGCGATTCATGGGATCGGAAAGAGGTGGACACGACTGAGCAACTGAACTGAACTGACTGATACCATTTTTTAGGACAAAGTGAAAAATAAGGTAGGGGCATTTGAATTCAGTTTGCATAGAACACATGAATTACTGTTACGGTACTGAGGATGATTATAAATATTCTAAGTATTAATTAAATAAAGTTTAGTTGAAAGTCTTCTGAGAAGGATGATGTGTTTGATCTATCTATCTATTCATCTATTCATCCACCCACCCAATCCAAGCCCTTCACTGTGTCGTTTTCATCAGTGCATTAAAATTACCTTTAGTGACAGTCAAGTAGAGCAGATTTGATGAAATAGTGAGGGACTGATGTTTGCACAAAACTAATCTAATCTAGTGTATTCCAAAGTTTGTTGATGTACCAATAAAAAATCAAATTATTATAAATCTTATAAATATATGTAACTTAAAACATACAAAAATAGTCAACATAATAGAATGTAATAATTAAAAATTAAATGTAAAAACTGTGACTTTTTTCCTAACCCAATGTATCCTCTCACCCTCTTTCCACCAAAAGTATGCATATACTACTTTCCATGCCACTGACTCTTAATCTCTCTTATAATTGAGGACTGAAGATACTAATATTTCTTAGTAATTAGTATATGTCAAGTAACATCACATATTTTACCATTTAAAAATACAAAAATTTATGATCAAATCTTTTTCTCTGTTATAAAAAGTCATAGTTAAAGAAAAGTTTTTTATGTCCCTCATTATTGTGTTGAATATTCTAGGTTCTCATAGGTGGTGGGTTATAGGCGATAGTCATTCTCTACACTGAACAAAGGAAGACATTACAGTTGAAGTTGAAAAATATCATGTTGAGCATGAGACACTATAGTTTGGATCACCAGAGAAGGAAGCATAAAGTGACTTTGTAATGTGTAAAATTTTTCTTGGACTTTTAAATGCAAAGTTCTCAGGGCTAAATCATTTACTTTTTCACAGGAAAAATTAGTGAAATATTCTGAGTCTGTGATAGAAATATTCTGAAACAGTCTGAGTCTGTGATAGACATTTTGCCCATGTCATTCTCTAAAATCCTTGCAAATTCTAAACAAAAAATTAAGTACATGCCACTACAGACCAAGTGATGAAAGAATCAAAAGTCTAGACAAAGGGAAAATTTTTGGTTTGAAATGTATATACAAAACAATCACTGCCATAAATAAAAAAAGACAGCAGGCAGCATGAGGCACAGAGTTCAATTGTAATTATGTTAAGGGAAATTAAATCTCTTCCATTTTTTACTAATGTAACTTCACTTCCCACATTCTTGAACTTACTTCACTATTAAATGATGGTGATGAAAAGAATGGTATTGTATGCTGGAAATGAAATTAAATGAATAATGGTGTCTAAAAGAATAAATCTAGTCCTACTGTTGATGAAAACGAACATAATGTATGGTATAAGAAAGGGTTTTTTTTTTTAATAGTTTTGAAATAGCACCATGAACTCCTGGGTTTAGATTTGATTAGTAGTTCCCTTTTCTCATACGCCCTGTGCATATATCCCTTTATGTTCATAGTATTTACAGAATCAGCAGTATAAGTTTATGTGTCCATATCCTGCATCAGTACTTGACTCCTTGAAACTAGACCTTTTGTCATCTTTGTATATGTAATACACAGCATAAAGACAAGTACAAAGGTGAGTGATAAATACTGCATCAGCAATGGGGAGAAAGTCAACAACTTTTGCTGCCAAGCTTCAACATGTATTTGTTCAATGCATTAAATGGATTTCCTCAAACATATTTTGAAGAACTGAGAACTTAAAGGCAGGGGCTGGTGTCAATCCATCTGGAATCAACTTTTGTACCACATCGCTTAAAGCTTACAAATACATGCTTTGCTCTAGAGGAAAAAAGACTGATGTTCACATCTGTCATCAAACAAGATGTCCTTGAACAAGACCAGTGTTTTTGGTGGTTTAATACAGTTAGATTGCTTCCTTCATTCAAAGGCATTTTGTTTGAACACAGACATCTGAGAAGAGATCCACTAAACAAAGGCTTACAAAAGTCATTCAAAGTTCACGTTAAATAAGACTGATCATCAAAGCATGGGTATGAAGAAAACAAACAAGAAACAGAACTTGTCTCAAATATGATCAGAACGCCCAGTTTAGATGACAAGAAGCAGGTTGAAGTGTTTCAGTGGACTTAAGCTGCAATGTCTCAGACTGAGAAATCAGCCAAGGATCACAACTTCCTTCTGAATGGATAAGACAGAGCTAAAGCCAGTTTTAAAGGGAGAAAGTGCTACTACATTCAATTTGGTCTATGATGGCAATACTGAAAAAAAAACCCTCACTTCACTGAAACAAAATATAAACTATTATGAAAATGAAATCTAATGGTTTGACTCCAGTAAATATAGAATAGTGCTATACGATGCTAAGAGCTATACCAAAAAAAAAAGCAAAAGGGCTGATTTAGGTTTTAGATATTCACAACGGGCCTGGTTGCTATAATTTACTTTCTCAGAGGATTTTTAATGCAAAGAAAGTCTTTATATAACATATAGAAAAATTTAATATAGTAATCATGTGACTCTTTGTGACCTCATGGACTGCAGCCTGCCAGGCTCCTCTGTCCATGAAAATTTCCAGGCAAGAATACTGGAATGGGTTGCCATTTCATTCTCTAGGGGGTCTTCCCAGCCCAGGGTTCGAACAAATGTCTATTCTGTCTCCTCCACTAGCAAGCAGATTCTTTACCACTGAACCACCTGGGAAGTCCCAATTCTTTGTTTAATGTTATTTAAATCCTCTTGGAACATTATGTAATAGTTTTCATCTGATTATTAGCTATTTTTACAGCTTTCATCTATAGAACATCTATAATTCTATTTTCTGTTTACTTAAGTGGATGTTCACAGATACTGGATTCTTTTATGTTTATCTGTGTTTATATAGCCATTTTTAGACAAGCAACAATTCAGTGGCATGTCATAATGGCTTTGGATGGTTTCTTTGGTACTCAGCAACCTCTTTTGAGCCATAAAGAAATTAATTAAAAGAAAAAAACTATGTTTTACCTACCTAATTTTTTATATCTTTTTTCAACATCTTTACAGTATTTTTTGGTTACTTCTCTTTTTTCATCCATAAACCTGTAAACATCTGTACCTCTCTTCAAATTGCCTCTATCTTCTCAATGTACTTCCTTTCTAAGACAATCACCATGCTCTTTTCTTTTAGCCCCTAGTGGCTAGTGCTCTAAACTCCCAAGTCTCTGGTCTCTTCAATATTTCCCTTCTAAAGATAAAATACATTTTCTTCCCCAGAAACATTCCCCCAAGGGAGTCAAAGGTAGGTGACAAGCACGACCCATGCAACCTCCAAAGCACAAAATTAGAGAATTCCCTTTTCATGAACAGTATGAAAAGGCAAAAAGATAGAACACTGAACGATGAACTCCTCAGGTCAGTAGATGTCCAATATGCTACTTGGAGAAGAGAGGAAAAATAACTCCAGAAAGAATAAAGAGACAGAGCCAAAGCAAAATCAATGCCCGGTTGTGGATATGACTGGTGATGGAAGTAAAGTCTGATGCTGTAAAGAACAACATTGCATAGGAACCTGAAATGTTAGGTCCATGAATCAAGGCAAATTGGAGGTGGTCAAACAGAAGATAGCAAGAGTGAACATCGACATTTTAGGAATCAGTGAACTAAAATGGACTGGAATGGGTGAATTTAACTCAGATGAACTTTATATCTACTAGTGTTGGCAAGAATCCCTTAGAAAAAATTGAGCAGCTCTCATAGTCAACAAAAGAGTCTGAAATCTAGTACTTGGGTGCAATGCAAAAATGACAAAATGATCTCTATTCATTTCAAAAGCAAAGAATTCAATATCACAGTAATCCAAGTCTATGCTCCAACCAGTAATGCTGAAAAAGCTGAGGTTGAAAACCTATAAGACTTTCTACAACTAACATCCAAAAAAGATGTCCTTTTCATTATAGGGGACTGGAATGCAAAAGAAGGAAGTCAAGAGATACCTGAAGTATCACGCAAGTTTGGCCCTGGAGTACAAAATGAAGCAGGGCAAAGGCTAATAGAGTTTTGCCAAGAGAATGCATGTGTCATAGCAAACACCCTCTTCCAACAACTCAAGAGAAGACTCTACACATGGATATCCCCAGATGGTCAGTACCAAAATCAGATTGATTGTATTCTTTGCAGCCAATGATGCAGAAGCTCTATATAGTCACCAAAAACAAGACTGGGAGCTGACTGTGGCTCAGATCGTGAACTCCTCATTGCCAAATTCAGACTGAAATTAAAGAAAGTAGGGAAAGCCACTAGACCATTTGGGTATGAACTAAATCAAATCCCTTATGATTAAACAGTGGAAGCAACAAATGGATTCAAGGAATTAATCTAATAGGCAGAGTGCCTGAAGAACTATGAATGGAGGTTCATGACATTGTACAGAAGGTAGTGATCAAGGCTATCCCCAAGAAAAAGAAATGCAAAAAGGCAAAATGGTTGTCTGAGGAGGTCTTACAAATAGCTGAGAAAGAAGAGAAGCTAAAGGCAAAGGAGAAAAGGAAAGATATTAGCATCTGAATGGAGAGTTCTAAAGAATAGCAAGGGAAGAAAAGAAAGCCTTCCTCAGTGATCAGTGCAAAGATATAGAGGAAAACAATAGAATGGGAAAGACTAGAGATCTCTTCAAGAAAATTAGAGATACCAAAGGAACATTTCAGGCAAAGATGGGCACAATAAAGGAAAGAAATGGTATGGAGCTAACAGAAGCAGAAAATATTAAGAAGAGTTGGCAAGAAGATGGAAGAACTATCCAAAAAAGATCTTCATGAGCCAGATAATCATGATGGTGTGATCACTCACCTAGAGCCAGACATCCTGGAATGCAAAGTAAAGTGTGCCTTAGGAAGCATCATTATGGACAAAGCTAGTGGAAATGATGGAATTCCAGTTGAGCTATTTCAGAGCCTAAAAGATGATGCTGTGAAAGTGCTGCACTCAATATGACAGCATATCTGGAAAACTCAGCAGTGGCCACAGGACTGGAAAAGGTCAGTTTTCATACCAAACCCAAAGAAAGGCAATGCCAAAGAATGTTCAAACTACTGCACAATTGCACTCATCTCACACATTAGCAAAGGAATGCTTAAAATTCTCCAAGCCAGGCTTCAACAGTATGTTTACTGTGAGCTTCCAGATGTTCAGGCTGGATTTAGAAAAGGAAGAGGATCCAGAGATCAAATTGCCAACATCTGTTGGACCATCGACAAAGCAAGAGAATTCCAGAAAAACATCCACTTCTGCTTCATTGACTATGCCAAAACCTTTGACTATATGGATCACAGCATACTGTGGAAAAATTCTTAAAGAAATGAGACTACCAGACCACCTGACCTGCCTCCTGAGAAATCTGTATGCAGGTTAAGAAGCAACAGTTAGAACTGGACATGGAACAACAGACTGGTTCCACATTGGGAAAGGAGTACGTCAAGGCTGTATATTGTCACCCTGTTTGTTTAACTTATATGCAGAGTACATCATGTGAAATGCTGGGCTGAATGAAGCACAAGCTGGAAACAAGATTGCTGGGAGAAATATTGATAACCTCAAATATGCAGATGACAGCATCCTTATGGCAGAAAGCAAAGAAGAACTAAAGAGCCTTTTGATGAAAGTGAAAGAGGAGAATGAAAAGGTTGGTTTAAAACTCAACATTCAGAAAACTAAGATCCTGGCATCCAGTCCCATCACTTCATGGCAAATAGATGGGGAAACAATAGAAACAGTGACACTTTATTTTTTGGGGGCTCCCAAATCATTGTAAATTGTAATTGCAGCCATGAAATTAAAAGATTCTTGCTCCTTGGAAGAAAAGTTACTACCAATCTAAACAGCATATTAAAAAGCAGAGACATTACTTTGCCAACAAATGTGCATCTGGTCAAAGTTCTGGTTTTTCTAGTAGTCATGTATGGATGTGAGAGTTGGACTATAAAGAAAGCTGAGCACTGCAAAATTGATGTTTTTGAACTCTGGTGTTGGAGGAGACTGTTGAGAGTCTCTTGGACTGCAGGGAGATCCAGCTATTCAATCCTAAAGGAAATCAGTCCTGAATATTCATTGGAAGGACTGATGCTGAAGCTGAAACTCCAATACTTCGGCCACCTGATGTGAAAAACTGACTCGTTAGAAAAGACCCTGTTGCTAGGCAACATTGAAGGCAGGAGGAGAAGGGAATGACAGGGCATGAGATGGTTGGATGGCATCTCCTATTAGATTATCATGAGTTTGAGCAAGCTTCATGAGTTGGTGATGGACAGGGAAGCCTGGCATGCTGCAATCCATGGGGTTGCACAGCGTCAGACCCAACTGAGTGTCTAAACCGAACTGAATTGAAAGACAGACTACAGTCTTTCGATTGCAATACTTATGAGGTGTTATCTTTGATGGGCCACTTCTATAACCCTGATGCACGCTATTCCCTGTGTAATTCCTCTGCGTCTCTCTGCTAGTGTAGGTTCTAAGTAACCAGAACCAGGGTTCTGTGTTTTTTTTTTTAATTAATTTACTTTTTATTGAAGGACAAATGCTTTACGAATTTCGTTGTTTTCTGTCAAACTTCAACATGAATTAGCCATAGTTATACATATATCCCCTCCCGTTTGAACCTCCCTCCCATCTTCCTCCCCATCCCACCCCTCTAGGTTGATACAGAGCCCATGTTTGAGTTTCCTGAGCCATTCAGCAAATTCCCGTTGGAGATCTATTTTACATATGGTAATGTAAGTTTCCATGTTTCTTTTCATACACCTCACCCTCTCTTCCCCTCTCCCCATGTCCATAAGTCTACTTTCTATGTCTTTCTCTCCGTTGCTGCCCTGTAAATAAATTCTTCAGTACCATTTTTCTAGATTCCATATATATGCGTTTAGAATACAGTATTTATCTTTCTCTTTCTGACTTACTTCACTCTATATAATAGGTTCTAGGTTCATCCACCTCATTAGAACCGACTCAAATGTGTTCCTTTTTATGGCTGGATAATATTCCATTGTGTATATATACCACAGCTTCTTTATTATTTTTTTTTTTTTACCACAGTTTCTTCATCCATTCATCTGTTGATGGACTCCCAGGTTGGTTCCATGTTCTAGCTATTGTAGATAGTGCTGCAATGAACATTGGGATATGTGTCTTTTTCAATTTTGCTTTCCTTAGGGTATATGCCTAGGAGTGGGATTGCTGGGTCATATGGTGGTTTTATTCCTGGTTTTTTAAGGAATCTCCATACTGTCTTCCATAGTGGCTGTATCAATTTACACTCCCAACAACAGTGCAAGAACGTTCCCTTTTCTCCACATCTCTCCAGCATTTATTGTTTGTCGACTTTTTGAGGATGGCCATTCTGACCAGTGTGAGGTGATATCTCATTGTAGTTTTGATTTGCATTTCTCTAAAAATGAGCAATATTGAGCATCTTTTCATGTGTTTGTTAGCCATCTGTATGTCTTCTTTGGAGAAATGTCTGTTTAGGTCTTTTTCCCACTTTTGATTGGGTTGTTTGTTTTTCTGATATCGAGTTGTATGAGCTGCTTGTATATTTTGGAAATGAATCCTCTGTCTGTTGTTTCATTTTCTATTATTTTCTCCCATCCTGAGGGTTGTCAAGCAAGGTGAAAACCTTGCTTATAGTGTCCTTTGCTGTGCAAAAGCTTTTAAGTTTAATCAGGCCCCACTTGTTTACTTTTGTTTTTATTTCCATTATTTATTTTATTTCCATTATTTATTTCCATAGGAAGTGGGTCATAGAGGATCTTGCTTTGATTTATGTCACTGAGTGTTCTGACTATGTTTTTCTCTAAGAGTTTTGTAATTTTCTGGGCTTACATTGAGGTCTTTAATCCATTTTGAGTTTATCTTTGTATATGTTTTTGGGAAGTGTTCTAATTTCATTCTTTTACATGTAGCTGTCCAGTTTTCCCAGCACCATTTATTAAAGAGTCTGTCTTTGCCCCATTGTGTATTCTTGCATCCTTTGTCAAAAGGAGGTGCATCGGTTTATATCTGGGCTTTCTGTCTTGGTCCATGGGTCTATATTTCTTTTTTGTGCCAGTACCATAGCATCTTGATGACTGTAGCTTTAAAGTATAATCTGAAGTCAGAAAGGTTGATTCCTCCAGTTGCATTCTTCTTTCTCAAGACTGCTTTGGCTATTCGGGGTCTTTTGTGTTTCCATATGAATTGTGAAATTTTTTGTTCTAGTTCTGTGAAAAATGCCATTGGTAATTTGATAGGGATCACATTGAATCTGTCGATTGCATTTGGTAATATAGTCATTTTTACAATATTGATTCTTCCTACCCAGGAACATGGACTATCTCTCCATCTGTTTATGTCATGTTTGATTTCTTTCATTAGTGTCTTATAATTTTCTGTGTACAGTTCTTTTGTCTCCTTAGGTAGGTTCATTCCTATATATTTAATTCTTTTTGTTGCAGTGGTGAAAGGGATTGATTCCTTAATTTCTCTTTCTGATTTTTCATTGTAGAAATGCAAGTGATTTCTGTGTATTGATTTTGTACCCTGCAACTTTTTTAATTCACTGATTAGTTCTAGTAATTTTCTGATACTACCTTTAGGATTTTCTACGTTCAGTATCATGTCATCTGCAAACAGTGAGAGCTTTATTTCTTCTTTTCCTATCTGGATTCCTTTTTTCCTTTTATTTCTTTTTCTTCTCTGATTGCTGTAGCTAGGACTTCCAGAACTATGTTGAATAGTGGTGAAAGTGGACACCTTGTCTTGTTCCTGGTCTTGGGAATACTTTCAGTTTTTCACCATTGAGAGTAATGTTTGCTGTAGGCTTATCATATGTGGCCTTTATTATGTTGAGGTAGGTTCCTTTTAGCCCATTTTTTGAAGAGTTTTAACAATAAATGGGAGATGAATTTTGTCAAAGTCTTTTTCTGCATCTATTGAGATTATCTTTTGAGTTTTATCTTTCAATTTGTTAATATGGTGTATCAAATTGATTGATTTGCATATATTGAAGAATCCTTGCATCCCTGGAATAAACCCAACTTGATCATGGTGTATGAGCTTTATGATATGTTGCTGAATTCTGTTTGCTAAAATTTTGTTGAGGATTTTTGCTTCTATGTTCATCCATGATATTAGGCCTGTAGTTTTCTTTTTGTGTGTTACATTTGTCTGGTTTTGGTAGCAGGGTGATGGTGGCTTCTTAGAATGAGTTTGGAAGTGTTCCTTCCTCTGCAATTTTTTGGAAGAGTTTTAGAACAATAGGCATTAGCTCTTCTATAAATGTTTGATAGAATTCCACTATGAAGCCATCTGGTCCTGGGTTTTTGTTTTTTGGGAGATTTTTGATCACAGCTTCAGTTTCAGTGCTTGTAATTTGGTTGTTCATAATTTCTATTTCTTCCTGGTTCAGGCTTGGAAGATAGAATTTTTCTAAGAATCTGTCCATTTCTTCCAGGTTATCTATTTCATCACCATGTAGTTGTTCATAATAGTCTCTTAATCCTTTGTATTTCTGCATTGCCTGTTGTAACTTCTCCTTTTTCATTTCTATTTTGTTGATTTGATTCTTCTCTCTTTTGTTCTTGATGAGTCTGGCAAAAGATCTGCCAATTTTGTTTATCTTCTCAAAGAAACTGCTTTAAGTTTTATTAATCTTTACTATTGTTTTTTTCATTTCTTTTTTGTTTATTTCCTTTCAGATCATTATGATTTCTTTCCTTCTACTAATTTTGGGCTCTTTTTGTTCTTCTTTCTTTAGTTGTTTTAGGTGTAAAGTTAGATTGTCTATTTGATGTTTTTCTTGTTTCTTGAGGTAGGATTGTATTACTATAAACTTCCCTCTTAGGACTGCTTTTGCTGCATCCCATAGGTTTTCTTGAGTTGTCATGTTTTCATTGTCGTTTCTGTCTAGAAATTTTTTGGTTTCCCTTTTGATTTCTTCAGTAACCTGTTGGTTATTTAGAAACCTATTGTTTAATCTCCATTTGTTTCTCTTTCTTACATTTTTTTTCCTTGTAATTGATATCTGGTCTCATGGCTTTGTGGTCGGAGAAGATGCTTGATATGATTTCAATTTTCTTAAATTTACTGAGGTTTGATTTGTGACCCAAGATATGTTCTATCCTGGAGAATGTTCCATGTGCATTTGAGAAAAAGGTGTATTCTTCTGCATTTGGATGGGATATCCTGAAAATATCAATGAGATCCATCTCATCTAATGTATCATCTTAAGAATTGTGTTTCCTTAAGTAGTTTTCTGTTTTGATAATCTATCCATTGGTGTGAGTGGGCTGTTAAAGTCTCCTACTATTATTGTGTTACTGTCAATTTCTCCTTTTATGTCTGTTTGTGTTTGTCTTATGTATCGAGGTGCTCTTATGTTGGGTACATAGATATTTACAATTTTTATGTCTTCCTTTTGGATTAATCCCTTGATCATTATATAATGTCCTTCCTTATCTCTTGTAATCTTCTTTATTTTAAGGTCTATTTTGTGTGATATGAGGATTGCCACTCCAGCTTTCTTGCTTCCCATTTGTATGAAATATATTTTTCCATCCTTTCACTTTCAGTGTATATGTATCTTTAGGTCTGAAGTGGGTTTATTGTAGACAGTATATATATGGGTCTTATTTTTGGATTCATTCAGCAAGTCTGTGTCTTTTGGTTGGTGCATTTAATCCATTTACATTTAAAGTAATTATTGATATATATGTTCCTGTTGCCATTTTCTTAATTGTTTGGGATTGATTTTGTAGATCATTTTTCTTCTGTTGTATTTCTTGACTATATTAAGTCCCTTTCACTTTGTAGCAAAGTGACTTTGGTGATACTGAATTCTCTTAACTTATGCTTATCTGAAAAGCTTTCTTTGTCTCCATCAATTTTGAATGAGATCCTTGCTAGGTACAGTAATCTTGACTGTAAATGTTTCCCTTTCAGTACTTTGAATATATCCTGTCATTTCCTTCTGGCCTGCGGAGTTTCTGCTGAAAGATCAGCTGTTAAGCATATGAGGTTTCCCTTGTATGTTACTTGTTGCTTCTCCCTTGCTGCTTTTAATATTCTTTCTGTGTGTTTAGTCTTTGTCAGTTTGATTAGTATGTGTCTTGGCATGTTTCTCTTTGGGTTTACCCTATATGGGACTCTTTGTGCCTCTTAGACTTGATTGACTATTTCCTTTTCCATGTTGGGGAAATTTTCAACTACAATCTCTTCAAAAATTTTCTCATGCCCTTTCTTTTTCTCTTCTTCTTCTGGGACCCCTATAACTCGGATGCTGGTGAGTTTGATATTGTCCCAAAGCTCTCTGAGATGAACTTCAGTTCTTTTCATTCTTTTTACTTTATTCTGCTCTTCAGAAGTTATTTCTACCATTTTATCTTCCAGGTCACTGATTCATTCTTCTGATTCAGATATTCTGCTATTGATTCCTTCGAGAGTATTTTTAATTTCAGTAATTGTGTTTCTTGTCTCTGTATAGGTATTCTTTAATTATTCCAGGTCTTTGTTAATTGATTCTTGCATTTTCTCCATTTTGTTTTCAAGGCTTTGTATCATCTTTACTATCATTTTTCTGAATTCTTTTTCAGGTAGTTTGCCTATTTCCTCTTCATTTACTTGGACTTCTGTGTTTCTAGTTTGTTCCTTCGTTTGTATCATATTTCTCTGCCTTTTCATTATTATTTTTTTTAATTACTGTGTTTGTGGTCCCTTTTTCCCAGGCTTCAAGGAAAGTGAAATTCTTTCCTTGAAGAGGGTTGAATTCTTTCTTCCTTTTGGTTTCTTCCCTCCTAAGGTTGGTCCAGTGGTTTGTGTAAGCTTCATATAGGGTGAGATTTGTGTTGAGTTTTTGTTTGTTTGTTTTTCCTCTGATGGGCAAGGCTGGGTGAGGTGGTAATCCTGTCTGCTGATGACTTGCTTTGTATTTTATTTTGTTTGTTGTTTAGATGAGGTGTCTTGCACAGGGTGCTACTTGTGGTTGGGTGATGCTGAGTCTTGTATTCAAGTGGTTTCATTTGTGTTAGTTCTCACTATTTGATACTCCCTATGGTTAGTTCTCTGATAGGCTAGGGTCTTGGAATCAGAGCTCCCACTCCAAAGGCTCAGGGCTTGATCTCTGGTCAGGAATGGAGATTCCACAAGTGGTGTGTTGTGGCATTAAGTGAGATTAAAACAAATATCCAAAAGCAACAAACCAAAGTTGAACCCCAGACAAATGGCAGTTACAAAATCAGGCAAATAATAATTAAAATAGTGGAATATACACATATACATATATACCCATAAGCAAAGTCAAAACAGTCCAACAAAAATAAAGAGAAAAGAAAAAAAAAAAAAAGGAAAACTCCACAGAACTGTTTGTAACAACAATAAAAAATGTGACCGAGGGGGAAAAAATGCTCAAAAGGTTAGTTGGATTTCATAGTGCCAAGAAAATTGACAACTACAGTAGAGGGGGGAATAAAAGAAAAAAGAAAAAAGAAATCCAAAAAATTCTACAGAGAAGTCAAAAAATAAGAATAATGTTTTTCTTGAGTCACTGCTATCAGAGTCCTTTCCCTTGCTGGGAGGCACAGTCCATCTTACCTCCCTAGGATGCCCTCCAACACTGTGCTGACCTCTGGAACTGCTGTGGGGGCAACTCAGATCCTAATCTTGTCCTACTCCTGTGTGTTCTTGCCTCCAATGTCCACAGCTATCAGAACTAGTATGTTTTCATTTGTGGGAGCTCTCAGTGACCTTTTATGTATTTCATAGACACAGAGTCTGCCTAGCTGACCATGTAGATTTAATCTGCAGCTTGTACAACTGGTGTGAAGGTTTAGGGTCTCCTTCCTTAGCCACACTGCCCCTGGATTTCAGCTGTGGCTTCCTTTCCACCTCTACATGTGGGTCATCCACTGGGGTTTGTTCCTGAGGCTTCCCTGGAGGACTTGGATTTGCCTCTGTGAGGGGCAGGTGTAAATGTGTTGTAGCTGCTTGGGTTTCAGGGGTTCTGGCAGCACCAGGTACTCAGGGGAGTTGTCAGCTAGGGCAGCAGGAAATATAGTGCTCTAGAAGGGTATGACAATCAACAGTGGCCAATACGCCCCAGTATTCTTGCCTGGAGAGACCCCTCCCTGACAGCCACAATCTACAGGGTTGCAAAAAGTCAGACACGACTGAAGCAACCCTGCATGCATAGACGCAAGAATTTTTTTGCCTGTGGCAGCTCTGCCCCAGTGAGAGTTGAGCATGAAGATGGCACAGCTGCTTGGCTTGTGGGGACACTGGCAGCGCCAAGTATGCAGGGACACCCTCAACCACAGGAGTTATGGCCCTATCAGAGTCTTTTTTCAAGCCTCTTGTAGCTGGCGACCAGTTGGCCTCTTTGGCCAGTCTTTCTCTGTAACTCCGCCCATTTAGGCACATAGAGGAGTCCCCCTGTCTGGGGTCCTACTCTGTCATTCAGTGCATCAGATATTTGATGGGCCATCCTCCATATTGTTCAGTTCCCCTTGCTGGCATGTGGGGAAAGAGAGGCTGTGGTGATGGCTCCACCCTCTATGCATGACTCAGCAGTATTGCCTTGCTTCCATGGCTGCCTGGCGTTCCTCCACAGACATTTCCCCCCACAGTCTCCTCCCTTACATCCCCTTTATCAGTCTTTCACAGTCTACAGCAGCCCTCGCCCTGGGATTACTCCACAATCCCTAAACTCAAGCTCCCAGCTGCTGTACCTCACAGGGGACCATCATCCCTGTCCAGGGTGTGTATGGCTGCTGCAAGGACTGTCTGATTCTCATTCTATTTAGGCTGCCACGGATCAGCTGTTATACTCTCAGCCTTTCTCCTCTGACTCAGACAATTGCCCTGATGTGGGGATCGGACCCCTGCTTCAGTTCCCCCACCCACCAAGGGCAGGTCCAGTCCTACTAACACTCCTGTTTTTCCTCCTAGTTCCTTCATCCTACCGCATTTTGCGTGGTTCTATATATTCTTTTCCTCTGACCAGGTACTCCTGTCCACTCTCAGCTGGTGTTCTGCATGCACTTATGTCTGAAGGTACATTCCTGATGTATCCATGGAGAGAGATGTACTCCAGGTCCACCTACTCCTCCACCATCTTGTTCTCTCCCAGAGTAACTTTTTAATACTGATGCCATGAATCCAATCTTAATAAGCTTTCACATGCTGTCCTATCTCCTCCCCATGTTGAAAGCTCAGATTTATGACAGTGGCAAACCAGGAAATTAATTTCAGATTCAATTTTGCAAACTGCAGTATCCTTTTCTTCAGGTATCTAGATGTTGATTTTCTACATCGATGTTCATATACCACATATGAGGAAATGATCTGGTATCTATTCCTGAAATCATTGCTAGATCTCAGTGCTCACAGCTAATATTGAGTCCTCTCAGACTCATTTCTCTAAGTTTCTGAGTTCCTTGAACTTCATCTAAGGTGGATACACATATCAATCTTTCTCATTCTCCTTTCAAAATGAAATTTCCTCTCAACCTTCTTCTCTGCCCAAAGCAGGAAGCAACTCTCCTACTCCCAAGCAATTCTTGCTGTTTTCACAATATTAGGAAGCACTGTGTGCAATTTGGAATCATTCTGGCTTATTATAAGGGCTCATACTGTACTTCATTAGCGGGGCTGCTGTGAAATTATGAAACATTTTGGTGAAAATTACAAGATGTTTAGACTTGTTTTTTGCTGAAAATATGCAAAGCCCTTCAGGGAAAATACAGGCAGATGGTGTTCAAGACATTTATTGTTTTCCTATGTATTAGTAAACAAATACTATAAATTAAGAGTTTCAGAATGATCTTTAGGAAGTCTAGTAGCAAGTTAATACATGAAACTCAAATTAAAGAAACTGTGCTATCCATTTCTTTTTTACCAGTGTTTTTCTTTCCTATATTTAACATTTTGAAAATGTTTCAGAATTGATCCAAAATTGATTGCTGAAAAGCTCCAGAAAAACAAAAGCAGAAGCCTCTCTTTTTCCAGGTATAATTTTTGTGAGTCCTGTCTGCTTTGTAATTACACTACTAAAAATATTATTTCTCCTTCTATATATAGCCATATTGCTTGTATCTACCCAGAAAATCTTAGGTAGCTCAAATCCACAGCCATCTAGAAGTGAATTAAATTATTCACTTATTTCCATTTAAAGATCTAAAAATGTAATTTATATTCTTTGTCAGTTCTTTCTGAGGAAGGGCTGTGATTTTTGGACATTTACAGGTGCTATTTGGAGGACTTTATTGGAGAAGCAGCACATGAGTAACTGTGTATTCATAGCTTCTAGCTTCTTTGGCCATATATTACAAGCATCTAAGGCAAGAAATTATTTACTGGTTATAATAGAGTTCAAATAGGACTCTCATGCAAACCAAGGAGGTATATTCTGAAAGTATAGATCATCTGTATCTCTCCACTAATTGATTTAAACTGTTCCCTTTTACTTTGCCTAATGCTATTTCTCTTTGTTGTCATAGCAGTCTGCCTTCTCATTCTGTCCTTTCATTTTCCAAGTTTATTTACAGAAAGGCAGAGAAAAGGTCCAAATGATGTGTCTGATCACCAGAGGATGTTTCTAAGAGTACGAAGTGGAGATAAAACACCTTTTAGAGCATGCTTTTGAAGATATGTTATTGATAAGCAATGCTATTTTAGTACAAGACATTTTATTCTATTTTGACATTCAGAATAATTTTCTGTGGTTGAAGATGAACATAAATACAGGAAGAAAACAATCTATTTTAATGAAAAAGGTTAAGGTAGTGAATCATATTGTTTTTTTGACTTTTACAAATAGACATAGTCATTTCCCCCAGTATTCTCATTAGAATTGAAGTTACAAGTTGAAGTGCCCATTCTTTTCCTTTCTCTCTCTCCTTTGCTACGTTTCCCTCATATTCTCATATATTACACAGATATACATGTCAGAAATTGCTGGGAGTTTATGAAGAGGTATATTGACTTTGAAGATGCTCCTGATGTTATGGACAAAACCCAGGTGTTCATCTTAAAATTGGTTGCTCTTGAAGGATGAGCTGACATTCTTTACAGACTGTCCACATAGGTAGTTTAGTGAAAATAACTCATATTAAGTACCAGGCATTTCAATGTGAAGAAGAAACAGTCTCATCTACTGAACAAGTCCCTCTAGTTGGGGAGATAATTACAATATAGTTCTCTAAGTCTTCATTAAATACAAAAATAAAGTCTTTTAAATGGTTTCAGGAGTACAACACTGAAATCCTCTTCCAGGAAAACATTGTCCAGGATGACAAAATTTATACCTTTTTGAGTGACTTTATTAAAAAAAAAAAAAAAAAAACCTTCTTGGGGTGAAATTTTTAGCTTGCATCAGAGCCTCTTAATTGCCTGAACACCCAGTCCACACTTTTCTACTTTGTCCTTAAGTAACCAATAAAATGTTTGTAAAATGCCCTGCAGAAATCCTGATACATCATGCCAATGGATTGAGGGATATGAATAAATTTTCCCCAGAGCCAGAAGACCGACTATAACCCACTTTCCTCTGTTCTTCACAAGGAACATAAAAGCACCTGGCAATACCGTAGTCATCGTCCCTCTTTGCCTCTCCTATACTAAAATAAGTGCAGGCACATGACATGCCTTTTCCAGAAAACAGTTCCCTGGTACCACCCTTTTTTTTTTTTTGCCCATTTCCTGAAAAGCACAATCAACCATTTAAAGTTCATTCTCATAAATAGAAAAGATATCCAGATAGTACCCAGGAAGTCCTGGAAATGTAAATTTGGTTCCTTCAGAAACCAGGCTTTTTTTAAAAACAAACCTGGAAGCCACTTATGATATATTTACCTGTAATACCATAAGAACAAAAGGTAGTATCCTTGGTACCCAGTATACGTGTCCAAGAAAATCAAGCACCTTCATCTTGTGCATTTTATGAAGTTTGCGATTCAGGTTGCGGAAACTGGGAGCTTAGGAGTACTCCTAAGTAGTAGCTCTGTCACCTGATAATGAATATTATCAATATTTTTCCTTCTGCCCTATACTCATGTACCAACAATGTTAAGTGGCATTTTCTTCTTTGTTTTTATCATTTCTTAGAGAAAATGTATTTATGTTTACAATTATAATATTGAATAAAGTGATTATATTTCATAAGCCCCTTAAAAAATAAAAGGAAATGGTGGATAGGGAACAGGGAGATAAGGAGGAAGGGAATTTTGTTATTTTCTGCAGTGTCTTCAGGGACAGCTTCAGTAACATTTAGGTGAAAACTGGAAGAAGTGGGCCATGTACTTATATTCTCAGTCTTTTTCAGTACTTTTGCATGAAATCAGGCTTTTTTTTTTTTTGATTGCCTACAACCATTAGAATCTTCGATTCTATGAAACCAACGTTGACTTTGTATATTATTGACAGTGTGGCCATAGATGAGGCCACATTTCTTCAGTCCTAGGTGTTAAGGGGTTCAGTCCTAGTTAGAAGTAGCTCTCCTGCAGAGACCGTACTCCTAAATCACCTGAGCTAGCAAACTTCATTAGGCCCTCATTCTCCTTGATCTCCCCATCACTGCTGATCTGTTGTGAAATGCCTTTCTGTCTTGGATATTGAGAAACTACACAATTCAGATTTTCCTAATAATTGTCCAAGTTGTGCTCTCTTTTGCTCTCTTCTTCACCAACTCCATGACTTCATTTCATTAGTTCATTTCCATTAGTGCAAATTATCATGTTTGGTGATCCATCTCTCTTTCTCTGCCATCCTCTTTACTGGCTAAAATTCTGGCTTTGTAAATAGATTGCCTGCATTTGAAACCATGACTCTGACACTTGCCAGCTGAATGATTTTGTGGAATTTACTTAACCTTTTGTTCTCTCTTCCCTTGTCTGTTAAATAAGCACAATAATAATACCTACTTGCCAGGATTGTTGTGCAGATTAAGTGAGTTAATTTATGCAAAGTATTTAGGACAATCTGTGGCATACAAAATATGCTTACTGTGTGTTAGCCATTATTATTAGCCTTAAATGTCACCTTCTTGTACAATAGATTACAGGTTTTTAAGTTAACAGTACAGGTTCTCAATTCTGTTCTAAGATTTATCTTTATATTTCCTAATTTATGTTGAGAATGTCCTCCTAGATCAAAATCCCAATACCTCAAATTATTGTATCCCAACTTCAGTATTTATTCTTCTCCAAATCACACCATCCTTGTTTGCCGGACCATCATATCATTACTTTTCTTATACTATTCTCTACATACAGAGAAAAAGAGTCCAAATCAGAATATGCCTCCCAAAAATCAACCATAAATCATATTTTTTCTTCAGAATTGCCTCATTTATATTTAAGTAAAATTTAAAACCTAATTGGATAATACCTAAAAGATAATTATTAAAACCTAAATAGATAATTATTAATAATATTCTATACTAAAATGACTATCTTAAAACTTGATCTAGAAGTAAAACGTGACAAATAAAATTTTGAGTCATAGGACAAATAAGGAAAAGGCAGTACACAACTTTCATTTCACCTTTTTTTCCTTTTCCTTTGCTTAATATTTCTGTTTTGTTTCAGCCATGACTCTAAACTAAATTACCATCTTTGTTTTTATAAATACATATTTATAAATCTACACATGTATGTGTACATATCTATAAAATGAAGAAAAATGCATTTACTAGAAGATCTTAATAACAGCATTCAGAGTGTGAAAATTGCACACTTCCTTGTACATGTGCTATGAAGTTGCTGAACCTCCAACCATCACTAAAGCAGCCTTCATGATTCATGAGTGGCTGCAAATATCCTGGAAGTCACTTCCAGCAGGGAAGCATGTAAAAGGCCAGAGGAAACAAAAAGAAGTGAGAAAAAGAGAGAGAGATTTGTTGCAGTTCTCTGTGAAATATGAGAACCCAGAATATGTGCCTGCCAAGAACTGTGTGTTATGTGTATAAGACCCTGGGCTGGCCTCCTTAGGAATATATACCTATAAGAAGGGGCTTCCCTGGTGGCTCAGCAGTAAAGAATCTGCCTGCAATACAGGAGACACAGGTCAGGAAGATTCCCTGGAGGAGGGCATGGCAACCCACTCCAGGATTCTTGCTTGGAGAATCCCATGGGCAGAGGAGACTGGCGGGCTGCAGTCCACAGGGTCGCAAAGAGTTGGACACAGATGAAGCAACTTAGCATGTATGCCCATACCTATAATACATCATGTTATTTAGGGTTCTAAGTGGGATTTGTAGTTTCTTCAAGAGAAACTCCATGAAAAAAACGGAACCATATATGATATAAATAAACAGAAGCTATTAGAATGTAACCCCTTAAAATGTTATTCTCTATTCTTATGGCTTGAGGTGAACTTATCCTAAACTAGCGGTATGAAGCCCCCAATAAATAATCTTTATTAAATCCTAGTCCAGAAATCAGTATCCAGACACATACACGTAAATATAAAAAACATGATGACAAATCTCTTACAGTTCTGATTCTGTGCTGTGATCAGATTTGACTTCAAAATCAGTGACAGTGAATGTAGGAAAAGATGTATTTACCTGATACTATAGGTAAGTTTCAAAATTATGCTGTTATTTAAAAACAAGTAGATGAATCAGAGAAATGTATAGGATCAGCAAAATGACTAACCTGATTCCCATTTCCTTTCTTCCTTCCAGCTTTTGCTAATGTGTCTACTTCCTTTTCTGCTGATGCTGTCCATTAGAAATAAGACTTCTACACTCATCATCGATATTGTGACTGCCACGGAGAAAATTCAGGCCGGTTATAATACATGTACAAAGCTATCTAAAATACAAGTGTGGGTGTTTCAGCTTGGGTCTTATCTCATTTGAAATTGAAATATGTTTGCATGCTTGAATGTGGGAAGATTAATTATCACCTCTGTTTCAAAATAAGCAGCAGTAGAAACCCATCACATGAAAATGTGGAAGTGACATTGTTGACAGCTAACAAGAGAGGTTTTCAGCTGGAAAAGGGTGCAAACAGAAACAAATGCATTCATAGTTCTCATCTGCAGTCAAACAAAAATGGTTGTTTGATACTGGTGAGCTTGCCTCAGAAAACCAGGGTCCTATTTCAGTTAGGACACTAAATGCAGCAAGATGAACCATGGAGTTTTGCCTCCCAATTATACCAATCATTTTACATTTTCAAAGCAGTACAGCTCTCACTTTGGTTTTTTGCCCACTAAGAGAGGGAAAAACCCTCAAAGGCCCGCCTCTGACTAGCAAGGTGGCAAAGAAATTGATCTCTCTAAGCCTTAGTATCTGCCTCTATAAAATGGACCTACTAAGTACATACTTAATTCATAGAGTCGATGTGAGTCCATTGTGTACTGGTACAATTAGCATAATTTCTGGCATGCAATAAGAGCTCAATAATTGTTAGCTACTGCTATTTCAAAGTCATCCCACTACTCTAGGACATCTAAAACAAAAATTCTGGCTTCCTGTCTGAATGCAGGTCTATCTCAAGTAGAAAAGGTATTATCCTTTCTTCTTAAACTTCACTAATTATAAGAGATCATTTTGATGCTTCATTCTGTAAAGATACTTCTTTTGTTTTGTTTTGTTTTAAATGTCATGTCAAGATCCCCATAGTTAATATCAGGTCTTTAAGAAAGATCCCTGGGGCCTTTGAGCACTGGCATTGTGAAACCCAGGTCTTATTACAGATCGCTTTTGTTAATGGGGACGTTTGAAGTTAGCAAGTCTGCTGTCTATACCATGCATTAAGATAATGAGATGAAAATCATATAAATTCAAATCATTTGGCCCCCTACCTCATCTCTATTTCTCTCTCAGTTTATGTTGTACAATGACATAAAGTACCACTTTTGGAGGTGAGCCTGCCTCATGGTTAATCATCCCCATGCACGCTAAAATACACCACACTATAATTTAACATGAAGAACAGCTAGGGGTTGTGTTGAAACTGTCATGACTCACAGAAATCTACTAATTTTGCCCTGCTCACCTTCATTCTATAACTTTGCAAGAATTTCTGCTAACACTGGCGAGGGTGGGGAGAGTAGAGGGGAAGAAAGAGAAAAGAGACTCTTTGTGAAATGGCACCTCGAGTCTGTGCCATTGATAGCATCTTCCTGACTCCCCAGGCAAGCTCTTTCTGAGCCACTCTAAGCCCTCCAGAGACAATTTCTTTTATAGAAGTCAAGCTTCCTTCTATCAGGCTCTCACATGTTCGACAATGGCAATCATTTTTGAAGCTGGAAGTGTTGTTTGCTATCTTGATGTTGCTGGTGCTGCAAGAGGCAAACAAAGTCAGCTTGATTGTTTTAGGTTTGGATTAATCTGGAGTGTATAGAGAAACATTTTAAAAGACTTATTTTGACTATCAAAGTGAGTCGATATGACAGCAGTCGTCAGGGGAAAAATGTGCACCATGCAAACACACAAACATCCCACAGCAACCAGCTCCTGCTACTTTGCAGTAGCACATTAGAGTGGAAATTGCCTTCCTGAACAGCAGTGAGAAAGAGCATTTCTTCAAGTTACTTAGGAAAAGTTACAACCTCAGAGTGACACCCAGGATGACATAGAGGTCAAAGGAGTTTGGAAATAAACTCCTAAAGCACATAATCTCCCTACATTATTCTGTGAGTTGGTGTGCCTGTGTTGGTGAAAATGTAATTATTTATAAATCATTCACAGATAGGCTGATAGTGGTTTATTGTGCCCAAATAAATTAATAGTAAAGAGGGTAATTTGGGTTAGGAAATTGGGAAACAATGAATTAACATTTAACAAAATAAAAAGTAAAAGCAAGATTAATGACTAGCTATGGTAACATTTACTTGCTGAAAGCAGTTTGAGAATACAGCTCAACCACCTAAATATGAGTTTGTGAATGAAAAGCTACCTCGGCCATTGTAATTATATTATGAGGTGCCTTTTTAGATTTGTCATTCAAGTAAGAAAACTCCCATTAACCTGGCATGGAAACTGCATGCCTCCTCACCAAAATGCATGAAATTAAAGATGGATTTTTGCTATTACTTCCAAATAATCAAGTTTCTATTTAATCAGTTATAAAGGTCATATGACTGCCACTTTTCAGGAGAAATTAAATCTGCCAGCGTTTATCCCAGCAAAATATTGATGTCTACCTAAACACAATTTGCATTAACCAGCTCTTTTGTTAGAAAAATAGAGCAAAAAATACCAACTCACTTTGGCACAAACAAGTATTATTTGGAAATAATAATGCTCAATATGTTTCCAAGAGGTAGACAGACTTGTTGTATGATATGAAAACAAAATGCTGCAATTTATTCCTATTACTTAAAAAGAATTGTACAGAATTCTCTCTTTCAGATCATTTAGGAGACTATATAAAATCATATTTTAAAGCACTTTTAAAAGAAAATATTCAGAATTCTTTTTTTCTACATGTTTGTAGAAAAGTCTTGCCTCTTAGTTAGATTCCTATGCCAGGAAACAAAACATATTTCAGATTTATTATAGAGATAAATATTTTAAAAGATCATAAAGGTAACAAAATAAAAGTAGACATTCATCTTGTTTGAGAAGCATTCTTTTAATGGTACCTGCTCAGAACTTTTACCAAGAATATAGACTTATCAGAGGAAAGCTTGGGCTTTCATACCCACCTCAGGGTAACAGCTGCTCTGAAACTTGATCCTCTCTTTAATACTAGGAGGGAATCCCAGGAGGCTCAAACAGTAAAGAATCTGCCTGCAATGCAGGAGACCCAGGTTCTATCCCAGGGTCGGGAAGATCCCCTGGAGAAGAAAATGGCAACCCACTCCAGTATTCTCGGCTGGAGAATTCCATGGAGAGAGTAGCCTGGCAGGCTTCAGGAGGACTAGTTCAGGCAGGCCTGCAATGAGGTCCCTGATCTAGAATTCCAAGCAAAAGAAAATTCATCCTGAGATATTTTAGACAGAGTAGGCCTAATCTTATAGTCTTGATTTATCTCTGTTCTCTTCATGAATATGTATTCCTAGAATAACTTTCCTTATTATTTCACTTAGAGAGCTTAGATACCAAGTATAATTTTCTTCTCTCCAAGAATACTCTCTAGGTACAATAGACCCTTCTATTGGTCAGGGCCATTGAGGTTGACAGAGGCAGAAATGTAACTTTAATTAGGCCAATAAAAAAGGCTTATGAACATGGGTAGGATTGGGGAGACCCTGAGATGGACCAGGGACAGCATATTATTTCTTTTTCCTGTTGTTCCCCACCACTCTCTTCCTCCCCTCCCCCACTATATGTCACCAACAGCTTCTATGCTCACCCTTTCCAAACCCTCCAGAGAGAAAAGGGTTCTTCCTACCCCACTGCATTTCCAAAAGATCTGGGGGAGACAGAAATAGATTCTGATTGGCTTAACTTGAGCACAGGTTCAACGTTATCTGTGGTCAGTAAGTGACATGTTACAAACGTCGGACTCTCCTTGAACCACGTGTGAAAGATAAAGAGTTTCCCAAAAGGTTCCAGTTGGGGAGAAATGGTGATGCAGGTCTGTGTTATCAAAGAAAGTTAAGGGAATAGGGATGACAGAAAGCATTGATCCTTGCTACATCTTCCTGTGCCATGGGCAGATGGCTATTAGGGATACAATTCATCAAATTAAACACATTCACATATGTTTGATTTCTCTGCCATTTACCAAATGCACCCATTCCACAGAAAAATACAAAATTACCTCTGTGTGCTTACACTCTCTGTGGGAGGTTCAGAAGCCAAGATAAAACACAGAAAGCTTAGAGACCCCAAACAGAATATGGGTGCCCGTTGTACTAGATGGAGACAGTATAGAAATCAACTTTAACTTTTCAAAGAATAATTGACGTGTAATCCACAGGAAGAAAGAAATTCCTAAATCAGGATATCAGTCCTGAACTGATTGGGTTGATTGAATGGCAATTCTAGGCTTTTGTAATTGCCATAATATAGAAAGCAGGATCTCTAAGCAATCAAGGGCTGCAGCAAAGGGAACTCCTCATCACTTCTCCTCACCCTCCAGCCTCAGCACTCCTGTCACTGTACCTCATGGAGATTTCATGAAAATGAAATGAGCTACTGTGTATTTTAATACATTAAAAACATCTTTAATGTTTCCCAGGTGGTGCTAGTGGTAAAGAACCCGCCTGCCAATGCAGGAGATGTGGGTTCAATCCCTGGGTCAGGAAGATCCCCTGGAGGAGGATATGACAACCCACTCCAGTATTCTTGCCTGCAGAATCCCATGGACAGAGGAGCCTGGCAAGCTATAGTCCATGGTGTCACAAAGAGTCCTACATGACTGGAGCGACTTAATATGCATGCTTGTTAAAATGCCTATCAAAGATTTTGACACAGAGATACTTGATAAAATTCAGTTCTCTTATTTTGCCTTTTTTTTCCCCCAGAAAAAAGTTAACAGAACAAGACTAAGACTGCTATATAAAGTCCTGCTTGCAAGATTGGTCCTTGGCTAACTTCTTAGAATTTGACTTTCTTGTAGGTTCCCACCATTCCCTGACAGATATTATTGGCTCACTGTGCCTAACCTGTGCAAACTATATGGTTTATGCTGAACAACCACTTTTCTTCTGGGAATCTCAAGTTTTCATCCATGCTAGGCAGAGGGTGCTTGTCTAACCAAGCCCCAATAAAACCCTTGGGCACTGAGTCTCTAATGAGCCTTCCTGAGAGACAATACATCATAATTTAATTCTAGGTGGTACTGAGGGGATCCAACCCAGCCTTGAAATTCCTAGTCACAACACTTCAAATTCAATTCAACTTTCCAAAATCTCTTGTATACAAGCCTATGGCCTATTCCTATTAGTTTTACATCAACCCCACATGCTCAGGAACTATAAACCTGAATATACACCTAGAGTAATATTGGATTTAGAATAGCAATCATTCTTTCTATGATATATTACCAGTAGAGTTAGTTATCTAGATAAAGAAAATATAACCGTATATTCTACATACAAAATTTCAGACTATATCCCTGGTTAACATATTTTACACATGTAATTAATGCCCAAGGGTTTATGTCATATGCAAAGTTATAGCAGCTTTTGTCTAGAGAATTTTTAAATCAGGTATAGCCAAGATGACTACCTGAACCATACCAAAAAAAGAAAGAAACTTGTAGAATGCCTAACTTTTAAGCAATGCTCATTTATAGCAAAATTTCCAAAATAAAATAACTGTAAGTTCTATATAAAAGTAACTGGGTGAGATGACAGACAAATGGAGTTCTGCATAAAACCATGGTTGAATAAAGGTATTATTAGTCATGTAAAAGAATCAAAGGGAATTCTCTGGTGGTCCAGTGTTTAGGGCCACACCATTTCAAGGCAGAGGGCCTGGGTTCAAACCCTCGTCGGGGAACTAAGAACTCACAAACCACACAGCCACACCTCCCAACCCCCAAAAGGAAAAAGACTCAAAATTTTAACTTTCTTTTTACCCATACTGTAGGCATGTGCTCACCAAAGTGAAAGAGTAAATTGAGAAAGAGAAAGAAAGGAGATCCACAAAAACAGGGCAAACAACAATAAAAAGAAAAAAGGGACAAAGGAAATTCCTAAAATAATGAAGAAAAATCACTGGATAAATATGCAAGGCCCACCAAGCCATCAGTCCAATTGGAGCAAAAATATGGATGGCTCTGGAAGTGATATCTTTCAGAAGAATATGGAGCCTTTAGTTTGTTGATGTGCTTGTCCCCAGTGGAAAGAATTTGTCTTTCTGTCAAAGAGTTTAAGGAATACTTTATGATCTATCCATTGAAAAGTTTCACAGTAGAAAAAGCAACCATTTTTAACTTAGAGGAAAAGAAATAAATGTATTACTGTGTAGATTAATGCTGAATTATATTTATATAGTTATAATACTACTATAATAAACAGTGACTTAAACAAAATTTTAGATTTCATTATGTTGAGATTTGGAGGAAGAAAGGTTTGTGTATGTGTATGTAGAAAGAGAGAGGGCAGTGTCATAAATGAGTCAATTCTAATTTTCCAATAAATTAGAATTATAAATATCAATAGATCTTGTCATTGTGCCTAATATTACAAAAGCAAACAGCCTAATAATATTTACTTAGAACTTATCAGTTAAACATCCAAAAGTGATGAGATTGGTATCAGAGTAGCTGGAGATGTGAAGAGGTGGGGCATAAGACCAGAACACTACAGTTATTTACAATAAATCTTGCCTATGTATATATGTATCTATGTATATATATATTGGGCTTCCCTGGTGGCTCAGAGGTTAAAGCATCTGCCTGCAATGCGGGAGATCTGGGTTCGACCCTTGGGTCAAGAAGATCCCCTGGAGAAGTAAATGGCAATCCACTCCAGTATTCTTGCCTGGAGAATTCCATGGACGGAGGAGCCTGGTGGGCTACAGTCCATGAGGTGGCAAAGAGTCGGACATGACTGAGCGACTTCACTTTCACTTTCATGTATATATATATATATATATATATATATATATACAAATACACATATGTTGTAGAGAAGAAGAGAATATAGCATTCACTGTGATAAATTGCTCATCATATACAATGGGAGGGCTTCCTTCATAGCTCAGTCAGCAAATAATCTGCCTGCAGTGCAGGAGACCTGGGTTCAATTCCTGGGTGAGGAAGATCCCCTGGAGAAAGAAATGGCAACCCACTCCAGTATTCTTGCCTGGAGAATCCCATGGACAGAGGAGCCTGGCAAAAAAATTTGATTTTAGAAAGCAAAAAGATAAACTAAATCAATTATGTAATTATTTACTGTATGAAAAAAATCATGAGGAAAAGCCCTAAGGAAAATAGAATTTAGTAATAGATCAAATTATAAGTTGGAAAAAAGAAAAACTATAAAGAATTTTTATGAATAATATAATATTTAAAAAGATCTGTGACTAGTCTAATTTTAGTGTGATATAATTCATAATAAATTTGAATGCCTAGAAGCAATGCAGCATGGAAAAGCCCCATTTTTCTCATGTCTCTTAAATAAAAGGATCCTAGTACATAGATTTTCAAAACTCTTATAAAAATCCCCTTTCTACAATACATGTCTTCTCTAAAGTGTTAGATCACTTGATGCTCACAGCCGCTATATAGATCTAGTACTCAGGATAGTTCATTCCAAGGTCCTAGTCTTTGCCTCAGTATAACTGACTTAAATGATTCAAAATTCAGCCAGAAATATGAAACTAGTAGATTAAAGCTCTTTCAATATGGTTCATTAAAATTTTGAAATTTTAAAATTTCAAGCCAAATAATTGGCTTGAAATAAGCCAGCTTCCTCACTTGTGTCACTCAAAGCACAACTGTGAATTTTCAAAGAGGCCATGGTAGACAGATCCTTGCAGGCCTTTGGTCCACATGCCTTCCATTGTAGCAGACAAAGAACTGACTGAGATGAGGCAGAAATATGTATTTGGAACAAAACATGTAACTTTGAATTAAAAGAAGAGGTGATAATTTAGATTCAATGATTATCATAAACACTGCATGGCTCAGACTGTGAAGAATCTGCCTGCAATGCAGGAGACCCAGGTTTGATCTCTGGGTCAGGAAGATCCCCTGGAGGAGAGTATGCAACCCACTCCAGTAGTATTCTTGCCTGGAGAATTCCATGGACAGAAAAGCCTGGTGGGTTATAGTTCATGGGGTTGTAAAGCATCAGACATGATGGAGCAATTAACACTTTCACTTTCATAAACTGCAGATACGGGTGGGGAAAAATTTAAGTCTTATTTCCCATTAATTAGTGGAGGTAGTAAGGAAACATAAGAAAATATTTTTAATACCCAAGGTTGAATTCAGGGTAAATCAGAAGGAACCAAGAATGGGCACCCATATTGTACCACTACAGATTAAATCAGGTTTTCACATCCAGTGTGAGGTGATGGTACCTTCTGGAAGGATGGAGAGTATTTTTGAATAGGCATATATTACAGCATTGTTTATAAATTTCCACATTTCTGTAGTGAAAGTCTAAATTTAGTCCTTCCTTTGAAGAAAAGGGGGTCTTGTGAACCTAGAAAAACAGCTTCTTATTTGAAGTAGTGTGTCCAAATACACTGAGGGGTTGTAGGAAAACACATCTGATTTGTTGTCACTAGCTCTTCCATGTTTCTGACACTATTGCTATCAGGTTTAAGGAGTCTTCCTCTATAGGCTCTATACTGTGGCTGCAGCTTGAGATGTCTTATCTGTTGCCCAAAGCAGTTTATTCAAATTTGGAGAAATTGTTTTTCTATAGTCTCAAAACTTTGCCTTAGTTTTCTTCATTTAAGGTTTTATGTACAGTGGTTTAATAACTGTCTCTATTCTCCCATTCTCAACACACACACATACACACACACACACAAATAGTTTTTTAGAATTATCATCTTATATTGAACATGTTTAACATTTCAATTTTTTAATTTTAGCATGCTTAAAGAATAGTTCACATAAAACATCCTCTAACACTGATTTATGAATAAGTCACATGGTCATGTATGGACGCTTTATGTCAGGAGTCCCCAACCTCCAGGATCTAATGCCTGATGATCTGAGGTGGAACTGACGTAATAATAATAGAAATAAAGTGCACGATAAGTAAAACATACTTGAATCATTCTGAAACCATCGCCCTCCATCCATGGGAAAATTGTCTTCCATGAAGCCAGTGCCTGGTGCAAAAGTTTGGGGACTGCTGCTTTACACGATGAAACAGGAGAGAAATAACTGTGTGAACTTAAACAACGTTATCACTGTGAGGATTCAAAACAGCCTAAAAAGGTTGAAACTGTAAGCAAACTTTTACTGTCTTTTGGAATATAAAATTATGTGTTTGTCTTCCTCAGGGGACATGATCTGACTGTCCATCAGAATGGTGGTAGTTTTTGTAAGAACTTCTCTATTGTACACTCAGATGATGGATAAAATTGCCTTGATGGTGGGTTAAAAGAAGAAAAATGTAGTGGAGCAATATACAGAACTTCTCTAACTTCATTTTCAGTCACTGAAGACTTCAAAAGCCCTATGGTAAGTCCCTGTGGTCAGGTTCCTACTAAATCTTCCAATTATGTCATATGCCATTCTTCAGCTGGTGACCAGTGAAATCTGGATATGGTTGCTTCTAACTATCAGAGTGATACATTTATTCATTCAGCAAATAGTTGTGAAACACAGTCTACATCCCATGCATTATCCTATGTGCTTGGCATACATTCATGAGCAAACAGACATCTCTGTCAACATAGAGCTTGTGTTCTAGCATAGATGTTCTAGGGATAATGAGGTGTCGAAAAAATAATAGACATAGTAAACAAGTAAATTATTATTAGAGGTGATAAATGTTATGGTAAAAATGCAGTCTGGGAAAAGGAAATTAGGAGTGCTGGGGGCTCTAGCTTCAATATCAAATAAGGTCATTAAAATAAGCCACATTATGATGAAAATGATGAGCAAAGACTTGAAGTGATAGGGAGTTTACCACTCAAGTATCTGGGTGAAGTGCATTGAAGCAGAGGGTCCAGCCAGTTCCTTAAACTGAGTGGCCAAAGGCAAACAGCAGATTTTTCACTCCAAGTCCAGTGGTCTGTCTCTGTCTATCATGTCCTAGATTTTCTGTAAGTAAAGAAAACCTAGTCAAGTCTAGTTAGGAAGGGTGAAGAAAAGAACAAGAGTTGATAGAAATCAGAGGAAGGAGAGAAGAGAGCTGGTATTAAAATGTGGGTGAAAAGCAATATCTGTAGAGTCACCATTCAGGTATGGATATCACACTACTGCCACAGGGGAAAAAATGTAACTGCCTGTTTCTTACCCAGACACACACACACACACACATACACACACACACACACATTTATGAAACAAACCCTTCTCTACACTTCTTTACCCTGCTTTCTGCCATAGGAGTGGCAAAGAAAAGTCATCTAGCCCAACATACAAAACACAAATGTACAGCATCGTCTTGACTAAAAGTCTCCATGCATTTTCTTGGATGTATATTGTATATTTATTGCTTCAGACTTTTAAAGTTGTTCTGAGTCTTCACAGTGATAAAATTGCATAAGCTTACATACTTTTTATCTCTCTCACACACATTTTGTCATGTACAGGATCCATACATTTGATTTCTTCATAAACCAGTGTAGAGGTAAGTGTATGGTCAGGCCATTCTATTTTCTTGCTCTGCGTACATTCCCTGCTCGACCCGGCCCTGCTTCACTCACATCACTACCCAATTCTCTTGATCACTAGGCTTAATTAGTCCTTGGTAACTGATGAGCCCACCTGGCATCAATCCCCTTTAATGGTAACCTCCTCCCTCGGCAAGCGAAGCCTGCTGCTGTGTCCTATCCACCGCCTGCTGCAGAGGGTGAGGTGTTACTCCAGGACTCTGTGTTAAGAGTCCCCTGTCGAGTAACCAGCTGAGGTCTCTGAGGCTGTCTTCAGGCTCTTTGGTCTCAAGGCTGGGCAACTGCAAGGCTTGCAAGCCCGCAGGGTGCACCCCAACAGTAAGGTAAGGTGCAAATTGCCCAAATCACCCCAAATGAGTGTTCTGTAAAATTGTGTGTCTGTGTGAAGGAGAGGAGATTCTACCCTGGATTTTTGTTCTTTGTCCACACAAAGGACAATCTTGTCCTTTTTCCTCCTGTCTCCATTGACCAGTCCCTTTCCTCATGCCTTAAGGTCCTACTCCATACTGAAATATGACAGTGTTTTGGAAAGTGACAGTATCAATTTTGATTCCCTACACCCTGAAAACATCTTTTTTCAGTGGTCCCTTTTTAAAACTTGCCTTGAATTATCCTAATTTGAGCATACCATCTGTTTCCTGCTGGAACCGTGACTGATAAAAGCACCATCTCCCCTTCTTCTAAGCCCACAGAAATAATAAAGTATAAAATGATAAAAAGTGAAATGAAATATTGGTGTCCAAATATGAAGATAAGCACTGCTATGGTCTCACAAGTGAAAGAGGGACACAAAGAGTAATAATCTATCCCCAAAAGCAGATCTATAGAACCTCAGGCTTGAAAGTGAGGAGGTCTATTCCTTTAGATAATGAGGGATAAAAGTTTTTCACCTGAAGGCAAGGCAGACTGGGTCTAGGTCTCCTACATGAAAAGTGTGGTTGCAGCTTTCCTTCTCTACCTACTGAAGGAGGCAAAAATAACCTCTCAAACTTGCCCTGAATTGTGACTGCTTACATGAAGCTGAGTTTCCCTGCTGGCCCAGTGGTAAAGAATCCACCTGCCAAGCAGGATACGTGGGTTCAGTCCCTGGGTTGGGAAGATCCTCTGGAGAAGGAAATGGCAACCCATTCCTGCCTGGAAAATCCCACGGACAGAGGAGCCTGGTGGACTACAGTCCATGGCATCGCACTAGAGTTGGACGCGTCCTAGCGACCAAATAACATGAAGCTGAAAACTCAGGAGAGAAGGTAGTGGGACATATCCTGGCAGATAAAGACTTGAGACAAGCTAGTATCTCTCAGTGGCTGCAGGGTCCCAAATTATCACCTCATCAAGAACTTTGAGCTATGAAGGTGGGATTGCATCTGGATTGGGACCCCTAGGGAGAGAGGTGGAAACATTTACAAAATTTGTAGACACTGCAGTGTTTGAGAAAAGAAGAAAGAAGAGCAAGAGAATGTAGGTTTCCTTGTTGATGAGCAATTCAAAACACATGAGTAAAACTGATTGCAAGTGAAGCAATAAAATCAACCAGCTGAATTCTTCCTAGAAAAACTGAAAACCATAGAACAATCAAAAATGACTTTTAAATGTGTGTATTAACGTGTTGTATTAATGATATAAAATAACTGTATATTAAAAATAGGAAAATCATACTAAGAGACATGTAGAGAAGATTCATGAGCTCAAAAGTAGTCCAGTAGTAGTAATAGAAGAAAGTGGCAGGGGCGGGAATCACTGAAGAGACACTAGCTAGGAATCTGCCTGAATGGAAGAGACACATGCATCCTTATACTGAAAGTGCATATCAAGTGCCGTTCAGGATAAATAGAAAAGTCCAGTTCTATTTCTTAAAGACAGAAGTGATACTTCAAATAGTTAACAATCTGAGTGAAACAGGCAACATTGCATTGCAGGGTTGCAAGCCTTAAGGCTACCGCAGAACTCAGGATTCCCACCCTGAAGTTTCTTAAAATTACAGTTTTTTAGTTCAGAGGGAAATCTGGAGGTTTCAGAAAATGGGCTGAGTATTCAAGTCAGGGGCTTTGGCTAGTAGCTATGTACCAAAAGCTGTGGAAGAATTTTAGTATTCCTGCAGTAAGTACAATCCTACTGATAAACAGTACTACCACTTCCTGCCTATACTGTTTGGCTAACTTGTCCCCTTCCCTCTGTTGATAATATATTTGCTGTTTCTCTTCTCCTTATCATTTGCCTAGGCAACTGCAATGTTCTATTAACTAATCCAGATTCCCAAGTCCTTTCCTCATAGTTCCGCTCTAGATAGTGATGATTCAAATCCTGTCTGTCAGTGTTTTCACTTGTTATACTTTTGATAATATCAACATGACTGAGGCATTCAAAAAAGAGTGATTGCTTTATTTTTGCATCTTTATTTTAAATAGAGCAAATGTGTGCTTGGGCAGCAGGGGAGGAGTGCTGGGGGCATGGTATGGAAAGCATATTCCAGAAGAAACAAAATAGCATTAAGAAAACACCTTTTAAAACACATTTTTTTTATTACCCTGAAAATTTGAAGAAGAAAGCATCACTTATCTTTTACTAAAACTGATATATTTGTGCAATCTCACATTTGGGAATAGACCTTAATTGATAAATGTATGGAAGGTGGTAAAAGCTCAATATTTAAGATAAACCTATTTTGTCATTTTAATTTGTAGCATTGTGTATTTCTCAAGACAGTGGGTCATATTTAGTTTTTGCCATCTTAGAGGATTTGAAGATGTCTTTGACTTGAGCATAAATTCAACTTGCATCTTATCAAATAGTAAAGTAAACAAAAAATATCTGCTAATATGTATATATGCTAACATGGGGGTCTTTTCATGTGCTTTCAATGTACAACTAGCTTCTATCATACTCAGATAGTAATCTTCTGCTAATTTATACAGTTTAAAGCTCATTTGGAAATTAAAATGACCCCATACACACATCTCAATATAATTCATGGTGTGAATTTTTTGTGAGTGAAGATAAATAATATTTTATAAATTTCTTAGCATTCTCCTTTCTAGGTCAGGTCTCTTTACAAAAATTGTGTGACTTTCTTTTAAACAAACTACTTCTACTATTACACTATTTAATACTTAATATTCAGTCAATTTTATTTTTTAATGAAAGCATCTATCTCTTTAAAACATTCACATAATTTCCCATAATGATTCCAAAATACAAATAATGCTAGTATTTTATGACTAAAGATTAGATTCATGATTTTGGATAATACTGAATATAATTTTAGAATCAATGAAATAGGATGTTAAAAAGCATGACTAAGAAAATTCAAGATACATGTTTCATTGCTTGATAAAAATCTACAAATGCACTTCTAATTTCTGTTTCTTAAATTCTCTGAGTAAGCAAGTTTTTTTCACAATAAATGTTACTTCATCATATGTTACAGATCTGCTAATATTAGCCAATATGAGTTTCAAATAATAACATTAAATATTATTTACAAACAGAATCATCTGTGTATATATATAGCAATGCATAGTAATATTATATTCATTATTATTGTCACCATAATAATTGTGTAATAATATTTGTATAATAACAGCTAAATCTAATGTGTGTTCTAAAAACAGGAAGTAAAACAGGAAGTAATATTTCAAACAAAAAGCAGGAAGTATTATTTCACTCAAAGGATTGAAATTCTAATTCTTGAGTTTACGGGACATTGTAAGTCCTTAAAAATATTTAGGATCCCAACTTACATCATGTTGGGATTTACACATAAGCCATTTTAAAATAAAGAGACAAACATTAACCAAAGTGAAGATTTTTATTCTTACTTAATTTTAAAATTGTTTATAACAATGGCCTTCCTAAACAAGTAGTTTAGAGATCATAAAGGTTTTAATATTCCCATTAGAATTGAATCCCAAGAAGAACAGGAATTATTTTCTGCTTTATTCATCTTTGCATCACCAGGATCTCATAGGTGTCCAATAAATATTTGTGGTGTGGCAAAGAATTGGTATTCAGTTAGTGTTTATCTAATATCTTTAATTAAAAATTGATTCTTAGAATGCTGATTCAACATATAAGACTTCATTTTTAAAAAATTAATGAAAGACAAAAGGTTCTATTCTTGATATATGGAGAAAGAATACAGCAAATCAAGTGAGAGCAGAAAAGTTGATGAACAGAAAAGTTACAAAACAATATAAACAATTGATAAACATTAACAGAACATTCCATCTTGCTAGCAAGTGTTCATAAAACCGTTCAAATACTTGAGCTTGTCCTTATAAAACTGGGACTCTTTTTAAATGACAGTAACCAGTTTGGATGTGAGTAAGGAAGAGCAAATTGATATCAACTCTAATGAACTAAAAAAGTTCTTTTGAACATTTTAAGATTTACTCCAAAATTGTTCAGAGCAATCCCTAACCACAGTGACAGTCTCTAAAAACTAGTCACCATTATGAAGAATCAGGTCTACTGAAGGGGAAAAGTGGCTGATACCAGGTCTAGGACAGGAAATCTTGTCACACCAGAAAACAAGTTTATCAAAGACCACCAGGATCATGTCAAAAAGACACACGAGCCAAGTCAAAGATTCCCACTGGCCAAAGATGGAACCATTTTAGAATTCTAAAAACTGATTTTAAAAAGTTATACAAGAATATGTTTCTGTATTTTTTAATTTTAAGGATGCTTGACAGATATTTTAAAGCTATATTCCAAAGGAAAATCTAATATTCTATGACCACTGTGATATAAACACAGTACTATTTCAGTACAGCAAAGATTTAATGCATAACCAAATCTATGAAAAAATGGAAAGCTTTTGTATATAAAAAGTGGTTAGTTTTTACATTTGAAATCAATAACCTATACCATTTCATTACAATTTAATTATATTTATCATGTATACATTCAAAATTTTAGTACTTAAATCCTACCTTTGGCTGCATCTTCAAAATCGCTTACTTTGGCTACATTTTCCTTTTAAATAATGAATTCTACACTATTTTATTCAAATTTAGATTCTATTAAGAAATTTTTAAAATCCTGCTCCCAGTATACTCTTGTCTTATTATTCAACATATAAAAATCTGTCACTTTCAGTGTTGGAAACGCAGATTCCATATCAGCCCTTTAGGGCTATCATTGAACCAACAAAACACTCATTAATCTCTGCCTGGATTTAGACCAGCATCTATAGAATTATTGATAAAATGATCCCCTCTTCTCAGTTCTTTCATACAACCCAATACCATATAGATTGCCCCAAATGTCTCAGATAAATAAAGAAGACATAGCATCTTTCTACAGAAATTGACATCCAATTGCTCAGAACTTCCTGCCAATGTTAAATTTGATAAAAATTTATTTATTTAAATAATCCTAGAATTCTGCATGAAATCACTAACTTCCAAGTGACCAATTTATTTTCAAAACAGTGAAAGGAGATGTTCAGTTTAAGCGAGAAGATTAAACAGCAAAATTTAAATAAAATAAAATGCCAAAATGAGTTTGCTCTCTCTCAAATTACTCACTTAAATTATTTTAGAGAATGTAGGCAACTCAAGCCTTAAGGTACTCCTTTTCCTATTTGGAAACAGTCTGTTGTTCCATGTCCAGTTCTAACTGTTGCTTCCTGACCTGCATGTAGGTTTCTCAAGAGGCAGGTCAGGTGGTCAGGTACTCCCATCTCTTTCAGAATTTTCCACAGTCTATTGTGATCCACACAGTCAAAGGCTTTGGCATGTCAATAACGCAGAAATAGATGTTTTTCTGGAACTCTCTTGCTTTTTCGATGATCCAGCAGATGTTGGCAATTTGATGTCTGGTTCCTCTGCCTTTTCTAAAACCAGCTTGAACATCTGGAAGTTCCCACTTACTCCTTGGAAGGAAAGTTATGACCAACCTAGATAGCATATTAAAAAGCAGAGACATTACTTTGCCAACAAAGGTCCATCTGGTCAAGGCTATGGTTTTTCCAGTGGTCATGTGTGGATGTGAGAGTTGGACTGTGAAGAAAGTTGAGCGCCGAAGAACTGATGCTTTTGAACTGTGGTGTTGAAGAAGAGTCTTGAGAGTCCCTTGGACTGCAAGGAGATCCAACCAGTCCATCCTAAAGGAGATCAGTCCTCTGTGTTCATTGGAAGGACTGATGCTGAAGCTGAAACTCCAGTACTTTGGCCACCTCATGCGAAGAGTTGACTCATTGGAAAAGACCCTGATGCTGGGAGGGATTGGGGGCAGGAGGAGAAGGGGACGACAGAGGATGAGATGGCTAGATGGCATCACCGACTCGATGGGCATGAGTTTGGGTAAACTCTGGGAGTTGGTGATGGGCAGGGAGGCCTGGTGTGCTTCGATTCATGGGGTCGCAAAGAGTCGGACAGGACTGAGCGACTGAACTGAACTGAGGCAACTCAAAAATGCATATACCTCATTGTTTCTCAAATCTGAGCTTGCTTAAGAATCACCAGGAGAGTTTGTTAAAATACAGATTCCTACCTCCCTCCCGCAGAGATTCTAAAAGTGCCATTGAGTTCACTTGGAAGAGAGTTCTCGAATTTGCATTTCTAACAAGCTCACAGGTGGTGCTTATGGCCAATTGGAGCAGCTACAAGTCAGCACTCCCAGTAGAATCTGTCTTGGTCCTAAGATAAGTTGGCACTAATTTTTCCTCAATCAGTTTTCCCCCTTCCAACCACTCTCCCTTACTTTTAACAACACCTGCTTTTATGTCAGTTTTTATTTTAAAATGCCCTGGGAGCTACTATTCACATGCTATTCCTCCACCCAGAAGATGACCTTAAGTAGTTCTGATTATCATTTCATTGAAAGAAACACTCTACTATAGATACAAATTTAAATAGCCTCTGGGTCTTGGTCATTATACCATGCACTGCTGGAATTATAGACAGCTTCATTTCAGTGTCTCAAGAAAATCTTTTTGCTTTGGGTGATAGTGTTTATGTGGCACAATCAGTCTTGATCTGATGTTGCCTTTGAGTTTGAAAAGCTTTGCTCCCTTAATAAACTTGTTAGAAATTATACAATATCCATTTTCTCATTATTTTACTTCCTATGAAATCGTGTTCCATAGATTTAAGACTCATACAGTGTTATGTTATCAGTTTACGTGTAGACGTCTATTCCTTATAGTAAGACTAACAGAAAAAAAATAATAGATACAAATATGATAAGATTTCTAGGATAAAAATATATATGCATACTTATAATTTATGTGTGTTGTGTTAGTCGCTCAGTCGTGTCTGACTTTGCAACCCCATGGACTATAGCTTGTCAGGCTCCTCTGTCCATGGACTTCTCCAGGCAAGAATACTGGAGTGGATTGCCATTCCCTTCTCCAGGGGATCTTTCCGACCCAGGGATTGAACCCACGTATCCTGCACTGCAGGCAGATTCTTTACCATCTGAGGCACCAGGGAAGCTATAGTAGTAGTGTATATCTGTTAATCCTAAACTCATAAATTATCCCTCCCGCCTCTCCCTTTTGGTACCTGGAAGTTTGTTTTCTATGTCTGTGAGTCTGTTTCTGTTTTGTAAATAAGTTCATTTGTATCATTGTTTTCATTCTAAATTTAGCTGACATCATATAATATTTGTCTTTCTGACTTCACTTAGTTTGGTAGTCTCTAGGTTCATCTGTGTTGCTGCAAGTTACATTATTTCCTTCTTTGTATGGCTCAGTAACATTCCATTATATACTTATACCACATCTCTATCCATTCATCTCTCAGTAGACAGCTGGCTTCCTCTGTGTCTTGGCTATTGTCGAGAGTGCTGCAATGAAGAGGGATGCATCTATCCTTTAAAATCATGTTTTTTTCTGGATATATGCCTAGGAATGTGATTGCTGGATCATATATCTATTCTTAGCTTTTTTAAGGAGATTCCATACTGCTCTCCATAGTGGTTGTACCAATTTACATTCACACTAACAGTGTAGGAGAGTACCCTTGTCTCCACACCATATTCAGCGTTTATTTTTTGTAGATTTTTTGATGATGGCCATTCTGATTGAAGTTAAGTGATATCTCATTGTAGATTTGATTTGAATTTCTCTAGTAATTAGTAATGTTGATCAGGTTTTCATGTGCCCCTTGGCCACCTGTATGACTTCTTTGGAGAAATGTCTATTTAGGTCTTCTGCCCATTTTCTGATTCAGTTGTTTATTTATTTTTTTATATTGACCAGTATGAGCTGTTTTTATATTTTGAAAATCAATCCTTTATCTTTTGAATCATTCAAAAATGTCTCCCATTCCGTAGTTTGTCTTTTTGTTTTGTTTATGGTTTCTTTTCCTGTGCAAGAGCATTTAAGTTAAATTAGGTCCCATTTGTTTACTTTTATCTTTATTTCCATTACTCTAGGACACAAATCCAAAAAATATTGCTGCAGTTTATGTCAAAGAGTGTTCTGTCTGTCTTTTTCTCTAGGAGTTTTATAGTATCCAATTTTACATGTATGTCTTTAATTCATTTAGGACATATTTTTGTATGTGGTGTTAGAGAATATTCTGATTTTATTCTTTTATATGTTGTTATCAAGTTTGCTCAGCACCTCTTACTAAAGACACTGTCTTTCTCCATTGTATAACCTTGCCTCCATTGTTGTTGATTGTCAACATAAATGCATGGGTTTATTTCTGGACTTTCTTTCCTATTCCACTTATCTATGTGTTTGTTTTTGTACCAATATCATATTATTTTGATTATTGTAGCTTTGTCAGGGAGCCTGATTTCTTCAGGTCCATTCTTCTTTCTCAAGATTGTTGGCTATTTGGGGCTCTTTGTATTCACATACAAATATTAAAATTATTTGTTCCAGTTCTGTGAAAAATTTCATTGGTAATTTAATAGGGATTGCATTGAACCTGTAGATTGCCTTGGGTAGTATGGTCATTTCAACAATATTGATTCTTGCAATTCAAGAAACCAGTATATCTTTCCATCTGTTTATGTCATCTTTGGTATCTTCCATCAGTGTCTTATAATGTTCAGAGTACAGGCCTTTTGCCTTCTTAGGTAGGCTTATTCTTAGTTTTTTTTTTTTTTTTTTCTGTTGTTGTTGCAGTGGTAAATAGGAAGGTTTCCTTACTTTTGCTTTCTGATCCTTTGTTGTTAGTGTATAGACATGCAATATACTTCTGTAATATTAATTTTGTGTCCTGAAACTTTACTGAATTCACTAATGAGCTCTAGTGCTTTTCTGGTAGTGTCTTTAGGATTTTCTGTGTATATCATATCATCTGTCAACAGTTTTACTTCTTTCCAATTTGGATTCCTTTTATTTGTGTTTCTTCTTTGATTGCTGTGTCTTGGACTTCCAAAACTATGTTGAATAAAACTAGTAAGGGTGGACATCCTTGTCTTGTTTTTGATCTTAGGGGAAATGCTTTTATTTTTTAACTGTTGAGTATGATGCTAGCTGTGCATTTGTCATATATGGCCTTTTTTATGTTGAGGTATGTTCCCTTTATGTCCACTTTGGGGAGAGCTTTTATCATAAATGCATATTGAATTTTATCAAAAACTTTTCTGTATCTATTGTGATGATCAAGTAGTTTTTGTTCTTCATTTTGACAATATGATATATCAATTGACTTACCAATTTTGAAAACTCCTTGCTTCCTTGGGATAGGTCTCACTTGATTGCAGTGCATTATCTTTTTAATGGATTGGGGTGGGGGTAGATTTGGTTTGCTCCAGTACTCTTGCCTAGGAAATCCCATGGACGGAGGAGCCTGGTGCAGGCTACTGTCCATGGGGTGGCAAAGAGTCGGACACGACTGAGCGACTTCACTTTCTTTGGTTTGCTAGTATTTTGTTGAGTGTTTTTCATCTATGTTCATCAGTCATATTGGTCTGTAATTTTCATTTTTGTGATATATTTGTCTGATTTTAGTTTGAGAGTGATGATAGCCTCACATAATGAGTTCAAAAGTATTCCTTCTCCTATTATTCTTCTGAAATAGTTTCAAAAGGATAGGCATTAACTCTTCTATGAATGTTTGGTAGAATTCAACTGTGAAGCCATTTGGTCTGGACCAATTTGTTGGAAGCTTTTAAATTACTGATTCAATTTCAGTACTGGCAATTGGTCTATTAATGTTTTCTATTTCTTTCTGGTTCAGCCTTGGGAGATTGTACTTTTCTAAGAAATTGACCATTTCTTCTAGATTGTCAATTTTATTGGTATATAGTTGCTTGTACTAGTGTCTTATAATCCTTTGTATTTCTGTGATGTCAGTTGTAACTCCCCTTTTTCATTTCTGGTTTTATTGATTTGGGTCCTCTTCTTTCTTTCTTTTTTTCTGAGGAGTCTGGCTAGAGGTGTAACAATTTTGCTTAACTTTTCAAAAAACTGGCTTTTAATTTCATTGATCTTTTCTATTTTTTAGTCTCTATTCCATTTATTTCTGCTCTGATATTTATGATTTTCCTTCTGCTAACTTTGGGTTTTGTTTGTTCTTTTTTCTCTAGTTTCTTTAGTTGTAAGCTTGGGTCACTTATTATATATAGATTTTTCTTGTTTCATGAAGTAAGTTTGTATTGGTATAAAATTCCCTCTTAAAACTGCTTTTGCCGCATCCCATAGATTTTGAATTGTCATTTTCATCTTCATTTGTCTCTAGATACTTTTTTATTTTCTCTGATTTCTTCCAGTGATACATTGGTTGTTTAGTAGCATATTATTTATCTTCCATATGTTTATGGACTTTGTAGTTTTTTCTTGTAGTTGATTTCAAATATCATAATGTTTTGGTCAAAAAAGATGCTTGATAGGATTTCAATCTTCTTAAATTTATTGAGAGTTGTTTTGTGGCCTGACATGATATATTGTGGAGAATGTTCCATGTGCGCTTGTAAAGAAAATGTATTCTGCTGCTTTCACATGGAATGTTCTAAAAATATCAATAAGTCCATTTGGCCTAATAAGTTATTCAGGGCCTGTGTTTCCTTCTTATTTTTTTACCTGAATGATCTATCCATATATATAAAGGAGGTGTTAACACCCTCTACTATTAACATGTTACTATTGATTTGTCCTTTTATGCCTGTTAATATTTGCCTTATATATTGAGGTACTTCTATGTTGGGTGCATATATATTTACAATTGTTATATCTTCTTCTTGGATTGATCTCTTGATCATTATGTAGTGTCCTTCTGATCTCTTATAACAGTCTTTATTTTAAAGTCTGTTTTGTCTGATATGAGCATTGTTACTCTGGCTTTCTTCTGATTTCCGTTTGCAAGGAATACCATTTTCCATCCCCTCACTTTCAGCCTGCACATGTCTATAGATCTGAAGTGAGTCTCTTGTAGGCAGTATATATATGGGTCTTATTTTTCTATCCATTCAGCCAGTTTATGTCTTTTGGCTGGAGCATTTAATCCCTTTACATTTAAGATAATTATCAATATGTATGTCCTTATTGCCATTTGTTGATTGTTATGCATATTTTTTGGTAGAATTTTTTCTAACCCATTCTTTTTTTGTTCTCTTGTGATTTGATAGTTATCTTTAGTGTTATGTTGGATTCCGTTTTCATATATATATTTTTATAAATTTTTGGTTTGCAAATATCATGAAGTGTTTGCTCAATAGTCTATATATATATATACACACACACATGATTATTTTTAGTTTCTGATCTCTTAATTTCAAATGAATTTTTAAAAACCCTTTATTTATACTCTCCTCCCTCCATAATTACTGTTTTTGAGATCATATTTTACATCTAATTTTTTTGTGGATCCCTTAACTGCTTATTGTGGATACAAATGATTTTACTAGTTTTGACTTTTAACCTCCTTACTATTTTGTGTGTGGATTACTTTCTACCTTTACTTTATGGTTGCCTTTACCAGTGAATTTTTCTTTTTGTAATTTTCTTATATCTAGCTGTGACTTTTTCTTTTTTGCCTGGAGAAGTATCTTTAACATATGTTAAAAAGTTGGTTTGGTGATGATGAATTCTGTTAGCTTTTGCTTATCTGTGAAACTTTTAATTTCCTCATCATATCTGAAGAAGAGCCTTATTGGATAGAGAGTTCTTAGTTGTAAGTTTTTCCTTTATATCCCTTTAAATATATCATGCCACTCCCTTCTGGCCTGCAGAGTTTCTGCGGAAAAATCAACTGATAATGTCGGGTGTTCCCTTGTATATATGATTTGTTGCTTTTCCATTGCAGCTGTTAATGTTCTCTCTTTATCTTTAGTTTTTTGTCATTTTGATTACAGTGTATCTTTGTCTCTTCCTCTTTGGGTTAGTCCTATATGGGACTCTGGCTTCCTGGACTTTAGTGACTGTTTCTTTTTTTCCCCAGGTTAAGGACTTTTTCAGCTATACTTCTCTTCAAATATTTTCTTAGGCCTTTTTTCTCTTCTTCTTCTAGGACCCCTATAATGTGGATATTAGTGCATTTGATGTTGCATCAGAGGTCTCTTAAACAGTCCTCATTTCTTTTCATTTGGTTTTTTGTTTGTTTTTTTTTTTCCTCTTCAGTGACAGAGATTTCCAGTACTCTGAATTCTAGCTCATTGATCAGTTCTCTTGTAGCTAATCTACTACTGATTCCTTCTAGTGTACTTTTCACTTTAGTTATTGTATTCTTCTTCTCTGGTTGTTCTTTATATTTTCTAACTGTATTAAAAACTTTTAACTTCCCCTCTTTGTGTATCTATTCTCTTCCTGAATTCTTTGATCATCTTTATGATCATTATTTTGAGCTCTTTCTTGGATAGATTGCCTACGTCCAAGTGTAACTTAGTTCTTCTTCTAGGGTTTTGGAATTTATTCCTCCACTACCTAACTTTATCTATGTTTCTATTTGTATTTTTTGTATGAGGTAGGTTGGTTAAGTTCCTAACCTTGGAGAAGTGGTTCTCTGTGTAGGAAACATTCTATGCATCCCAGCAGTGTGTTCCGCTCTCACCACCTAAGCTGTGTTCTCCAGGAGTTCCCCCTAATAGTGCTACACTGGTCCTTCTGCTGTGGTGGACCGACTGTGTGGTCAGTTTAGTAGGTTTGGTAGGTTTTGTTGGGCCCTAGTCCAGTTGGTGGGCTTCCCAGGTGGTGCTAGTGGTAAAGAACCTGCCTGTTTACACAGGAGACATAAGAGATGCAAATTCAATCCCTGGGTTGGGAAGATCCCCTGGCGGAGGGCATGGCAACCCACTCCAGTGTTCTTGCCTCGAGAATCCCATGGACAGAAGAGCCTGGCAGGCTACAGTCCATAGGATCCCAAAGAGTCAGACACGACTGAAGTGACTTAGCATGCACATGTGCAGTCCAATTGGTTTCCAGACTCTGCTTTGTGTGGATACTTCCAGATGCTGTTTAGCAAGTTCTGGTTATGAAGTGACTGGTTGTGGAAACCTAAGGGACCCCAGGGACAGTGTTGGCTCACTGGGGGTGGAGTCAGAGCCCCAAAGACTCTGGAACTGTTGCCCACCCACTGGCAGGTGAAGCCAGCTCCTAGGGTTACTGCCAGACTACTGGCAGGCAAAGCTGATTCCTAGAGAGTCTGGCTGCAAGGCCCAGAAATCCCAGAGCTCATTTTGGATTGTTGTGGGGAAGGGGAAGTTCCTAAAACAGTTGTGTATGGTGTCCTGTCCAGGGTGTCCTGAAGGCCTTCTTGTAAGTAGAGTCTGGACCTAGCTGGTCCCAAGATAGGTTCTGGCCTATACTGGCAAGCTCATCCCTCAGGCTGTGGTTTCATAGCTTTCTTGCACCTACTGTCTGCCCCCTGTTAGGTGAGGCTCATCTAAAGGCTTGCGCAGGCTTCCTGGGAGGAGGAATCAGTTACTGCCCGTTGGTGGTTGGCTCTGGGTCTTGGCCCTCTGGTAGGAAGGGCCATGTCTACAGGCAACTGTGGGCAGGAAGTCCTTAGGCAGCCTGTCTGCTAAGAGGTGGGGCTGTGCCTCCACCCTGCTGGTTTGGCCTGAAGCATCCCAGCACTGGCATCCACAGGCTGTTGGTCAGGACCAGGCCTTGGCATGAATGAGCCAAGGTGCCCACTGCCAGCAACAGATGTGTTCACATGGCTGGATGTTCCCAAATATGTTTGCCTCCAGTATCTCCAAGGTGTCACAGCCACCCCCCACTTCTCTAGGGGGCTCTCCAGCAGGTAGTCTGGCCCAGGCTCCTATCAAATTGTTGCTTTTGCTCTGGGTCCAGTGCATATAAGATTTTGTATGCGCCTTTTAGAAGCAAAGTCTCTATTTCCGCCAGACCTTTGGGGCCTGAAGTTAAGCCCTCCTCCATTTGGCATTCAGAGCCGAATGCTCCAGGGGCCCGTCTTCCCAGTGCTGTACCCCTAGGCTAGGGCACTGAGGTCTCTCTCCTGTGGGAGAACTTCTGAAAATATAATTATTCTCTTATCTGTGGTTTGTCCCCCTACAGGAGGGTATGGGATTTGATTATATCATAAGTGTTTCTCTTCTACCAATCTCAATGTTGTTTCTTCTTTGTCTCTAGTCGTAGAAGATCTTTGCTGGTAGATTTCAATATTTTTTATCAGTGTTTGTTCTGAAGATAGTTGTGATTTTGGTGTGTTCATGAGAGGAGATGAGTTCAGGCTCTTTCTACTCAACTTCTTGCCCACTCTCCTGCCAGAAACTACTTTGCTAAATCACTGGAGACTGAACACGAGGTGCTGAGGGAGTCCGAGCAATAATAACAAAGGAGATGAATTTTTAAATAAACATTTTGTTGCTTACTCTATGCCAAGAATTATTGTAGGTACTAATACATGTTGATTCATTTAATTATCATAACTACTCTTATGAATTATGAATTATTTTCTCCTCAGTTTTACAGATGATGATCCTGAGGTATAGAGGTTAATACCTTATCCAAGGTCATGCCTATGTAGGCAGTGCTGGGATTTGATCTAAGTCCATGCCACAACCAGCATACAATACTGAATTCATCAATAAAATTTTTTTTAGGTGTTTACTATTGTTTGTATTTTTTTTTCTGTGAAAAAGAAGGGAAATGAATAAAAAATGAAGCAGTAAGAGAAAGGAACCATAGAGATAGAAAAAATCTGGAGGATGAAGGAACCATAGAGATGGAAAAAAGCTCTGCCTTCAGAGCTGGTATGACTGAAAGTTTTTTTTAGAGAATATCATAGTGTGCAAGTATGAGAATCTCATACTCATCAAGTGCAATCTCATACTGCTTGTTGCACAATAGGCCAGTAAGACAAGCTGTTGGGGAAAGAAGTTGATTTCGAAATCCAGAAGACTGAGAAGTTAGTGGACCGAGAACCATCTTACTCAAGTTAGGATTCAGGCTTCTTTCATATTAAAAGGGGAGGACTGTGGTTGATTGTTATAAACTGCTTGGGGTGAGAATACTTTATTCTTATAGCTGTCCAAATAGATCAGGCCACATATTCCTATAAACCTCCAATGGGACAAATGTTATTACGTGTTCTGCAACTTTTTATCTCTATATGAACGGGAAAGAGTTATATCTTTAAAGGTCAGAGCTTTGAGAACTGGGCTATCCTATATATTTCAGTCTATAAGCAATATTCTAAACTTGTAGCAAAAGCAATAGAATACAAAGGTTAAAGTAAAAAAAACAGATCCAATGTGGAGTTAGATTTGCTCTTCCCTGTTATAAGAATAGGAGTGTTTTACATGACATGTTACATTCTTTAATTCTTCAGTGCATATTATGGCCCCTCTCATGATGCCCAAATCAACAGTAAATGTAAAATCATAGTCTTGTACAAAACAGCAAAGGGGTAAAGTCTTATCTCTGGGTTAATGTTGTACAGAATGTAGATTTCATGGGGGCACACAAACACACACACAAAAGAAGCAAGAGCCCCAAATTAGAATTGATCAGCTAATCATAATCCCAGGTAGCCTCAGAAATCTTGGATCAGGCTTTGGACTTCCAGGCTATGGAATTGTGGTTAAAATAAAACTTTTCTATATCTCAAGAGGAAAGGAGTTCCAACAGACACTTGGATTTCATTTTTTAAAAAATCCTTTATTGAAGTGTAGTTGGTTTACAATATTGAGCTAATGCCTGCTGTAAGCACAGCGACTCCGTTATACACATACATACATTCTATTTTTCTATTATCTTCAGTTATGGTTTGTCCTAGGAGCTTAGATATGGTTCTCTGTGTTTTACGGTAGGAGCTTCTTTATCCATCCTAAATGTAATAGCTTGCATCTACTAACCCCAAACTCCTAGTCAATCCATCTCCCACCCTCCCTCCCCCTTGGCAACCACAAGTCTTCTCTCTGTGAGGCTGTTTCTGTTTTGTAGATGAGTTCATTTGTGCCATATTTTAGATTCCACATATAAGTTATATGGTATTTATCTGTCTCTTTCTGACTTACTTCACTTAATAAGATGATCTCTAGTTGCATCCATGTTACTGTAGCTGGCATTATTTCATTCTTTTTTATGGCCAAGTATTTCATTGTATATATGTACCACATCTTCTTTATCCATTCATTTGTTGACGGACATTTAGGTTTCTTCCATGACTTGGCTGCTGTGAATAGTGCATGTATCTTTTTGAATTACAGTTTTGTCCAGGTATATGCACAGGAGTGGTATTCCTGAATCATATAGTAACTCTACTTTTAGTTTTCTGAGTTGTTTTCATGCTATTTTCCATAGTGGCTATAACACTGTGCTGAAAGCATTTCATTTTAAGTTAAGAGAAATATTTTATTTTTCTCCACAATAAATTGAGGATGAGGATGGCCTATATTAGCCAATTTTAATAATGAAGCACCATTGCTCAAGAAATACCACAAGTACCTATTTTAGTTATAATAGAAAACTACACTAATACTTTTAACATTAAGGTGAGATTACTAAACAAGAATACTTTCAAAGACTTTTCTTTGTCAGTGGCCAACTCAGTTTCCATTGGATAGGTTATTCCCATTCCAGTTTACTTTCAAACCATAGGATGTGCTTGTTTATCATAAAGATGTATTTCCATGGGGCAAAAGTAAATCATTTTCTTTCATCTATAAAGCCAAAATATTCTTTCTCTTATATGTGGCACCACAGTCCAAACAAGAACAAGCAGACTGAATAAGGGCCATTTCCAGGCCGGTGACCTGGTTTCTTGTGTACACTGGCTGTTATTTTGCATCAGAGTCCCTGAGGATTCCCAGACAGGGCTTTAGCAGGCGGGCTTCCTGGTAGTGTCAATGAGAGCACTAACACACTTATCTCAGATCGATGATATCCTGTGCATATCTTTGCATTTCTTTGTTCTTCCAAGGAAGTGCTTCCAGGAGAAAATTGATCCAGCTCACCACTTACAGTGTTCCCTGTTGGTCTGGATGTTTGCACAGACTTATTTGTTGCACACACAACTAACTTTTTTGGTTGTTTCTTCTTAGCTGTCACAAACTTTTTAAAAGACTAAGAGACTTCAGTGACTGAAAAAGAAAATATTTTTGTTCATTCAATAATTAAAATTATTATGGTGAAAATCAATATGATCTTAACCCTATGCCAGGCACTCTGGGATGTATAGATAATAATAACAGTATTCACTGTTTGCCACTGTGGTAAGAGATTTAAAAAAAAAAATTATATTAGATGCCCTGGTGGCTCAGCTGGTAAAGAACCTGCTTGCAATGTGGGAGACCTGGGTTCGATCCCGGGTTGGGAAGATCCCCCAAGGAATGGCAACCCACTCTAGTATAATTGCCTTGAAGAATTCCACAGACCGAGGAACCTGGTAGGCTACGGTCCATGGGGTTGCAAAGAGTCGGACATGACCGAATGACTAACACTTTCACTTTCTCTTCACTATAGCTAGTTAACAATATTGTGGCAGATTCAGGTGAACAGCAAAGGAACTCAGCCATACATATACATTACATACATATATGTATACATACATACATATACAATACATATACATGTATTCATTCTCCCCCAAACTCCCTTCCCATCCAGGCTGCCACATAACACTGAACAGAGTTCCCTCTGCTATACAGTAGGACCCTGTTGGTTGTCCATTTGAAATATACCAGTGTGTACATGTCGACCCCGTACTTCGTAACTCAATACACCATCATGGTTAAACCTCATTACAGCTGTATCAGATATATTGCTGAGGCATGAATTAGGAAACTGAGGCTCAAAGAGGTTACGAATTTTGCACGAATCCAAACAGCCTCTAGGTTATAAAGGCTAGGTATTATTCCTGGTTATATGACTCCAGGATTCATTCTCTTAATACTTCAAGTAACAAATGGTTCTGGCCCTCAAGCAGTTTACAGTTTAGAGACATGTAGAACTCAGTTTAAGAAAAATCAGAATGCATTAAATGCTACAATAATGGCATGATCCAAGTCCATTAACAGGACAGACTGAAATAATTCTACATTTTGCACTTTTCTTTGGGGACAATGAAAATTACTCCAAGTCCTTCAGGCAAGAAAATGCAGGGGCAGGTTTGGGACAGCATAAAAGTCACACTAGGAAAAGCATGACAAGTTGAATGTGATGCTCGGAAATACGGTTTGAGGCCAAATCAAGAAATGTCTTAGAGTTTACAATCACAATTAGAAAACATCAATGTGTGGTGGTTTCTGGTAAGGAAAACTCAAACTTTAATCCAGTTTCTCATATCAGTGTGTTCACTGTCTATTAATTAAGACCACCAGCTTTTGTGAACTTCTATTTCATGGATCTTTTCTCCTCTATCTAGTTAACATGGACTGGATTTCACTAATTTAAGTGAACAATCCATGTAATCCTAGCTCATGAGGTGAGAAGTGAAGTGAAAGTCACTCTGTCATGTTTGACTCTGCGACCCCATGGGCTATACAGTCCATGGAATTCTCCAGGCCAGAATACTGGAGTGGGTAGCCGCTCCTTTCTCCAGGGGATCTTCCCACCCAGGGATCAAACCCAGGTATCCCACATTGCAGGCAGATTCTCTACCAGCTGAGCCACAAGGGAAGCCCATGAGGTGTAACAAGCCACAGCTATACTCTTGTATTCCCCCTAGATTCAAAGGTTAGGTTGCCTTATTGGTAGATAAGACAATGTCCAATTTTCCTTGATAATTATGTGAACAGGAACTGAAATCAACCTTCTGATTCTGTTCTCATACCAAGACAAAAAGGAAAAAAAGGAAAGAGAGCTAGATAAATCAGAGTTCTCTGGTACACATAAATATTCCTGTTTGTGTGTGCGTGTGAGTGTGGGGCGGGGGGGATGTGCTGTGGAAGGAGGGAGGGAGGAGGAGCATGCGGGAAAGTGAATATGGTTTCCCCTTTCCCTGTATTAAGTGGGCTTCCCTGGTGGCTCAGATGGTAAAGAATCTGCCTGCAATGCAGGAGACCTGGGTTCAATCCCTGGGTTGGGAATATCCACTGGAGGAGGGCATAGCAACCCACTCCAGTATCCGTGCCTGGAATCCCCAAGGACGGAGGAGCCTGGTGAGCTACAGTCCATGGGCTGCAAAGAGTCAGACATGGCTGAGAGACAGATCACGGCAGAGCTGTATCAAGTAAGTGAGCTAGGCATGTCCATAGTGATAGGATAACCAGTATTCTCCTCTTTTAGTGGAGACTTGGAGTTAATCTTTTTGTGCAGGGAAACAGTAATGTGGTGAGAGAAGAGGTAACATATATTAGAATTTAAAAACTGAATATTTTATTATATGTATCTTGTAACATTGAAATTTCTGGTTGCCCATCCTTCAGATATGTTTCCTGTTCTTGGCTGTTTGGGAATGCTGTGACTTTAATAGCACTTGGTAGTGTGTATCCATATTATACTTTGTTCATAGAATTTCTTAAAACGTCAAATGTGCCCAATGGAATGTGGATGGGGAAATGATTTTCACCTTTGCAAATCTATTCACTGGAGAGTTTTAAGACTTTGCCTTTTTAAATCAATGTCCACAGAGTGAAGTGTGTTCTTCAGGAGCCCAAAATAGGGATAGGCAATTGGGGGTCTTCTGTTTGTCTGTCCATGTGTGAAAAGTTGATATAGAGCAGGATTAATTCTGTAGTACTGCTGAATGACCTCTCCTTAGCCCTTCCTTGAGGAAAGGCAAAGTCTCAAAGGTACCATTTTGCCCTATAAAAGAGAAGTTAATCCTAGTAAACTGGTGATTTCTTTCCTAAACATTTATGGGCCATGGAGTATACACTAATATCTATTATCCTATTTTTGCTATGGTGACAGCAATGCGTTGTCATCTAAATCATTGGGCATGCATAACATGAGAGGCATGGTGCCAACAGGACCAACCACATCAGGGTGCGAAGTTAAGTTGATGTCAGTTCCCTCGTTTTGTTTTAATGTCCTGCTGAAATGTCTCTGAAGTCTCACGAGACTTTGCTTTGATCAACATCTTTCAACCTTCAAAGGTATCCTGGAGGTGTTTGTAAGACAGTTGCTTGCTGAAATAACCTTGATTACTTGTTCTAAGAATTGTCACTGCATGTCTCATAGATTTGTGGGGAGTCTCTACAAAAAGCTGCTGACATTGGCACTCACATTCAACTATATTCACTGTAATAAGTCCCCCTGACTATTGACACCTCAATTATTTGTGTGTACAAATATGTTTAAATACAAGTTATCTAAGATACTACCCATCTTCTTATTCTAAATGTTCACATAATTTTTTCTTGTACATAAGTAACACATGCTCGGTTATAGAAAATTTGAAAATTCTCAAATAAGAGAGAAGGAAAGATATCCCTCTTTGAGATCACCACTAAAACATAAGAGTACTTTTCTAGTAGTCTCTAATGTGAATTGTTTTAGTTTTGTGCATTATTATTAAATAATTTTAGTAAAAATTATACAGAGTAGAGTGTACCAGTTTATTTTTAATTAATACATAAAGCATGCCTTTCAATGGTGAAAAGGAATCATCCTGGTGTTACACTGACTCTCTGATGAAAACTTCCCTTATTCCATTCTTACATTTTTCTTTATAATAAAATATATGTTCCTCAAGCATTACCAACACTCTCTGTTGTGAAAAAGGAAAAATGCCAAGTTAAATGGTTGGGTGCTTGAAAAATTGTCGGTTTGGAGCACATAAAAAATCAACTTCTGAATTGTAATTTCTTTTTTATTACTGCACAAAAAACATACTAGTCTTTAAAGTATTCTGATTCACTGGGCTGTGTATAAAGAAAGTGAGTTTTGCAATCACTGTTGGAATGCTCATGGAGAATATTGTCAAGGTGATTGGTAGAAGATAATTAGCAGCCACCTGGCATGGACTGTGAAATAGTAATAGGGAGATATTGAAAGCCATATGGAGGAATTGGAGGAAAAAAATCCACAGAGACATAGAAAATTTTGTAAACATAATAGTGAAACAATGAGATAAGAATAGGAGGAGGATAAGGAACTAATATCTTGATTTGTTACTTGGATCAGGTACTGCGCTTATCAATTTCCAAATATTACCTCTTTCAGTCTTTATACTATAAAATAGAGTGATACAGTGAACACACAAATGTAAAGTAACATGACCATTTTCTTAGAGTCAAGAGGAACAAAAAGCTGTCACGTAGATTTTCAAAGCAAAATGAATCAGGTTTTTTGTGTGTGTGCATATATTTTTGGTTTCTTATAGTGGCTTTAATGAAATATAATTCATATACCAATGCAATTTAGCCATTTAATATGTACAATTCAACAGTTTTTGGTAGATTCAGAAAATTACGCAAATTTCACTACTGATTTTATAATGTCTTTATCACTCCTGAAAGAAATGGACCCATGAGAAGTCATTCCCCATACTTGCTTTCCGCAAGCCTCTGGCAACTGCTAATCTACCCCCTGTCTCTATAGATTTGGTTATTTTCTCATATCTTACAAATGAATTCATACATGATCTTTTATGACTGTCTTCTTTTCCTTAGGATAGTATTTTCAAGGTTCATCCATGCTGTAGCATGCATTTGTATTTCATTTTTTTTTTATTGCTGAGTAGTTTTCTTTTGCATGGCTATATCACATTTATCCTTTTATCCGTTATGGATATTTGGGTTGTTTCTGACTCTTGGCTATTTTGTATTGTTTTTAATTGAGGCAATATTAGTTTATAATATTATATAAGTTTCAAATGTACAATACTATATTTCTTTTCCGAAGACCCTACAGCGTGCTGACCATCAAAAATTCACTTTTCAACCATCACAATACAGCTGATCCCCTTCACATACTTTGTACTGCCCTGAATGGCAGAAAGTGAACAAGAACTAAGAGCCTCTTGATGAAAGTTGAAAAAAGAGAGTGAAAAAATTGGCTTAAAGCTCAACATTCAGAAAACTAAGATCATGGCGTCTGGTCCCATCACTTCATGGCAAATAGGTGGGGAAACAGTGAGAGATTTCATTTTGGGGGGCTCCAAAATCAATGCAGATGGTGATTGCAGCCATGAAATTAAAAGACACTTACTCCTTGGAAGGAAAGTTATGACCAACCTAGACAGCATATTAAAAAGCAGAGACATTACTTTGCCAACAAAGGTCCATCTGGTCAAGGCTATGGTTTTTCCAGTGGTCATGTATGGATGTGAGAGTTGGACTGTGAAGAAAGCTGAGTGCCAAAGAATTAATGCTTTTGAACTGTGGTGTTGGAGAAGACTCTTTTTTTTTTTTTTTTTTTTTTTTTTTTAAATTTTTTTATTAGTTGGAGGCTAATTACTTCACAACATTTCAGTGGGTTTTGTCATACATTGATATGAATCAGCCATAGATTTACACTTATTCCCCATCCCGATCCCCCCTCCCACCTCCCTCTCCACCCGACTCCTCTGGGTCTTCCCAGTGCACCAGGCCCGAGCACTTGTCTCATGCATCCCACCTGGGCTGGTGATCTGTTTCACCATAGATAGTATACATGCTGTTCTTTTGAAACATCCCACCCTCACATTCTCCCACAGAGTTCAAAAGTCTGTTCTGTATTTCTGTGTCTCTTTTTCTGTTTTGCATATAGGGTTATAATTACCATCTTTCTAAATTCCATATATATGTGTTAGTATGCTGTAATGTTCTTTATCTTTCTGGCTTACTTCACTCTGTATAATGGGCTCCAGTTTCATCCATCTCATTAGGACTGATTCAAATGAATTCTTTTTGACAGCTGAGTAAAAGAGACACGTGCACCCCAATGTTCATTGCAGCACTGTTTATAATAGCCAGGACATGGAAGCAACCTAGATGCCCATCAGCAGATGAATGGATAAGGAAGCTGTGGTACATATACACCATGGAATATTACTCAGCTGGAGAAGACTCTTAAGAGTCCTTTGGACTGCAAGGAGATCCAACCAGTCCATCCTAAAGGAGATCAGTCCTGGGTGTTCATTGGAAGGACTAATGTTGAAGCTGAAACTCCAATACTTTGGCCACCTGATACTAAGAGCTGACTCATTGGGAAAGACCCTGATGCTGGGAACGACTGAGGGCAGGAGGAGAAGGGGACGACAGAGGATGAGATGGTTGGATGGCATCACCGACTCAATGGACATGAGTTTGAGTAAGCTCTGGGAGTTGGTGTTAGACAGGGAGGCCTGGTGTGCTGCAGCTCATGGGGTTGCAAAGAGTTGGACACGACTGAGCCACTGAACTGAGCCTCTTCCCCTCTGTTGACCATTATTATGGGCTCTGTTATGGTGCGTTTGTTTTTGTTTAATTTGTTCATTTATTTTGGATTATCTGTTCTTTATATTCCACACAAGTCAAATCATATGGTATTTTTTCTTTTTTTTTTTTAGTTGAAGTACAGTTGATTTACAATATTACTAGGTATACAACACAGTATTATTTACACAGTAATATTTACAATATTATTACAAATTTATAAATTTACAATTTACAATATTACTAGGTATATAGCACAATATTATTTACACAATAATATTTACAATATTATTACAAATTTACAATTTACAATATTATTACAAATTTATAGCACAATAATATTTACAACATTATTAGGTACAGCATAGTGATTCAGTATTTTTTACAGATTATACTCCCTTAAAAGTTATCACAAGATAATGGCTATAATTTCCTGTACTATACAACGTATTCTGTTGCTTATCTATTTTATACATATTAGTTTGCTTCTTCCAGTCCCTCACTCCTAATTTGCCCCTCCCCTCTGCCTTTTCCCCTCTACCATTTGACAACCAAAAGCTTGTCTTCTATGTCTGTGAGTCTATTACTGTTTTGCATATACATGTTTGTTTTATTGTTTAGATTCCTACCATAAGTGATATCATACATTATTTGTCTTTCTCTGACTTATTTCAGTAAGGATAATATTCTCTAGGACTAGCTACTTTGCCGCCAAATAGCAGTATTTCATTCTTTTTATGGCTGAGTGATATTTCATTTTATAGATTCAATGTAATCACATCCTCTTTATCCTCTCAAATGTTATAGACACTTAAATTTTTTTAGATATTTATCCTGACTACTCAAAATTGATGATAGCTAATATTCTGCAACATCTGTTTGAAATTAAGAATATTTTATTTCAAATTAAAAATAATCAAGAGTTCCCCTTATTCCAGACACTTTTATCTTCCTGTTTGCAGAAACTACTACTCTCATACACATCTCCTGTCTTTCCGCCTTATTATTTAGCCTGTTACATAATTTTGAAATGTTTGATTTTAGCCACATATATTTGTTCTGGAATATAGATAACTATTTTAAAGAAGGTAGCATGAGGAACTCAAATATTGAAAAGCAACAAGTTAGATAAAAATATAGGAAAGATACCCTATGGGAAATTTATGTCAAAATAATTTTTGCCAGACCCAACTGAATTCATCTTAGCAAATTCATACATGGCACAGCAAGAAAATGTTGAAAAATATACTTAGTAACATTTCTTTTCTGTTGTGATTTTCATATATGAGAAATAAATACATTATAAATAAAATTGGAAATTAGAATTCAAAATTATTCATACTGGTAATATGTCTTTACAGGAGAAACACTTGCAAAAAAGTACATAGCATGGTCTTTATTATTTTGTTATCTAAGACAACGTATGGAAGTCATGTTTTAATTGCTTAAGAATTCCAAACATGAGGACATGAGAGCAGTTATTATTCATTTTTATAAAAGCATATTTCATCTAAATACAAAAATATAAAATAAAGCCTTTACATTTCTTTGTCATCAAAACTATTTTTCTTACATATTTATTTAATGTGAATTAACAAATGGAAGATATAATTTTATATGTATGGATATTTTGGATGTTTTATTTAATTAACATTATGCTATTAGATATTATACCTGAGTGACTTAAAATATTTGGCTTATAATCTGTGTTACTTCAGTTCAGTCACTCAGTCCTGTCCTACTCTTTGTGACCCCATGGACTGTGACATGCCAGGATTCCTTTTCCATGACCAACTCCCAGAGTCTACTCAAACTCATGTCCATAGAGTCGGAGATGCCATCCAACCATCTCATCCTCTGCCGTCCCCTTCTCCTCCCACCTTCACCCAGCATCAGGGTCTTTTCCAATGAGTCAGCTCTTCCCATGAGGTGGCCAAAGTACTGGATTTTCAGTTTCACCATCAGTCCTTCCAATGAACACCCAGGACTGATCTCCTTTAGGATGGACAGGTTGGATCTCCTTGCAGTCCAAGGGACTCTCAAGACTCTTCTGCACCACCACAGTTCAAAAGCATCAATTCTTCAGTACTAAGCTTTCTTTATAGTTCAAGTCTCACATCGATAATCGATGACTACTGGAAAAACCAAGGTTTGACTAGACGGACATTTGTTGGCAGAGTAACGTCTCTACTTTTTAATATGCTGTCTAGGTTAGTCATAACTTTTCTTCAAAGGAGCAAGCATCTTTTAATTTCATGGCTATAGTCACCATCTGCAGTGATTGTGGAGCTCAAAAAAATAAAATCTGACACTGTTTCCATTGTTCCCCATCTATTTGCCATGAAGTGACGGGACCGAATTCCATGATCTTAGTTTTCTGAATGTTGAGCTTTAAGCCAACTTTTTCACTCTACTCTTTCACTTTCATCAAGAGGCTCTTTAGTTCTTCTTCGCTTTCTGCCATAAGGGTGGTGTCATCTGCATATCTGAGGTTATCGATATTTCTCCCTGTAATCTTGATTCCAGCTTGTGCTTCATCCAGCCCAGCATTTTGCATGATGTTCTCTGCATATAAGTTAAATAAGCAGAGTGACAATACACAGCCTTGAGGTACTCCTTTCCTGATGTGGAACAGTCTCTTGTTCCATGTCCAGTGCTAACTGTTGCTTCTGCAGTTAGATTTCTGCAGAAGATTTCTGCATACAGATTTCTCAGGAGGCAGGTCAGGGGGTCTGGTATCCCATCTCTTAAAGAATTTTCCACAGTTTATTGTGATCCACACAGTTAAAGGCTTTGGCATAGTCAATAAAGCAAAAGTAGATATTTTTCTGGAACTCTCTTTTTTGAAGATCCAGCAAATGTTGGCAATTTGATCTCTGATTCCTCTGCCTTTTCTAAATACAGCTGGAACATCGGGAAGTTCACGGCTCATGTACTAATGAAGCCTGGCTTGGAAAATTTTGAGCATTACTTTGCTAGCATGTGAGATGAGTACAATTGGCATTGCCTTTCTTTGGGACTGGAATGAAAACTGACCTTTCCCAGTCCTGTGGCCACTGCTGAGGTTTCCAGATTTGCTGGCATATTGAGTGTAGCACTTTCACAGCGTCATCTTTCAGGATTTGAAATAGCTCAACTGGAATTGCATCACCTCCACTAGCTTTGTTCGTAGTGATGCTGCCCATTTGACTTCACATTCCAGGATGTCTGGCTCTACGTGAGTGATCACACCATCATGGTTATCTGGGTCATGAAAACCTTTTTTGTGTAGTTCTTCTGTGTATTCTTACTACATCTTCTTAATGTCTTCTGCTTCTGGTTAGGTACATACCATTTCTTTCCTTTATTGAGCCCATCTTTGTATGAAATGTTGCCTTGGTATCTCTAATTTTCTTGAAGAGATCTCTATTTTTCCCATTCTATTGTTTTCCTCTATTTCTTTGCATTGATCGCTGAGGAAGGCTTTCTTACCTCTCCTTGCTATTCTTTGGAAGTCTGCATTCAAATGGGTGTATCTTTCCTTTTCCCCTTTGCCTTTAGCTTCTCTTCTTTTCTCAGATATTTGTAAGGCCTCCTCAGACAACCATTTTGCATTTTTGCATTTCTTTTTCTTGGAGATGGTCTTGATCACTGCCTCCTGTACAATGCCATGAGCCTCCATCCACAGTTCTTCAGGCATTCTGTCTATCAGATCTAATGGTAAGGGATTTTATTTAGTTCATATATGAATGATCTGGTGGTTTTCTCTACTTTCTTCAATTTCAGTCTGAGTTTAGCAATAAGGAGTTCATGACCTGAGCCACAGTCAGCTCCCAGTCTTGTTTTTGCTGACTGTATAGAGCTTCTCCATCTTTGGCTGCAAAGAATATAATCAATCTGATTTCAATATTGACCATCTGGTGATGTCCATGTGCAGAGTCTTTTCTTGTGTTGTTGAAAGACGGTATTTGCTATGACCAGTGCGTTCTCTTGGCAAAATTCTGTTAGCCTTTGCCCTGCTTTGTTTCATACTCCAAGGCCAAATTTGCCTGTTACTCCAGGTAGCTCTTGACTTCCTACTTTTGCATTCCAGTCCCCTGTAATGAAGCAGACATCTTTTTTGGGTGTTAATTCTAGAAGGTCTTGTAGGTCTTCACAGAACCGTTCTTTGTAACTCATACCAAAAACTTGAAGTTAATGGGAAATTTCCATAGTTGTTCACTAGAATTATATTATTATCAATGAGTTTAGGCAATTAAAAAATAAAATCACAAACTGAAATGCAGAAACTAAAATGCTGGTTTGGAGGCTCTCCAAGCCCTTTCTCTCCTAAAGGTCATGACTAAAGGATTCTCATCTAGCCTCCATCCACACACTGAAGGCCTTGATGGAAAGAAATGGAAAACAGAAAGAGATAATAGCTCTGGTTAGATACATTCATGCATGAGGTATAAACCAAAGGGAGAAGACTGGATTATTTCTAAGAAGATCTTTAGACCCCCAACTCCAGATGAACTTTCTTGGACAAAACACTGTAACCAAACAAAATGCTAAGCTCAGTAGTTATATGCAACATTAGATCCCAAAATTATTTTGACTAATAGAAATTTATATTTCCTTGACAGCAACATTTCTAACATTACAATTTATTTTAATTTGTATTTTCTGCACTGTTGGCTAATTAACAAAGTTAAAACATGTAGCATTTGGTAAACCTGAAATGACACAAAATGACTGATGCCCTCTGTCCTTTCTCTGGATATAATTTCCTATTATATTTTGGGGAAGGTAGTGAGTGCACTAGATAAGTAACTCATGCACTCTGGTGTGAGAATTATGGAGAAATATATTAAAGGGTTGAATGCAGCATTATCACAAATTACCTAATCTAGCCTTCTGGCACAAAATAAGCAGCCTGCTTTGCACATATTTGGAAGGTTTTATAAACAAATCAATATAGACATACACTCAGGACTATGCTAAAAAGAGCTACTGATCCACGCACACTGCTCCTCCACAGTGGGCCCATTATGGAGAGCCGCCACATCCAAAGCACCTTCCAGCTGTTGGAGGGACCCACCAGAGGAGTGCATGCACATGCAGACACCCTCAGTCAGATAATTACCTTGATTAAGACTCTCGGAATTGAACGGGAGTTTAATCAAGGACACTGTGAAATTGTGAGAGCACCCATTTCCTGGGCTTGCCCTCCTTTTCCATGGATGGTGAGTTGCCAAACAAAATCAAAGCAGTCCTAATTACAAGGATAAAAGGCAAAGTCAAAAGGGAATGAGAGAATCTGTCATTTGTGACAGAGATGAACCGGCACCAATCCCAGCAAACTCAGCTCTGCTGTGTGGAGAGAGCCACAGTGCATCTCAGCTGAACACCATCAACATACCTGATGATTCTCAGGACTGAATAAATAGCTATGCCAATATATAGAAGGTCAGGGCTAATACTGAACTCTTTACGATACAGTGATGTATGTGAACTTTTTAAGAAATATTTGGGCTGATGTTAGAAAAAAAGCCAGTGCCACTCCAGCTGTTACCAAGAAAGTGTGAATCAGCTTAAATCCAAACTAAATTATTATTGGAAATCCACATAAATGGAAAGCCTGAGAATCAGTGATACAGGGAGGTCAATACTTTTTCCAACTTTCTTGTTTTCTTGAATTTGAATCACAAATAGAAGTGAGTATAAAAATGAAGTGAAAGTGAAGTCGCTCAGTCGTGTCCGACTCTTTGCGACCCCATGGACTTCAGCCCACCAGGCTCCTCTGCCCATGGTATTTTCCAGGCAAGAGTGCTGGAGTGGGTTGCCATTGCCTTCTCCTATAAAAATTATGCATTCCATAAATATGTCAATATGTCCTGAAGTTCATTCAACTACAAATGTTCTTTGCAGTTAAGTTGCTCCTAAACCTTTCTACAGTTCTGTATGTCTACACTTGATCTTGTGATATGCAGGACCTAATATTGATTTCTGTTAGTTTTCATAAAATTTGACCTGGTATCAATATTATAAGTATCATCAATGAATCATTACTTCAGTTCACTTCATTCACTCAGTCATGTCCGATTCTTTGTGACCCCATGGACTGCAGCACGCCAGGCCTCCCTGTCAATCACCAACTCCCAGAGCTTACTCAAACTCACATCAGTTGAGTTGGTGATGCCATCCAACCATCTCATCCTCTGTTGTCCCTGTCTCCTCCCGCCTTCAATCTTTCCCAGCATCAGGGTCTTTTCCAATGAGTCAGTACTTCGTATCAGGTGGCCAAAGTATTGGAGTTTCAGCTTCAGCATCAGCCCTTCCAGTGAATATTCAGGACTGATTTTCCTTAGGATTGACTGGTTGGATCTCCTTGAAGTCCAAGGGACTCTCAAAACTCTTCATCAACACCACAGTTCAAAAGCATCAATTCTTCAGCGCTCGGCTTTCTTTATAGTCCAACTCTCACATCCATACATGACTACCGGAAAAACCAAAGCTTTGCCTAGACGGACCTTTGTTGGCAAAGTAATGTCTCTGTTTTTTAATATGCTGTATGGGTTGGTCATAACTTTTCCTTCAAGGAGCAAACATCTTTTAATTTTCTGGCTGCAGTCACCATCTGCAGTGATTTGGGAGCCCAAAAAAATAAAGTCTGTCACTGTTTTCATTTTTTCCCCATTTGCCATGAAGTGATGGGGCCAGATGCCATGATCTTAATTTTCTGAATGTTGAGCTTTAAGCCAACTTTTTCACTCTCCTTTCACTTTCATCAAGAGGCTCTTTAGTTCTTCTTCACTTTCTGCCATAAGGTTGGTGTCATGTGCATATCTGAGATTACTGATATTTCTCCTGGCAATCTTGATTCCAGCTTGAGCTTCATCCAGCCTGGCATTTCATATGATATAGTCTGCATATAAGTTAAGTAAGCAGAGTGACAGTATACAGCCTTGACATACTCCTTACCTGATGTGGAACCAGTCTGTTGTTCTATGTCCAGTTCTAACTCTTGCTTCCTGACCTGCATAGATTTCTCAGGAGGCCGGTCAGGTAGTCTGGTATTCCCATCTCTTTAAGAATTTTCCAGTTTCTTGTGATCCACACAGTCATTACTTATTGGTGCTAATTAACTTGGTGCAACCACTCTGAGGATAGAATATGATAAAATCATTGTATCCCCTCCCTGAGTCAGGCTTATGATAATGTTTTCACATGTAAATTTCATGTTTTTAAATAATATTTTGTAAATTAAATGTAAATCCATCCCTGTCTATTTTCCTATGATTCACCATTATTATAAGTCATAGACACAAACAGTTCCTGGGTAATCAATTTCCCTACAGATTTTCCTTATATCAATGTTCTATAATTTCTATTTATAGGACCTTTATTTTTTACTACTTCACTTAGTCCTTCAAATATTTCCCTTTTTCTTTGTATACTTCCTATATGTTGGCATCTAGAGCTGTACGTTTTCTCTTTCTCTCAGGGTTTATACCATGACCCTCATATTTCAAAATGTAGTGAATGATAGCTTCTTCTACTTTGGGCTTTTGTTTTTCTTATGATTTAATCATACTTTTACTTCCATTCACACATCTGGAATGATCTCTGTATTTCCATTTGTACACCTCTGTGGGCTAAACAACTAATTCTCTGACCATATGGCTGTTAATTGCTTTCACCCTGCAAGAGCCATCTCTACACAGCATTTTTGCAATTCTTGCTCATTCTTGCTTTATTTTCCTTCTATCTCTTCTCTATAATTTGCTATCTTATTTTTTCACAAGATGAAACACAAAATCTGAATATCACTATTAATGAAAGAAGTTGAATGTGATTAAAATGTTATTCCCACAAAACCAGTATAAATAAAATTTTCTATAGTAGTAATATTATCATCGAAAAGACAGATAATGTTTTATATTATGATTATATTGTAATTATTAGTTCTATAATAGTTATTTCTTAACCATAACAAATTAAGGTATAAAATTAATGAATTAACTACAAATAACTGATATTACATAAAAAGTGTAACTCTGTCAAGAATACTGGAGTGGGTTGCATTTCCTCCTCCAGGGAATCTTCCCAATCCAGGGACTGAACCCATGCCTCTTGCATTTCCTGCATTGGCAGGAGGATACTTTATGACTAACACAACCTGGGAAGCCTGCCATGTATTATGTTACAGGTTTATTATTACTAATATAGTGTTTATTTTATAGCAGATATTTTACATATAATATCTCATGTAATACAGCCATTCTTTGAGCCAGGTATTATTATATCTTGTTTATAGATGAAGAAAATAAAATTCAGAGAGGTTAATGATCTTGCCTAAACTCACACAGCTAGTAAGAGGCACAACAGGCTGTAGTGTCCATTGCAATGGATTGAGTTTAGAAGCTGGAAGGAAGGATTTTTATAATATTCAAATATTTCTGAATATGGTGACCTGTGTAAGGTGGTACCATTCATGAAGTTAAGAAAAAATAATAATCATTCAAGTTCTATGTGTTTGTAAATGTCTTGCTAAGTGCCAAGATATTAAGAAGCGGTGGAAAGACTACACAGAAGAGCTATACGAAAAAGATCTTTATGATCCAGATAATCATGATGGTGTGATCACTCACCTAGAGCCAGACATCCTGGGAATGCGAAGTCAAGTGGGTCTTAGGAAGCATCACTACAAACAAAGCTAGTGGAGGTGATGGATTCCAACTGAGCTATTTCAAATCCTAAAAGTTGATGCTCTGAAAGTGCTACACAATATGCCAGCAAATCTGGAAACCTCAGCAGTGGCCACAGGACTGGAAAAGGTCAGTTTTCCTTCCAGCCCCAAAGAAAGGCAATGCCAAAGAATGCTCAAACTATCAACAATGGTACTCATCTCACGTTAGCAAAGTAATGCTCAAAATTCTCCAAGCCAGGCTTCAACAGTACGTGAACTGTGAACGTCCAGATGTTCAATCTGGTTTTAGAAAAGGCAGAGGTACCAGAGATCAAGTTGCCAACATCTGTTGGATCATCGAAAAAGCAAGAGAGTTCCAGAAAAACATCTACTTCTGCTTTATTGAATATGGCAAAGTCTTTGAATGTGTGGATCACAGCAAGCTGTGGAAAATTCTGAAAGAGATGGGCATACCAGCCCACCTGACCTGCCTCCTGAGGAATCTGTACACAGGTCAGGAAGCAAAAGTTAAAACTGGACAAGGAATAAGAGACTGGTTCCATATCAGGAAAGGAGTACATCAAGGCTGTATATTGTCACCCTGCTTACTTATATGCAGAGTACATCATGAGAAATGCTGTGCTGGATGAAACACAAGCTGGATCAAGATTTCCGGAAAAATTTCTCATATATGCAGATGACACCACCCTTATGGCAGAAAGCAAAGAAGAACTAAAGAGCCTCTTGGTGAAAGTGAAAGAGGAGAGTGAAAAAGTTGGCTTAAAGCTCAACATTCAGAAAACTAAGATCATGGCATCTGGTCCCATTACTTCATGACAAATAGGTGGGGAAACAGTGGAAAGAGTGAGAGACTTTATTTTTGGGGGCTCCCAAGTCACTGCAGATGGTGACTGTAGCCATGAAATTAAAAGATGCTTTTTCCTTAGAAGAAAAGTTATGAGCAACCTATACAGATTATTAAAAAGCAGAGACATTACTTTGCCAACAAACATCTGTCTAGTCAAAGCTATGGTTTTTCCAGTAGTCATATATGGATGTGAGATTTGGACTATAAAGAAAGCTGAGTGCAGGAGAATTGATGCTTTTGAACTGTGGTGTTGGAGACTCTTGGTAGTCCCTTGGACTGCAAGGAGATCCAACCAGTCCATCCTAAAAGAAATCAGTCATGAATATTCTTTGCAAGGACTGTTGCTGAAGCTGAAAGTCCAATATTTTGGCCACCTGATATGAAGAACTGACTCATTGGAAAAGACCCTGATGCTAGGAAAGATTGAAGGCGGGAGGAGAAGGGGACAGCAGAGGATGAGATGGTTGGATGGCATCACCGACTCAATGGACATGAGTTTGGGTAAACTCCAGTAGTTGGTGATGGACAGGCAGGCCTGGCGTACTGCAGTTCATGGGATCGCAAAGAGTCAGACATGCCTGAGTGACTGAAAATTAGACTGAAGTGCCTAGTAGTGTGTTCTAAACAGTTCACAATCATTATTATTTTTTTTTCACACCAACTGTTAGATTTTGAGAAGTGAGACCCAAAGAAATTTGATAACTTACTTTCACTAGATTATGCAGCTAGCAAATGAAGAAACCAGAATTCAGACCCTATGACTCCTTAGTCTTACACTTTCAACTACTACTGTGTTGTGGGAAAATAGTGATTCCAAGACGCCCAATGCTGAATGTGGGATGTCTTGTTATTTTTAGATAAGTAGCCTTCTGCTTTGGTCTTCATAAAAACGGTTATAGTTTTGGGGAATATCAGGTAGTCACCGAAGCCATAGTAATTGTTGATATGATCCATTCTATTTGTGTAGATAAAAGGGCTGCCATTTTATTTTTAGAAAAGTACAATAAATCTTCTTGAACTGAGAGATTTATTAAAGCTGATAGCACATTTCAAGAGTGACACACCACGCATTCAAGTTCACCTCTAACCTCTTGAGGTAGTATATAATTGAAGCTGAGAAGAAAAGGATTTCTTGGTATGCAAGTTCAGTTTGTGTGTAGAGGTAGGAAAAGGAATGATGTCAGAAGGAACAAAGATTTTGAGTTCTTCCTACTTGGTGTCATCTGCATTGTTTTGTGAATTCTGTTCTGGTCTAGACCTAATAGGGAAAGTCAAAACATTGAGTCTAATTATAATCCAATTAAAAATTAATTAGTTTAAAGAAAGAGATTGGGCATCAGGGTGAGATTCTCAGAAAGTATTTCTAATATTTTAAGTAGGAAAAAACAAAAGCTAATTATAAATAAAACCTGTAAATAAAACTACCTCCTTAAAAACAGAAGAAAATTGCATTTCTCCCTTTTCAATATTGCCATTGAGAAATCCAGCCACCTTATACCTGGTGAAGGTGCTGGCAGGAGATGACAGCTATGCCACAGCCCTGGCAGGGACCAGGGCCCAGACTGCTAACAACGGATCTACACATCCATACAGTGAGCTCTGGGGCCTCAAAAGAGGGAGAGTGGAGACTTCTATGTGACCAAGCAACCTCTGACTGCTATGCCTGGGCAGGAGACACAGGGCCTGCCAAGAGGACCAGAGGCAGAAACTCAGCATTTACTCAGTGATGGCAGGGAGAATAGGAGATTGCTTAATTCCATGATTCCGTGCAACCGACTGACCTTCCCTGGCTGCCATGGCCTGAGCAAACACACATTTAGTAACTGGTCATTCTTTCCTGTCACCAAGCAATTTTTCTGAGCTCTAATATATCCAGTTCTAGTCAGTCATTCTAAAACTTGCCCCAAGGAAGATAGCATGGAGATTCCTTAAAATACTAAGAATAAAACTGCCATGGGACCTAACAATCCCAGTACTGGGCATATACCCTGAGAAAACCATAATTGAAAAAAACACATTTACCTCAGTGTTCATTGCAACAATGTTTACAATAGCTAAGGACATTAAAGCAACCTAGATGTCCATCAGCAAATGAATGGATAAAGAAGCTGTGGTATATATATATACAATGGAATATTACTCAGCCATACAAGGACCACATTTGAGTTAGTTCTAAGGAGGTGGATGAAAGTAGAGCCTATTACACAGAGTGAAGTAAGTCAGAGAAAAACAAATATCATATATTAACACATATATATCGAATCTAGAAAGATGGTACTGATGAATCTCTTTGCAGGGCAGCAATGGAGATGCAGACATAGAGAACAGACTTGTGAACTTGGGGGGAAAGAACTGGGTGGGATGAATGTGGAGAGTAGCATGGAAACATATACACTGCTATATGTAAAACAAATAGCCAGTGGGAATATGCTGTATGGTTCAGGAAGCTCAAACTGGTGCTCTATGACAAGCTAGAGGGGTGGGATGGGATGGGAGGTGGGAGGGAGGGCCAAGAGAGGGGGAGACATATTACCCCATGGCTGATTCATACTGATGTATGGCAGAAATCTATACAACATTGTAAAGCAATTATCCTTCAATTTAAAAAAAAAACTGTCCCAAGAATCCTGAGTATCTAGTTTAAGATCAAGCTTCCTTTTTATAGAGGATACATACAAAGTCCTGGATTTATAATGCACTGTTTTACTATTGTCAACCACAAGTTTAATATTCTTCATATTATATTTATTTGGCCTATAATTTCACTAGCCTCTTTGATGTTTAAAAAAAACAGTTATACATACACATCATTAGATATGATACATGTTCAAAGAAGTATATAGTGAGAAGTTAAAAGTCTTCCACAATCCCACACTCTTGAATCTCTTAAAGAAAGCCACTATTAAATAAATGCTACTTGTGTGTAAGTCCAGAAATTGTTTCTATGGACATAGCTGCATATCTCAATTTTAAAACATAAAGAATAATCATATTCACTTTTCTATACCAGGTTTGTTTATTAATCCAAGCTGTAGTTCTATGCTTCATAGATTAATTGTAGTTTTTTTCCAATATGGTATTGGGATATTTAAAGAGTGAGAGGGAAAAAACCCCTTTGAAAACTTTTGAAATTAAAGAAGATAGGAAAGTCTATTATAAATTATGTATTTTCTGTGTCTCCCTTAACAAATCAGGATGGAATTACATAAGAACCCCAAATATTGAATTTTTTGAAAAACTGAATATTTGTCTTGGAATGGAAAAATACATAGTCACTAAGGATGGTTAAATGAATTTATGAATAAGAAATACATTTTATCACATCATAGGATGTATTTCATTGACATAAAGCTTTTACTATATTGATTTCAGAAAATAATTTTTATTGTGCATTTGTACTCTTTTTAACAGCATAGTCACTGGACAAAGAAGAATCAAGGAGAGAGATGGGTCATGGAGGGAGAGGAAGAGGAAAAGAGGTCAGTAGAGTAAGCACAAGGGAGAGGTAGAGGGAGAGAAATACTGTTGTGAAATGGCCAGCTTTCATTTCCTTGTGGGATTCCTTTTATTACTGACAGATATTTCTTTCTGATAGAAGATTCATGCCAAATAATCCACATGTATAACATTGTCTTCTGAATTTTCACTTGTGTCTGATAAAGCTGATTTCTTAGTCAACTGGGTTCTCATTTGGGGGATTATCAGGTATAAGTCAACAGAAAACAAAATGCTAAGATGAAAATTAATGATAATAGAAGACACTTCAAACAATTTAGTTTCAAGGAATTCTCATCTGAAGTGATCGTTCATGAAATGAACAAAGATTTACACACCATTAGCTGCTTTGTTTTCAACAATATAGGACACACTATTCAACTGGATATACAAGTGTTAAAAAAAGAAACAGGCCAAAATGGAATCACTGATGCTAAGTCCTAGGTCAGTAAAGCAAGACTTAATACCTAACCTAATTATAGTTTCAGCATCTTCTAAGAAGGTAATCTTAACTATTTAGTCTGGAATTTCCTCTCACTACACCCTTGCCTTCCCCCAAAGGAAGATGACCTTACTGAAATAATCCTCTTTTTTTTTTGCTTATGACTTCCCTGTCCCTCCCACTTTAAAAAACCTTTCCTTTTCTGCAACTCTTTGAAGCTCCTTCTAAAGGGGTAATGGTTTACCTCAGGGGAAGGGATCTATGATTTGCTCCTTCTGTTTCTGTGACATTACATGACCCATCAAACTCACCTAAAATAATACTCTTAGTTTACTGGTCTAGGACATTCATAGTCCTATTGCAGACAACAACTAATATAGAAGTTCACATTGGCACTGTGACTTCATTTTGACTACTTAACACAGTTTAACATAGCTTAAATCCTGTAAGTTTCACATAAGATCACCAGGAGTCATAGCGCAAAAGAAATCACATCATAACAAGTACAGAGCACTTAATTCTTGTTAAAGGCAATAGACTGAGAATGCACAGGAAAAGCTATATTTATTGTGGATATTTCATAACTGAGGTCATGAGTCCTATCTCCAGAGCTTACCATGGTGGAACTGGATTGCTTTACTCATTTTTTAATGCGAAGGATGAGGTCATTTTTTAAATCTCTAAGTATCTCTTTCTTTTAAATTCATAAAACTAAATTAAGCTCAAAGTCTAATTGCCTGAAAAATGTTAATCCCTTTGCTTGTATTTTTTATACTTCTCAAAATAACATGCTTAATGTTCGAGTTCAGCCCATTCAAATGATTTCAGCCCATTTCAATTCATGAACACATATTCTAACCAGAATATAGCATCTCCTTGGTACTGGTTTTAGGGAAATACTTTCAGATTCTTCTTTGGGTATTCTAGAAAGGGCTTTTATTTGAGAGAGTGTGTTTCAAAAGAATGTGTTTGACCTGAGGCATACCTGAAATGGAATAATGGAGACATGAGTCAAAATAACCTATTCTGTTACCTAAACATTTTCCCAAATCTCCCACTGGTAAACTAATGATATTTTGGTTCTGAAAACTAGGTCCACTCTGGTGGGAAAAGGCAGAGTCACAAGATCATTGCTTCTGTATTTCCTAAAATCTTGAGATTTTGTCACATTTTTCCCTTTAGAGAACTCAAGTTAAAATGACTTAAAAATAGAAAATAGTGAAAACTTTATTTTTTTTTTAGATTTGATACAAATAATTAAAAACTTTATTGTGTTTTAGATCTGGGTCATAAACAGAAAAGTTAAACCCTTTTATAATGTTTGTCTCTCTAAAACAAAATGGTTATATTTTGGTTAACCTTATATTGGCCATGGGCATGGTGGGGATCTCTGAATTTAGAACTGCACTTAGAACACTTGCCACCCTTGGGCAAGCTGATAAGCCTCAATTTTTCCGTGTTTGGGCTTCCCTGGTAGCTCAGGTGGTAAAGAATCTGCCTGCAGTATAGGAGACCTCAGTTCAACCCCTGAGTCAGGAAGATCCCCTGGAGAAGGAAATGGCTACCCACTACAGTATTCTTGCCTGGAGAATTCCATGGACAGAGGAGCCTGGTGGGCTACAGTCCATAGGTGGTAAAGAGTCAGACATGACCAAGAGACTAACACTTTCACTTCACTTTTTCTCCATGATTACTTCAGAGATTTAAAATGAGTATTAAAATATGGTTATATATAGCATGGTAGTTATGTAGAAGAACCTCAACAAAAGCAAATTCCCTTTCACTTTGTGAAAAGAATCCAAGGACATCATCACTCAGATAACTAATAAAAGAAAAAATCACTATGATTATCTGTCCCAGTTTCAAAGCTATAGGTTCCTGAAATGCACTGCAAGACACAGTAAGTTAAGACAGTTGCATTCATCTGTTCAAGCAGCTAGCAATTAGCCCCCTTTACCTACTAGCTAACCTGATTGAAGTAACATAGTATAACGTTTAGTTCAGTTCAGTTCAGTCGCTCAGTCATGTCCGACTCTTTGTGACCCCATGAATCGCAGCACGCCAGGTCTCCCTATCCATCACTAACTCCCGGAGTTTACTCAAACTCATGCCCATCGAGTCGGTGGTGCCATCCAACCATCTCATCCTCTGTCGTCCCCTTCTCCTCCTGCCCCCAATCTCTCCAAGCATCAGGGTCTTTTCCAATGAGTCAACTCTTTGCATGAGGTGGCCAAAGTATTGGAGTTTCAGCTTCAGCATCAGTCCTTCCAATGAACACCCAGGACTGATTTCCTTTAGAATGGACTGGTTGGATCTCCTTGCAGTCCAAGGGACTCTCAAGAGTCCTCTCCAACACCACTGTTTAAAAGCATCAATTTTTCAGTACTCAGCTTTCTTCACAGTCCAACTCTCACATACATACATGACCAAGCTATCTTGGTCATGTACTATATCCAAGTGCTATCTTTAATCCTAACAGTTCCTGTGACTGAATAAACCTCATTAAATTTTATTGAAAAGCTACCTTCATAGTACAGTGGCCATCCAAAGCTAATAGATACCCTGATATATTTTCCACATTAATTCATGAATCCATAAATAATGACATGAAATCTAATTAATACATTTTAGACACAAATGTTTATCTTTAAGAATGTCATGATGGACTATATTAAATTGTAGATGTTATTCTGTTAAGAAATTTACAATTTAACCTCTGTGTCATCTCTATCCTGCACTTTAGCTTAGCCTCTAGGTGACTAGCTGTCTGCCACCAAAATAACATATGGTAGAGTTAAACAGAAGTCATTGTTTGAGGGTTCAGATTTCATAAAAGTGGGACAACTAACTAAGTAAGCCAAAAGAATTCCTCTCCTCCAAAATAAGGTATGTTCCAAGTGGAATACAGTTCTCTCAGAAAATAATCACCTCCGGGAAATCCCAGGGGATAAGTTTCATTCATTGTTCCATAGCCTTGGTTTATTGATTCAGCCTAAGATAGCAAGAAAATTAAGATTGGTTTTTTGTATGGAAGACACCATCTACTTTCAATACTTTTAAATGAACTAATCTCATTCTTATTCATGGAAGGAAAACACCCACACACTTCTATGAAACCAAAGTCAATAGAAATATTCACATATCCAAAATAAGTATTTTTGTCAAAGAGAGATATGCCCAGAGTACTCTTAACATGAATAACTCTGTATTTTTTTTAATTTGACAATGTTTCTTTTGCTAAAGTAAATGGGAATGCAGCTCCAAATTCTTAAGCTAAAAGCTGTGTTTTTCAAAACCTGCCCAAATATCCAGAAGTATGAACTCTAGACCTCTTCAAATATCAAGTGAAAGACATTTATCCTTACTTATAATTGTATAAATAAAAATTAAAAAACAGTTATGAAAACAAAGTTTTAACACATTCAGTATTGGCAAGTGAATAGAGAAACTGGCACTTTCATATATTTTTGATCAGGGTGTAAACTGGAATTGCTTTGGAGAACATCTCGACACTATCAATCAAACCAAATTAATCTTTAACAGACCTTTAAAGGCAGAATCTTTCCTGTAAGAATTTATTCTATGAATTTACTTGTATATGTGAACGTGAAAATGACAACTGTCATATTTGTTTGTAATAGCAGAACACTGGAGGCTCTAGGAAAAGCCACCACTTGGTGAAAAATGTATGAAAATAAATCTGACTGCTTTAAGTAAAGTTTTCATTCTGGTTGGGTTAAGCATTCAGTCCCTAGAAGTATCTCAAATGGAGATACCCTCCTATGTGGGCTAGGAGACAGTGAGCCATATTTCTAACACCCGATGGAAGAACAATGCCAAATGTGAAGAATGAATAAATGAATTAGCATTTCTTTGGTGCTGAACTGGTAAAGCTATAAAGCGCATAACACCTGGTGTTCATCTTTCTGACTTCACTATGTATAATAGGCTCCAGTTCCGTCCACCTCATCAGCATCAGGGGACACATGTACACCCGTGGCTGATTCCTGTCGACGGATGGCAAAAACCACCACAATATTGTAAAGTAATTAGCCTTCAATTAAAATAAATAAATAAAATTTTTAAAAAGATTTTTTAAAAGTGCATGACACCTGGCTATCATGAAAGTCTATTTCCTATCTCTTCCTATCATGCTTATGTTTTACAAATCATGGTTCCAAGCACAGTGATTCTTATAAATATATAGTCTTCTACTTAAAATAATTATCATGGAAATCATCTTTACATTTAATTTTGATTCCACATAGAAACAATTTATATAGTACACATTAAACTGATACTTGGGGGCTTCCCTCATAGCTCAGTTGGTAAAGAATCCACCTGCAATGCAGACCCCAGTTCAATTCCTGGTTTGGGAAGATCCCCTGGAGAAGGGATAGGCTACCCACTCCAGTATCCTTGGGCTTCCCTTGAGGCTCAGTTGGTAAAGAATCCGCCTGCAATGCGGGAGACCTGGATTTGATCCCTGGGTTGGGTAGATCCCCTGGAGAAGGGAAAGGCTACCCACTCCAGTATTCTGGCCTGGAGAATTCCATGGACTATACAGTCCATGGGGTCATAAAGAGTCGGACATGACTGAGCGACTTTCATTTTCAAACTGATACTCACTTAAATATAAATTTCTCAATGAAATGTAAGTTTCATGGAAGCTAGATTTTGTTTTCTTTAAGGTTGTATCCCCATTCCTAGTGCCTGGATAAAGAACAAAAGACTTATAATAAGCAGGCAATATACATTTGCTGAAAAATCAGTTATCTCTGAAGAAGGTCTTCAGTTGTAACTGTTTCTAATATGAACTACATTGTTCTATAAAATAATAATTTAACTTTTGTTCAGAATTCATACTTCTCTGTGTACATTTTTACATATTTATCTTAGAAGATTGGTTAATTTGGGTAGGCCACTGATTTAAGTCTAAGAAATACCAAAACTTAAAGGAACATTCCAGTAGAATCTGTTTTCATTCTGTATACTTACTAGAATTATGATGTTTATGGAAAAGTCCCAGAAATATTAAAAAATGACAGCTTTGTTGTAGAAATGGCTCTACTGCTGATAAGTTTTGTAAATTAATCATGCTCCTCAATCCTGAGTGTCCATAATTTTCTCTGTAAAATTGTAGGATATGGGCTGGGAAATCTCTGTTTTCTTCTAGCTTTAAGTATTAAATTATACCACTTCGCATCTACCAGTGTTACAAATCTTACCAACAATGATGGAATTATTTTACAGAGCATATATGCCAGATAGAAACTCACCAATGAGGAAAACAGAACAATAACAGCCTACTGTTATTTCCATTCTTTCTCTGTTGTGTTTACTTTCAAAGATAACTGGAAAAGAAATTGACATGGATATTTCCCTAAATGCAGTGTCTCTTTCCTCTCTCCCTTATCTGTACAGGTTTTACATTTCCTTAGCCACCCATCTTCAATTCAGAAATTGCTGATACATTTAGTAAAGAGTAGAAATCTCTTTTATACATGGATTATTCATAGATAACTTGCTAATTGAGCAAGGAAACTGATATTCACATACTGCTGTACCACTTACTGATATAAAATGACCACATAAAAAGAAAGCTTTCAAAATATGTATAGCATTTGATCCAGTAATTCCACTTCTTCAAATGTACTCTTTTACATTATTTTGAGATAATTCAAAGTTATAGAAGAGTTGTATAAGTAGTTCAGAGAATTCCTCTGTATCCTTCACCCAGGTTATCCAAATGTTAGTATTTTACCACATTGTCATTCTCTATGACTGTGTCTCCATAGATATTAGAAGCTATTCATTGGAGCATAATTTATAATGCTGAAAACTGGGAGACCTCTAAATGGCATGCATCAGGAAAATGGTTCCTTAAACAATATCTATTATGTGAAATATTAAACAGAAATTAAGATGTTTAAAGTGATTACTGTGAAGTTTAGGCATGTTAGGTAATGCTAAGTCAAAATGAAGTTATAAATGGTCATTATAAAGATTAATATAACACTGACTAAATATTACCCAGTGAAAATCAGGGCACATGTGACAAAATGGAAATAGGTTCATGTAAAAAAAGACAAGGGAACATGAGAAAATAAATGTAGTTTTACCAAGTTAATTAAGATAATGGATAAAACTTCTCTATTTTCTAAATAGTATACCTCTCTTGGATTGTTCTTTAAGATCTAATGGATGGCTACTTGAAGGTAAGCAAGAGAAAATACTGAATTGGGGAAATTATTGATAAGATTGTTGAGTAGAAGCTATAACTTAAATTGCATACCATAAACCCTTATGCTTCATGAAAGAAAGAAAAAAGGGGTCATTTTTCGCAAGGAGAAAATAAATAGGACTCAAAACAGAGACAGATTATTTGGACTGAGATTTCAAAAAAAATCAAGCTCACATGGGTTTGTAATGAATGTTTAGCAAATAGAATTCTGCAACATATAAGTTTAAGATTTTTACAGTATTACATGATGAAGTTGGATTGCTTCAACCTGAGATTTCACTGGGACATTTCATTTTCTGGATGTTACTAATAGATATGTGCAATCTGACTGCCAAACTGAACACAGACATATAAACCAATGAAACAGGTATTTTTTAAGCAGTTAGAATTTCTGATAATTAAAATTTTAAAGGAAAAGATTATAATCTCTTACCAGAGAACAATCCATATGCATGACTTTTAAAGCTTAATTGTATACTCAATAGAAAGAGAAACATTTCTGAAAATGAAATATTAAAGAGCCACTGAATTCTGCTGCCAAGCTGATTTGGGTTGTAAATAGATCTGTTTTGGAGATTTCAAGTATGAGATGTTTATTAATCAAGTGACAGGAAATAATATCAAGTGGGCAGTATTCATAATATTACCTGATGAATTTCTAGTAAGAAACCTCTTTATCAGAAAATCTAGTTTACATATGGCAGAGATAATCAATTAGTAAATTAGTAGAAACAATCTAGGTATAGACAATCTAAATTCCTTGCTAACATGTTGTTGATGTGTTAGTTCCTCAGTCGTGTCTGACTCTTTGCAACCCCATGGACTGCAGTCCACCAGGCTCCCCTGTCCATGGGATTCTCCAGGCAAGAATACTGGAGTGAGTTGCCATTTACCACCAAAATTTGACACTTCAGAAACTGGGTCTTGAACCCCAGACTGTATTAATGATGTTATCTTTATTGTACTTAAGATATACTTTATGGGGCACCAAAACTACACAAAGATTGTTGAAATTCTAAAGTTGATGTGATTCCAGAATGAGACTGTCTTTTTCTTTTTTAAAGAAAAGGATACAGTTATTCTCCTCACAGCTGAGTTTGTCATCTATTGTTATTTCACAGATGATATAATTCACAAGTTATTAAAGGTTTCGGTGCAGTCTGAACCTTTTATTCTACACATTCCAAAACACTCTCAATTTTCTCCAGCTACTCTCTAAAGTAATTTCAGCCCCAAAGAATAGAGAAGGAAAAAATATACATTGAATATATAAAATAGAGGCAGAGCGTTGATCTATTATGACATTTATCTCTATGAAAGAAGATGGAATGACTTGCTCATGGCTATATTATTTATAAGTTCTTTCTTCTCACTATCTTATAAAGACAGATGTTATAAGAAAGGTTAAGATTTCTTTACATTTTATACCAGTTATCTCTCTTCATCCTTCACCATTTTCATAGTTGTCAACTTTCAAATATTACAGGACAACTTATTTTTTTCATAGGTATCATGGTGTCCTTCAAAATATGGGCTACTGTTTAGGCCTTAGCCTTGAATGGAAGGATAGCCATAGTTAAATATTTTATAAACAAAATAAAAATAAATATCTGTAAAATTCAAAATAGTATTCAGGTGATCTGATGATAATAATCAGCATAAAAGAGACCTTCAATCCTTCACTGTGATGTTTGTTATTACTTCTCAATTACATAGTACTAAAATCAGTTGTATAGGATACAATATTGTATCATTAATAATACTGTATTGTTCACTTCAAAATGTGTGACAGGGTAGACCCCACATTAAGAGTTCATAAATAAGTAAATAGTTCTATGTCCATCAAGGTACACATAACTAAGTGAATATATAAAATAATATCAATAAGACATGTTTGTATGTGTCTACAAGTAAATCATTTAAACTAAATATATGTAAAACTATGTACTAAATATTAATGATTTGCATCATGGAGTAGGAAAAAGCAATTATTATTTTTAATGCATTTTTATGTTGTTCACCTTTTAAACAGGCATGAGCTGTTTTGAAAAAAAAAATTGTTTTGTTTTGAAAAAAAGTTACATGAAAAAGTATGGGAAGGAAATAAATATACTTTATATGGGAATGAAATATACACTAATAAAGTCAGTAACAAAGGAAATTCAGAAGCTTAATGCAATGTCTTCATAAAGTGATAAAGGCAAAGTGATCTTAGGAGACACAGACCATAAAAGAAAAAACTGATACATTGCTGTTCAAAATTATAAACATGAGCTCATTGATAGTGTTCATTGAGAAAATAAATAGGTAAGCACAGGAAAAAATATTCACAATAGAAATTGTGACAAAGGACTTGTACGCAGACTATGTAAAGAACATCTTCAATTCAATAATAAGATAACATCTCAATAATAAATAGGCAAATTAGATACTTTGAAAAGGAATATATATATGTTAATAATAAGCAGTTGAAAAATAGCACATTATTTGTCATAAGGGAAATATAAATTAAAGTATCACTATACTTCCTTCTAGAATGGCTTAAATTTTAAAAACCTGACAACACTAAATGTTGTCCAGGATGTGAAGCAGGTAGAATCCCCATGCATTGGTAACAGGAGTACAAAATGGTACTACCATTTGGAATCTGGAAGTTTCTTAGAAATCAAACCATACTACTTACCTTATGATCACATAAGCCCCATGTATTTACCCAAGATAAATAAAAGCATATATCTACAATAAGACTTTTATACAATTTGTATAAATTTATTCATGGCAGGTCTATTAATAATCACCAAAAACTGAAACAGTTCTGATAGCCACCAACAAGAGAATGGATAAATTGTGTTGTGTCCATACAATAAAACTGTACTCACCAGTTCAAAGAAGGTGATAAATTTGAACATTACTAAGGCATAATCAGTTTTATTACTGTTTATTCACTAAGTCATGTCCCACTCTTTGTGACCCCATGGACTGTAGCCTTCCAGGCTCCTCTGTCTATGGGATGTCCCAGGCAAAAATACTGGAGTGGGTTGCCATTTCCTTCTCCAAGGGATCTTTTGGACACAGAGATCGAACCTGCATCTCCCAGTTGGTAGGTGGATTCTTTACCACTGGGCCACCTGGGAAGCCTCAGAATCAACTTTAGTTAGTGACTAATTTAAAGAGTAGTGTAAGATAAGAAGAGGACTGAAGACGGACTTGAGATGTTTAGCCTACTTGTCTAGGAAAAAAAAAACTGAAGAAACAAATAAATGCATGGAGAGAAGAAAAGGCTTAGTGGTGGGAATAAAGGTATATTTGATGATCCTCTAAGATCTACCTAAAAACATTTTCTTGCCAGGTGTAGTGGAGAAAGTTTATCTATTGATTGAAGATTCCGTCAGAATTCACTTTTTTTCATATATCAACCTTTTCATGTTTTTTTGTTTGTTTCCCCCCTGCCCCCAGGCAGAATTTTCAATAACTTGGAAGAGTGCTTTGGAATTGTGAGAGTCCTGAGAATGGTCTAGAGAGGAGATAACTTATCATGATTTAGTACTCCTTGTTCTCTTTTCTCAGGAAGTATTTCAACTTCAGGCATTTGTGGGCCACTGATGAGATGGGTGCCTGTCGTTTCCTCATCTCTTAGGTTGTATTTCAATTGAGAGAATTTGGACTGAGGTCCACTATCTTTTTTGGTATTTATTTATTTTGTCAGTTCAAGATCTTGGTAGTACCGGGGATCTTTGATCTTCATTGTGGCATGCGGATCTTTCAGTTACGGCATGAGGAATCTTTAGTTGCAGCCTGTGAACTCTTGGTCACAACTTGAGAACTCTTAGTTGAGGCATGCAGGATCTAGTTCCTGGATCAGGGATCGAACCCCCTGCATTGGCAGCACAGAGTCTTAGCCACTGCACCACCAGGGAATTCCCAATGTGCAATGTGTTTAGTGTCCAAAAATGATGTTAAAAAAGGAAAGGAAATTGAGGAACTGATCATCACTTTCATTTGTTTTCTATAATACAGTTGTTTTCATATTTTCTTATTTATTAGTTGGTGAATTTCTTGCAGGTAGGCACTACCTCTTTTGTATTTTTAACCTTTCCTCCCTAAAGGAGTCAATGCTTTCATGAAGTAAGCATTCAGTGAAAAGATGCTGAAAGAAGGACTAAATATGCCTCTAGAGATTTAATTATTCCTACTTCATCTGATATATAAAGTTTTGTTATTAAAAGCAACAAGAAAAGTAAACAAAGTTATAAAGTAGATTTTTAAAGAAACTTTTCTCTCAAGAAAAAAGAAAATGAAGATAAGCCTAATAATAAAATGAAATATCCTTGACTGAAACATTTAAAAATCAGATTGGAAGGATAAGAGAGATAAAGGAGAAGGAAATCAGATATTCAAGCTTTCTGAACTCAGAAAGTAAAAAAGCAGGAGAGACAGATTAAAGAACTCCATAATAGGAAACAATGGAAAGTAGAGGGACTAGGGTGTCCCTGCAAGCTATGGAAGCATTTTGATTTAGTCGTAGAAATAGAGGAAGGACGCACAGAACCAGAGGGAGATTACATGAAAACATCCCGTGGTTACTCAGGAGCAAATCTGGCATCGCCATACAGCTTGACTTCACTCTCCACTCAGTGAGATTGTCTCTAGATTATGCACTTCTTGATATTTACTTACAAGCTTGGTAACCAATTTAGAGAAAATCCTGCCCATGAAGGACTGATACTATGACCACATAGCCACCTTGCATATTTCCTATGCTATACAATAAGCCCTTATTAGTTATCTATTTTATATATGTTGTTGTTGTTTAGTCACTAAGTTATGTCCAACTCTTTGAGTCCCCATGGACTGTAGCCCACTAGACTTGTCAATGGGATTTCCCAGGCAAGAACACTGGAGTGGGTTGCCATTTCCTCCTCCAGGGGATCTTCATGACCCAGGGATCGAACCCACATCTCCTGCATTGGCAGGCAGATTCTTTGAGCCACCTGGGAAGCCCATTATTTTATATATAGTTGTGTATATATACATCAATCTCAGTCTCTCAATTTACCCCTCCTCCCTTTTCCCCCTTGGTAACTGTAAGATTATTTTCTACATAGGTGACTCTATTTCTGTAAAGAGCAGTATGGAGTTTCCTTAAAAACTAAAAGCTACCATATGATTCAACAATCCCACTCCTGGGCATATACCCAGAGAAAACATAATTTGGAAAGATACACGCACCACAATGTTCATTGCAGCACTATTTACAATAGCCAGGACATGAATATCCAACCTAAATGTCCATGAACAGAGGAATGGATAAAGAAAATGTGGTACTTACATATAGTGGGTCATGGTGTGTGCTAAGTCGCTTCAGTTGTGTCCGACTCTTTGTGAACCTATGGACTGTAGCCCACCAGACTCCTCTGTCCATGGGATTCTCCAGGCAAAAATACTGAAGTGGATTGCTGTGCCCTCCTCCAGAGGATCTTCCCAACCCAGGGAGGGAACCCGTGTCTCTTATGTCACCTGCATTAGCAGGTAGACTTTTTACCACTGGAGCCACCTGGGAAGCCCAATGGGTTATTTCTCAGCCATAAAAAGGAATGAAATAATGCCATTTGCAGCAACATGGATGGACCTAGAAATTTTCATACTGAGTGAAGTAAGACAGAGAAAGACAAATATGGTATCACTTATATGTGGTATCTAAAAACATGGCACAAATTAACTTATTTACAAATGGAAACAGTCACAGATGTAGAGATTTCTGTGTATTAGTTTTGTATTCTGCAAATTTGCTGAATTCATTGATGAGCTCTAGTAGTTTTCTGGAAGCATCATTAGGATTTTCTGTGTATAATATTATGTTATCTGGAAGCAATGACGGTTTTGCTTCTTCTTTTTCACTTTGGATTTCTGTTAGTTGCTTTTAAATATCTCAGAATGCTTCCCTGAATTTCATCTGGGTTCTTCCTTTCTATGGACAGTAAGCATAGCACAGTTTAAAAAGTAAAATCCTGTCTAAACCAGTTTTGAGTTTCTGGCTATAGGTCAGTTCCCCTGCTTGAGCAGTTGATTAATCAGCTTCCCTCATCAGGTTCTTACACTTGAGGGCCAGTAGGCCACTACACAATAGCCCTCATTACCTAGGGGCCAGGTATCAGACCACTAACCTCTGTGCCCTGGAGTTCACAGGATCGTTTAAATTTGCCAGTCCACAGGGAGTCCAGGAAAGCTAGTTAACCACACTCCATTTGCCACTTGTAAGCTGCTCCCTCTAGTTCCAGCTTGCTGTCATCCTGTCCTGGGTGCAGCCCCCTGCATGACCTTGTCTGACAGCCTTCTCTCACTTGGAACTGTAAGCTGTATACGGGGCCCTTCCTTTCGTCTATCCTGTCTGAGCGTCAGTGTGTTACGTCAAAGATTCCTTAAGTCTTACGAAACAGTGAGCCCTTTCCTCCATCCGCCTGTCGGTTCCCATACAAACATTTAATGCCTTTTCACTATGATCAAGTCCTGTGGCAGGCTGCAGAGGTGGTTACTCTGGTACCTGGAGGCCACTGAAGAGGCAGATTTTTCTCCTATCTGAGCCTTTGCATGTTGTCAAGTGTTTCTGCACCTCACCTCACTTTTTAATTTTTTTTTATCATTTGTTGCTGAAATTAATAGTTCTGTATTGCTTTTGTTCAACTCAATCAAGGTACCTGGAAATCTGTGTGCATATAAGTTTTAGAAATAAGATATTCCATTAGCATGGATACAGATTTAATTTGCCACACTACTGATGGGACATACTCTTTTAAATGTTATGGCCACTTGAAGATACTGACTATTGCCAACAGTTTTCTTCAAGAGGCCTTTGACACTTGAACCACTGAAGAGAAAAAAATAAAGAAAACCTTTTGCAGTTGACATGGTGAACTATGTAATAAAAGAAATTCAAGCAACATTTTACCAAATGTTGCTATTTGTAAAAAACAGTGTATCTTTTTATATGAGAGGCAGAAAGTATAGTGTTTATTTGAATGACCAGTTCCTTATCTTGCTTTTGTAGGGCAGCCAAAGCCAATTTAGGATGGTGGGAGAGGTTGCAAGCTTATTTGAAACATCTCTCCTGCACAGGGAACTGTATGATTCACATTTGAAGTTCTCTGTTGTTAGAAATGGATGAAAACACTTTGACTTCAGTAGTACTGGAGGTGTTAGGAGCTGCCTGGCATTTTGACTGTGTTTTTTGAGACGAATATGTATGTGTGACTGCCTGGGGAAAAAAACCACACACAACAGAACCTGAAGTGAATAACATTGGGGGATATATCACCCCTTACCATCAGTCATATCATATGCAGTGTAAACAGAGTGAAGCAATTTGCTACTTTCCTGGGTTCCATTATGTATATGTGTTTATTTAATCAGAACTAAATGATATTACATGAAGTTCTCCTTGCCCTCCTGAGGAATCCAGATTCAACACTTTCAGCGCTGTTCAGTGCTGGAGAGCAAAGAAAGTGTAACCATAGTGATGGAATGGAAATGATTTTCTTTGTTCAGAGGCTTCAATATCCAACAGACATTACAGTTTTCAAGGTCAAAAATATATTAGGATGAGATAAAAAATTAAAGAAAAATGTGCTGGCTTAGCTACAAAAGCTAATTTAGTTTATGCATTATAAATTATGTTAAAATGACTAAAATGAGATTTCTCAGCAAGAACTAAATGTGTGGTTTCACAAAACTAATTTCCAAAGATGAACATGATTACAGAATTTAGCTTTAAAAGCTTTTCAGGCCATCAGAGAAAACAGCAAAGCTATCAATTATCAGACTTTAGTGGTGCCTCTGTCAGAAATATAATGGTATTTTTAGCATTCTGCTCAGCGTTTACTAAATTAAGAATGTCTACAAACAAATCAATTAATTGGGACATTATTTAATTAAGTAAAACATGTGATCTACCAAAGAACCTTAAGCAGACAATTATAACAAACATCCCAATAGCCTTCCTCTTCTGTGGAGTGAAATAGCTGGCCGAGCAATAAAAGATGGAAGCTACAGAAAATGAAGCACTGATAAAACAAGCAAACACAGCCTCATGCTTTTCTGATTCATACTGCATACTTATGTAATTTTAAAAAGTGCTTGTTTTGAAAATCTGTGATTTCCAGGGAGAAGGTCAATGCTATCTGTCAGTCATTCCAGTCCTATTAGGTGGATATGTGGCATTTGTTTTTTGTGACAGTACATATATATATGTATATATATATAAAAGAATCTGTATACATAAAAGAATCTGTATTCCCATGCGAGGTACACTTAAGTCTCTGCATGCTAGGAAGTTACTAGGTTCCTGGTATTTGTTCTGGTGTTACTGGAAAGCAAAACAGCTCAGATTCAGTGAAAGTTTATTTTAAAACCACTGTAAGTCAATTCAGTTCAGTCACTCAGTCATGTCTGACTCTTTGTGACCCCATGGACCGCAGCGCACCAGGCTTCCCTGTCCATCACCAGCTCCCAGAGCTTACTCAAACTCATGTCCATCGAGTCGGTGATGCTATCGAACCATCTCATCCTCTGTCGTTCCCTTCTCCTCCCGCCTTCAATCTTTCCCAGCATCAGGGTCTTTTCAAATGATTCAGTTCTTCACATCAGGTGGCCAAAGTATTGGAGTTTCAGCTTCAGCATCAGTCCTTCCAATGAATATTCAGGACTGATTTCCTTTAGGATGGACTGGTTGGATCTCCTTGCAGTCCAAGGGACTCTCAAGAGTCTTCTCCAATACCACAGTTCAAAAGCATCACTTCTTTGTTGCTCGGTTTTCTTTATAGTCCAACTCTGACATCCATACATGACTACTGGAAAAACCATAGCTTTGACTGGACGGGCCTTTGCTGGTAAAGTAATGTCTCTGCTTTTTAATATGCTGTCTAGGTCAAGCACTCTGTTAAAAAAAAAAAAAAAAACCTCCCAATTCAACCTTTTAATAGTCCTGTGAGTTAGAAATTAATATTCCAGTTATAAACAGAAGGGTAAGGTTCAAGGAGGTGAAGTACTTTCTCTGTATTCATGCACCTGTTAAATTGCAGAGCTAGGATTTAAACCCATGAAGTATGATGATAATAAGTCCCAAACACTTTCCATTATTCCAAAAAATCTTTTCTGCAGGAAAGCCAGCGCATCCCAGCTTGGATGTTAATGGGCTGCACCACTGAAATTACTACCATTTTGGCTATGAGTCATTGAAATACATTGTCTTAAATGAGAGGCAGCAATGATTTTGTTAGGGAAGGAGCAGAGACTGTTATCAAATACTGCTTGGACAAGTCAAAGTATCAAATTGCCTAATCCCGTTAGGTATCAAGGAAAAGATAAACCGCCTATTTACCTACAAACACCCCAGAGTAGACTATCCTTATTTGAAGTGATGGCAAATATGGATCAAGAGTTAAAGAAGCGTGATGGTGAAAAGTGGGGTGATGACACTTGGTATTCAATGGCAGTGTTGTGGCCTGTTGGAAACTTTGAAATCTAATTTCTTCCTTTGTGTTAATGAAGATAATCTTTTCACATATATCTAAATGGTGAACTTATGTATAGGGGAACATCTCATGAACTGTGTCAAACATCTCTGAAGTCATTTTCAGAAATCGTTTGACCTGAGCAATTATGGTTATCCTGTCCAGGTGACTCTTGTCATTCCAAGACAAGCAGGTTTTCCAGTCCTTTGTTCTTTCTTTCCCCCCTTGTCTCCTCTAAGCTCCGGGTACATCCCTGGTATCATTATGTATCTAGACTTTCTCATCCTGCTGGGTTTGTTTGAAAATTTCTCAAATATGACATGGATGTAAATCTGTAAGTCACTGACACCCAATTATCTGAGAATAATGAAGAAACCATGAGCATCAAAGTGCTTTCAGATTATTGCCTCACTGAATATTAGTTTTTAAGTCAGTTTTGTTACTTGTTTTTCATCACATTTTTACTACTAATCAATAGGTTAAACTTTTCATGAAATGCCATTGTGAAATTTGTAATGTTTCCACTCAATTCTAAAAATAAAGAGCATATGATATTCATCTTCATACCAGAGAAAACATCATATTGCTCAGCCCTTACCTGATGACTGAGGTAGATATACTGACTGGAACCACAGGGAAGGACACAGATGGACTTCACTCTTCGCCTGGGATTGGCAGCATTTGAGTAAAAAGCTTTGCTATAATTAGGGTCATTTGTGTGTGATAGGGAAAAAACAACCCCTTAAATATCAGTGTGGGATTCAGTAGCAAAATACGTCTAGACATGTGAAACTTTTCCACACTGAAAGAAGTTACTGCAAAATGATTCATTTTTACATTCTCCACCTGCTGTCTAATTTTTCATCATATTGATTTGTGAAAGAAAAAACTTTCTCCAAATCATAGTACTGAGCTATGCTGCTAATATGAAACAGAGTTTTTAGCTCTCAGTCTTTATTGAGCTTTACCCATGTGCTAGATGCTGTTTAGAAAAATCAGTAAATGTCTTTATCTTAATAATTCAGTTCTCATAAAATTTTTCTTTGTCATTCATATTCATTAGAGTTTAGGATCAACTGAACATGGATTATCTTTTTAAGAGCAGGAAATCACAACTTTGGGGATATGCTTTTTATGCATGGATAGATATTTATTATAATAAGATTAAAGTTTTTTTTCTCTGTTATCTCACTAATCTGGATACTTTAGAGACATTGTTTTAAACATTCTCCTGTATCATTTTTTTTTACAATCTGTAATTACAAGAACAGCTAATAGTGCCTTAAACAAATCGTTTATTTTTCTTACATAGGGAGCCATGATGTAAGAAGCTACTCCTTGTTGTCTGAGCAGCTCAATGTCAGAGGCAGCATCTCTGCAATTTTCTTTACCTTTTCCCGATAGTCATAAGATGGCTGCTGTCGCTCTAGACATCCTGCCTCTCTTCACGCACGATCTAGAGGGGCAGATACACTGCTAGGGAAGTAAATTTCTTTTATCATAGAGCAAAGTTTTCAGATCCACCACAAACTTCCACTTACAAATCACTGGTTAGAATTCAGGTGTATGCTCATCCCTGGCTGCAAATAATCTGAGACTAACTATTTAGGTATTTGGGAATGGGTTTTAGGTTAGCTATCCAACAATGCTTTATTCCTCTTTCATCCAACTTTGTCTTTCAATGACTAGACTTGATGCTGTGTCTGAGTAAAAGTAGCTATACACTGAAGCTGGTTATAAAGTAAAAGGAAATGGACTTCACATCAAATCATCTGCGTTTAAATCTCAACTCTATAGTTCCTCCATTAGGATCTTAGGGAAGCCACTTCCTTTTATAAGCTTCAGTTTCCTCATCTCTAAATAGAGACAATAATTCCTTTTCATAAGTGTGATAAGGATTAAATAAGTAAGATGTCTCAGAATATCAAGTACAGATTTAAATAGAAATTTACTAAATTGTGCATATGTTCTCTCTCTCTTTCATTCATATATGAAGTTGGTCAATATAAGCTTTATTTAAGAGAAGCAATTGAAAAGAGGTTACTACTGGCTAGGTTTGCTTCTATTGACTATGAAGCCAAAGGTGTAATAGTGATTCACCTCAGGTCTTATTCCTGAAGGAGTGTATGTCTGTATCCGTGTGTGTGGTTACTCTAGCCTGCAGACGGCAATGACACAAGGATGGAGGGAACAAGGAAATTAACTTTTTTTGAAAACCTCTTAACCTGCCTCTCTCATCCTAATATCATTTTTTACCTGATAAGCAGACATTTTTCTTTTCTTTTACTTTAAACTAGGCTATTAAGCTAAAAGCAGAATGGCTTTGACCTCTCATATTTCTAAGTTGCCCATATTGTACAGCTTTTCCATCTCATTCACTCTTTTATTTCCCTGGGAACCCATCACAAGTCCCTGGAGGCTGCAGAGAAAGACAGTTTTGTGAAATACTGCTCAGGGTCACACACCAAATCTTTCTTTCCTTTCAACCTCCAACTAATATTCCACAAATAGATCAGTACCCAATTATCTCTCTCTGAGAGTGTATTTCTTTCCTATCTAGAACTTCTCCATTCAGTTCCATCCAGAGATAAAAAAGAATAGCCATTACTCAATACTAATTTGGAGTCTGAACTTAGGAACTGTTGTGCACTTCTTCAAGTATTACCTCTTCTCTGACGCTCATTATGCCGTCTTTGCTGCCCTACTGGTGTGTCCAGATGTGGCCAACGTGGCATATCCAAATTTGCTATGGCTTTATTCCTGAGGCCTGTGATCTGGGAACCTTGCTGCATACAGATTATGTAACACTGTGTCATGTGAAAAAATTTCTAAATATGAATAAGTGAACCTGGGAACAAAAATGTCTCCTGAACAAGAAAACATAGTCTCTTTGTTCTTCACTCCATCCATCCCTCCCTTCCTCCAGCCTTGCTTGTCCTCTCCTTCCCCCTTCCCCTCTTCTCATCTCTCTCATATCTGGGTAATTTACAGAAGGGAGGCCCCCTGAGGAATGACTATTAATCTGTGGATGACATACTGATGTGTTAAAAATTGAGAAGTCATCTCTCCTGAAGAATGGTACATGACTCTAACCAGTCATTGAATGGTTGCCAGATATGCTGTGGTCAGTCTCTGTAAACAGATGAAAACAGACCTGAGGAAGATGAGTAGGGCTAAGTACTTATTTCAGGCTTTCCTTGAGAGGGAGCAGTTGATCAGATATGAGATTGAGGTTGGTCAAAAACTAGTGAGGAAGCTTTGAATGGGGGCAATATCACAAGACTGGGCTGTTGTTGTTCAGTCGCTACGCTGTGTCCAACTCTATGTGACCCCATGGACTGCAGTGTGCCAGGCTTCCCTGTCCTTCACTGTCTCCCTGCGTTTGCTCAGATTCATTTCATTTAGTTGTTAATGACATCCAGCCATCTCAGTCCATTGTCCTTCTGTCCTCAATCTCTCCCAGCATCAGGGTCTTTTCCAATGAGTTGGCTCTTTGCATCAGATGTCCAAAGTATTGGAGCTTCGGGATCAGTCCTTCCAATGAATATTCAGGGTTGATTTTCTTTAGGATTGATTCATTTGATCTTGCAGTCCAAGAGACTCCCAAGAGTCTTCTCCAGCCCCACAATGCAAAAGCAGCAATTCTTTAGCACTCAGCCTTCTTCATGGTCCACCTCTCACATCCATACATGACTACTAGGAAAACCATAGCTCTGACTATATGTTGGCAAAGTGATATCTTTGCTTTTTACTATGCTGTCTAGGTATTAATATGCTGTCAAGATTGGATGGGGCTGAGCAATTTATCCTAAACCTGTGGACTCAAAAATCATTGGAAACCCTAAGTATATTAGAATCTTCTTAATGTTATTTTCTCAAGCTATAGTTCTAAAATCTTGATTTCATCCCTGGAGACTAATTCAAAGGTGTTACAGACTCTGAGGCATCCACTCATTCTTCTAACCACCTCTCATTAAATATTTGCTGACCTTGTATTATATGCTTAATGCTGTGCTAAATATTGGACATGCAGAATTAAATAGTAATTGATCCTAACCTCAAGGAAATAAATGAAGAAAATAAATACAGAAGCAGGAGTTAAAATTTAGTGCAAAAGCACTAATTTGAAAATATGTATGTGACATAAGAAAGCATATGGGGGATTAACATGAGAAATTGAAATGTATGTATGGTCAACCTGCAATGCGGGAGACCTGGGTTTGATCCATGGGTCAGGAAGAGCCCCTGGAGAAGGAAATGGCAATCCACTCCAGTATTCTTGCCTGGAGAATTCTATGACAGAGGATCCTGGAAGGATACAGTCCATGGGATTGCAGAGTTGGACACAATGGGGCAACTTTCACACTTAGGGTCAACCTACCAATAGCCATCTCAGAAAAAAAGGGAACAGGCTGTCCAGGCATGAAAGAGGGCCATCATAAAAGCCCTGAGTCAGGGGCTCCCCATTACCTTCCCTATAACCTCTTTGCCTGGTATGCTAGGTTCACCATTTAATTGTTGGCTCGCAACACCCTTTGGTGGTTCCCAGAACATGTCTTGTTATTTTGCATATTCATTTCATTATATGTGTTGTTTCCCCCATTTGATATCTTTTCCCCTTTCATTCAACCCTCTTTTGTTTCAAATAACTTGCTACCCTAGGATTTTAGATTGACTTCCTTCTTCAGAGGGTTTCAGCTCAGTTATCACCAATTCAGAGATGTCCTCACTTTTCAATCCTAAAGTAGCAACTCCATCCACATCCACCATCACATCATTCTTTATTTTCCTCATGGCACTTTTCGTACATCTGAGTTTCTGGTTCATTTATTTGTTTACCATCTATGTCCACCTTGATTTATGAGTAAACTTCCTGAGACAGAGGCTTTGATAGTCTTATTCTCTGCTGTATTTTCAGGATCTAAAATCAAGCCTGGTAAATAATAGCTGCTTAATAAACACTTCTTAAATTGATGAAATAAGTAATTAATAGACCTTCTTTTTTCCCCCCTTACTGAAGGGCATGCCTCTTGGGGAAAGGGATCATCAGTTTTCATCTATGTGTTCTATATATACTCTCTGGCACATAGTAGATGCTCAGTAAATATTTATTGAATGAATGAATGGGGCCCAAGAACATCTTTGCAGATGATTCCAGGGCTGGAGCTAAGGTGTTAATTTTGAAGTTCCTTTTGGAGCATGAGCTAGTTGCTGAGCCAGGATGCTTTCAAAGTGATTGCTGCTCTAATTGGAGCATGACTACTGACCTGAGACTGCCTCAGTTGACAAATTAAACTTGCTAGCCCTGAGCACAACAATATGCTTTGCAAACTCAAATAGCTGGAGGAGGAGAGGACAACCACCACACAGCCCTTTTATTTACCATCATCACAGTTTCTGCAGCAATTACGGAACTGTGGACATCTTTAAAAGTCAAGTTTTGAAGATTTTGTATATATTATCCTGAGAAATGGTACTCACAAAGTTGGAACTTAAGATCATTGTAAAATACGGAAAAATTCAAACAAGTGGTATCAAAATGCCAGAATATTTGCCAAACGTTGTTCACTTTGATGTCCCAAAAAAGCAGTCAATATGTGGTGTCCCCAATTTACATGCGCATTTCGTCCTTTTAAAAAATAAGTTTCTGCTGAAATGTAAGACATTTTAACCTTGCTGAGGGGTTTGCCTGTGGCTACATGGAAATTTTAAGATGCAATTGCTTGAGCAGAAAGTTACAGTATTTAGTAAAAATGTAAATTCAAAAGATGAGGATATTATTTTTCTTATTCAGAACAGTGTCCAAACTGAGTGTTCATGCTGCTTATAATAATAATAATACAGGGATATTCCTGCCTTCACGTATGTTTGAATTACTCTGACCAAAGTTTAGAGGAAAACAAAAATCATCCTTGGCCTCAGAATCTTTAAGAAAATCATCAGAGACAAGAGTGAAATTATTTGATAAAATTATGAACAATCAAAATATCTTCTCAAAATTTTGAGTTGGCCAGAAAGTCTGTTTGGGTTTTTCTATAACATCTTATGGAAAATCCTGAATGAATTTTTGGCCAACCCAGTAGATTTGCCTCAAAAGATTCTCTGTGTATGGATTTGATTTTTAATAGAAATCATATAATTTATGTGCCAAGTGGTGTTGAAGAACCTTTATTTAATTGTATTATCATGAAATGACTGAATTTTTAAAAAAAGAAAAAAAAAAGAAAAGAAATGACTGAATTTATTGGTGATGGAAAGAAGTGAGATTTAGTATCAGATTCTGGTGGATGAAGCTTCACTCTTCGGCTTTTATTCCTCCCAAGGCTCTGGGAGAGAGTTGGTGGTAAGGGGGTCACTTTCTCTCTGAAACTAGCCAGGGTCTGAACCACAAACCTGAAAAGAAAGTAGTTATATTTATTTTATGTTAATCACAAATTTGTTCTATCAAGATGAGATATTTTGAAATATTATGTAAAGCTGAATGAGTCAAATTATTTGGACCTTATTTTATTCAAAGCATTGTCTTAAGTCATTTGGAAGGTGAAAATATTGAATCCTAGCCCTCAATAGTCTTATAATCAATTGATGCAGAGAGGATAATTTGCATATAAAATGTAAACTGTGCAATGAATGGGTCAGCTATGAAATGACAGGGGAATTAAAAAATAATAGCTGACATTTCTAGATCTCACGCTGAGCAAAATTTAAGAATCAGTCAATACAACTTAAAAGTTTAAAACTTTTCCTTTTCCCTAAAAGTTTCCTTTAAACTTTTTACACATATTCTCAGTTGGAGGAGAAATATTAGAAGTGAGGAGCACATATTTCAGCCTTTTGAATGATTTGAAATATCTAATGTTTTGGTGTATATATTGTTTTAAGGTAATATAACTGATTTTGTATGAGAAAATTGTATACTATGAAGACGTGTGTGTGTGTGCCTCTCTTAGTCACCTAGTCATGTCTGACTCTTTGCAACCTCATGGACTGTAGCCCACCAGGCTCCTCTGTCCATGGAATTCTCTGGGCAAGAATACTGGAATAGGTAGCTATTCCCTTCTCCAGAGGATCTGTCCAACCCAGAGATCGAACCTGGGTCTCTTGCATTGCAGACGGATTCTTTACTGTCTGAGACACCAGGGAAGTCCATACTATGAGGATAATGATGGTAAAAGCAGTATCCTGAAAAGCACCTCCCCCAACCCCTGTGTGTTCCAATGACTTCTAGGTCTTCAGCTTATGATGACACATAATGAGTGGTTATCTCCCCAGCTCAAGCATAAGCTGAATGGGGGTTTGTCTTATTCTAATAGAGTAGTTGATGGACTTGGTGGCTAATAAGTATTTAATGAATTGAAGAGCAAATGAATAAACTCTTCTATCTTCTATTGTGATACATCTGGCATATATTATTGGGCATCTCAAACCACACTGGCTTTGCTTTGGTTTTTGAACATACCAATCTCTTTCCTGCCTCAGGCTCCAAATACCTTCTGTTTTCTTAGAAAATCCTCCTTGTTCTCCTTCTGTAGCCTGTCCTCTGTCACCATCACCTCCTCAGAACTTTTCTGACCACCATGTCTAAAGACCTTTCTTCTGCTACTAGCTTAGGTCATTTTTTTTCCATAATAGCTTATATAATGTTACATTATTATTTATTTTCTTCTTCCACCCTTTATCTGCTGTATTATAATCTTCATGATGTCAGGCATATGTCTTTAATGTCCACTCTGGCAACTCCTGTGCCTAGCATAGTGCTGAATACATAGAAGTCAATAAATATTGGTTAAAATAATAAATAATGCTCTTGTATAGGACATATTCATTAGTAAAATTTACTATCAGACTGAGACAGATTTTTACATAATTTCCTGTGCACGAGATATAACTCCACACCTTTTCTTTTCAGTGATCTAGCAATTTGGTGTCTTGAGACCCCATGGCAGAAAACCACTTGGATATAGTATATGGCTACCAAGGAGCAGAAAGGAGACCATTTTCCTTAGCACAGAATATCCCATAGGAGAAGGTGAAGTATGTAACAGGAAAGCACCTATGTTGATAACCTCTTGTGGCTTACTGTTTTAGATTTTTTTTTGTCATCTGAATTCTTCACCTTTATCTGTCTCTCTCTGTTTCTCTCTCGCTTTTTCTCTCTCTTTCCCCCTTCCTCCTTCCCTCCTTCTCACTCTTTCCCTCTTTCTCTTCTCTCTCCTAGCTCTCTCAGTTGTTTCCTGCTACAGGAATGCTGAAATTCTATTCTAGGCTCATCCTCTGAATATTCTACTTGCTACACATTATTTTTTCCACTCATGTGAGAATTTTGTATTTGAAAATTGTGCCCCACTTGACTCTCTAGCTTCACTGACACCAAGGAAACAGGAGAGAGTACACCTGTCCACAAAAGTAGAGTGGTTTGTGGAATGCTTTATTTCCAGTGACCATTTCAGGGATGTCATTCTCTTACAATGAGGATGTTGATACGAAAGATATTTGTAAACGACAATATATACATGATCACATAACCCACATTTCCCCCAGGTGGCGTTCAGCCTGAGACCACCAGACTCACAATAATACCAAGAAGCATTCTGATTCAGTGCCCTTCATCAGTATCATTGGAACCTCAGCCTAGAGCAAATGAATAAACCCTTATATCCTCTATTGTGATGCATTTGGCTTATATTATTGGGTCTCTAATCTCATTGGCTTCACTTTGGTTTTTTAACATACTAATCCTTTCCTGCCTCAGCCTTCAAATACCTTTTGTTTTCTTAGAAAATGGGCCTCAGGGAATCACTAGAAAGTCTCACTTCTCTTGACTGGCCATGACAGTCCTCCACTGTTTCGACCTCACAGAGTGGTCATAATTTGCCCCGACAGTACAAGCAATTTCCACTTGTCATAACCTGGTTTGACATCAGGTATAAATCAATGTCAACCCTTTCTGGAGTCAGTTCTTTAAATTGACCAGTGAAAGTTTTAATCTTCTAGCTTCATCTTTAGGATCCTGGTGAAAATTCCTTTAAGAATAAATAAATAAAAATAAAGAAGAAATAAAATTTCCTTTAAGAATCGGAAATTTTCACCAGAATTTAAGAACAGTCTGGAATAGATCTTCACCACTGAAAATGTAGTTTGTGGAGCAGCGGTATAGGCATCATCTGAGAACTTTCTAGAAATGCAGATTCTCAGGCTCTGCCTCAGTTCTGCCAAATCAGAGTATGTATCTTAATGTGAATCTCAGGTAATATGAAATACATTGATGTCTGAGAAGCCTTCCTAGATGATTAGAGCAGTTTTTCCTACTTTCTCCCTGGTGAAGGACACCAAATTAGCTTTTTCATCACTGGCCACCCTCTCTTGCCTCTATGTTTATGCATAACTGAGTTTTTCGGTGTCTTAAAGGGCTTCCCTGGTGGCTCAGATGGTAAAGAATCTGCCTGCAATGAGGGATACCTGAGTTTGATCCCTGGATCAGAAAGATCCCCTGGAGAAGGAAATGGCTACCCACTCCAGTATTCTTGCCTGGAGAATTCCATGGACAGAAGAGCCTAGCAGGCTATAGTTCATGGAGTCTCAAAGAGTTGGATACAACTGAGCGGCTAACACATAAAGGTCTTAGTTCTATGAACAGCTGTAAGTCCTCTGTGACACCTGCCTCATAGGCTTCTCAGTCACATACATAAACTTGCCTGAATGTACAATAAATACATCTTTTATGATCCCTTATGTTGCAGTTTGTCATATAAATTATACTTAAAAAGAGAAATCATAGTACCACCAATAATACCTGCCTTAAATTTCCATTATACTTTTCTCTTTTTGAAGCATTTGAATTTATTATATTAACTGTGTTTCCTGAACAACAGCAGCAACTGTGTTTCCTAAACAACTCAGTGAAGGGGATAGAACTGGTGGTGGTGGTGGTGGTGTTTATTTGCTAATCCACTCCGACTCTTTGTGACCCCATGGACTACAGCACTCCAGTCTTCTCTGTCCTTCACTGTCTCCCAGAGTTGGCTCAGATCCGTGTCCACTGAGTCGGTCATACTACCTAACCACATCATCCTCTGTTGCCCTCTTCTCCTTTTGTCTTCTATCTTTCCCAGCATCAGGGTTTTTCCAACAAGTTGGCTCTTCACATCAGGTGGCCAAAGTACTGGAGCTTCAGCTTCAGCAACAGTCCTTCCAATAAATATTTTGGAGCCCAAAGAAAACAAAACCTGTCACTGCTTCCACTTTTCTCCTTCTATTTGCCATGAAGTGGTATTTTTATACCTCTTTTGCTGATGAAGAATTGATGTTACCGAATCCAAGTTTATACTACTTATCACATGTCAAGCCAATAAATTGAGGGACAAGGTGCTGGGCCAAGAAATAGCAAATTTATTCAGACAAGATGGTGGAGTAGTGTCCCAAAGAATCATCTTACTTAAGTTAGAATTTAAGCTTCTTTTATACTAAAAGAGGAGGAGGAGTGTCTGGTTTTTGCAAACTTCTTAGTGCAGGAATCCTTTGTTCTTGGAGCTGTCCAGGTAGGTCTAGTCAAAATGTTCCTATAAGCCTTCAATAAGACAACTGTTATTTTCTGTTCTGCAATATTTTATCTCTGTGAATGGAAAAGTGGTATACCCTTAAGAATGGACTATCAGGTATATTTCAGGCTATAGGCAGCATTCCTTGACAAAGGTGTAAAGCCAGCATGACTAAGCACAAGAAAAGATCCAATATGGAGTCAGGTTTGCTCTTCTCTGTTACACTGAAGCTCATAATGATAAATGTAGTTCCCAGAGAGTACACTTGGCACATCTTTTGACTTCAGTTCTTCTGTTACTGCACAAACTAAATCAAGTAAAAATGAACACAGGGCAAGTGAGAATGCAATTACGACAAAATGTGACTGCTTTTTTGAAGATTTGTTAAGTCATTAGGAGAGGTTTAATATTAGCTTCATGGTCCCAAAAACAGTGTCTTCACAATTTGAAGGCTTTTAATGCTAAAATCTTGTATTAAACAGAAAAAATTAACTGAGAAAAATATTTCAAATGAGAGATACTGCTAGAAAACAGCTGAAAGCAATATCACCAACATTTTGGCTGGCTTTGTTAGGTTAAAGCAGTTACTATATACTTTTATTATCTTTGAAAATGTTAAAGGAATGCTAACTTTGTGTTTGCATTTCTTCAATTTTTGAACTCAAATGAATTTTATTTCAAATGGAATTGGTTTGGAATGAAATATTTTATGCCAACTTTCAAATAAATCCTCAGGTGTAGTCCTCAGACCACTATACTCTTCAGCGATAAGGCAAACTGTTGATTGGAAAGCAAGACATTCTTTCAAATTCCTCCCCAGAATAAGCATAAAATGAATTGGTTTTATTTTTTAAAATTTACCCTGCTTTCTCAGGGTAAATTGATTGATTTGGCACCTTTGGAAAGGACTAAACATCCTTTCTTAGGATTTCTTCAGAACACTTTGTTTACTTTTTGTGTCAAATATAATAAACTTCCTCCCATCCATGGGGAGGGGTGCCTGACTGCTGGGGAGCACCCAGAGATTTTACTGGCTGTGAAAAAATAGGAACCAAAAGACAAATTGGGTACTGGCTCAGCTGGTAGATTTTTCACTGAGATTTCTCTGCTCTGGATTAGGTTAGGTTAGGTGTGTGTGCTCAGTCATCTGACTCTCTGTGATCCCATGGACTCCCCTGTCCATGGGATTTTCCAGGCAAGAATACTGGAGTGAGTTGCCATATCCTCCTCCAGGGTACCTTCCCAACTCAAGGATTGAACCTGTGTCTCTTGCATCTCCTACGATGACCGAGATCCTTCACCACTGTGCCACCTGGGAAGCCCACTGATACAACTACATACAGTTATTCCGTTCCCAGGCCAGATCTCACTGCCTGCATCACCAACAAACCTGACCCTTGTATTTCCAGTTGCCTCAGTCCTATCTGGGTCCTTTCCCTTGGCTCTACCAGTAGCCTATTGTGGTCCTCAAATTTTCCAGGACAAATGAAGCTTTTTCTTATCATAGTATTTTTAACACTCATTTCTTTTCCCTTCCATCTCCCCTTCTTTCTTCTTTTGCTCCTCCTCCTTTTCTTCCTCCTCCTTTTTCCTTCCTTTTTTTGCCATCCTCTACTTCTTTCAGTTTCTCTGTAGTTAATTTCTTATTTTGCACGAGTACCAATCTTTTCTAGTGAAATCATAGAAGTCTTCAGGATATTAGTTGAGAATCTAAAACAACACTGTAGAAATTTATCTGTTTTACTAGAGGGTATTTCAATGACATCCCAAGCTTGGACACTGTGTCTGAAACACTGTGTGTATGTAACCTGAACCAGCCCACCTCTGGATGAGGTACTTAGCACCCAATAATAGACAGGCCAAGTGCCCCAGCTCTGTTCATGACAGGAATCTTTTACCTTCTCATTTTTTGCTATACCTGCTCCATATTTTTTATCTGCAGTTGTTCAGTTGCTTAAGTTTTATAACTTTTCTCCCAATCTTAGACATTGCTACTGCTGCTGCTAAGTCACTTCTGTCGTGTCCAACTCTATGCGACCCCAGAGATGGCAGCCCACCAGGCTCCCCCATCCCTGGGATTCTCCAGGCAGGAACACTGGAGTGGGTTGCCATTTCCTTCTCCAATGCATGAAAGTGAAAAGTGAAAGTGAAGTCGCTCAGTCATGTCCGACTCTTAGCGACCCCATGGACTGCAGCCTACCAGGCTCCTCTGCCCATGGGATTTTCCAGGCAAGAGTACTGGAGTGGCGTGCCATTGCCTTCTCTGATCTTAGACATTAGCCTCACCATATTGGGTCTGTTAATAGACTTAGTTTCTGTTATTTGGGGTAATTTGTGATTTTTTCCTTCTGTATGTAGCATAATTAAGTGATGACCCTTGTGACCCAACCCTGGAACTGCTTGATGGGGTTGGTTTTCCATTTTTCCTATCCCAACCTTTAAGAAGTGCTTGATTGGCAGACCCAAGCCTTAAACCCCCTTTTCACAATTAAATAGAGCCAATAATCACTGTTCAATAAATCCTTGCCTGACTGTTGCAATGAAGGGAAGGATTACCCCAGATATAATGAATCTGGCTTTTCTTACAAATTCTTTACTTCTGTCTCACTGTTAAATATTTATTAAAATTTATTGAAACTTACATAAGTAAAGGCAGCAACAAAGATACAGTTTACTTTCTCCAATAGGTGTAGTCCTTAAATCATGTGTAAGGATAAGGCCTGTACATGAATTCTTATTAAATATCTTAGGGAGCATTTAAGGAAAACTAAGGATAAACCTTTACAAAGTAAAAAAAAAAAAAAAAAAAATCCCTGTTTTCTGTATCAGTCAGAACAGACTGGTTTATGCTATGGTAACTCCCCAGTCATAACAAATATATTTATTCCTCAAACATTTGTCCAAAGTGGATTGGTCAGGAAACCCTGGAAAGCTGATGGGAGCTTCATCTTCACACATGCTTACAGGATCATTCCAACAGCAGGGAGAGAACTCAGGAGCATCTCACACCAATAGTTGTTAATAAGAGTTCTGACTTGGAAATGTTGGACCCATGTCCAGACCTCCTCTCATTGTCCTACCCAACCAAAAAGGGCTAAGATAGTCTTCTGTATGGGGGGAAGGAAAGGAGAATGGGCAACAGTAGTGACTATCACAGTATGCCCTTTTGATTATTAAATTTTTGTCCCTCTCTCCTTATTCCTCAGGTAAAATACACTCTTTCTCTCTAATGCCTAAGAGAGACAACTCCAATTCTGTTCAGTCATAATAACATCAAGTGTAAAGTCCAGAATCTCCAATAATCTTGTATCAGAAATGAAACAAGACATTTGCATCAGATCTAGATATGGTTTCCAATGATCCAGAAACATGTAAATTAAAAAAGCAAATCATCAGCCTCCTCACTCACCCATCTCCCTACACCCAATAGATGGTGGTAAAAAAGGGCTTGAATAATTTCAACAAATATTCTTATTAAAGGATACAAATGGAAGGCATACCCATCACTGGTATATCAGAATCCTTGCTCGGTGGATATTATCAAGGTCTCCTCTCCTGGAGCAAGAGGGGCTCCTCGACTCATTATCTACATGGTCTTTGACTCTACCCTCTGGGAGAGTCTCCCTTTCTATGATCTTCCTTGACTATATTTGAAGTGGGTGTCAGGGAATATACCTCTCCCTTGGGGCTTAGGCAGACTTCTTACCTTACATCTGATCCAATTATGGTTGAAACTTCAAGGTTATTTTAAGTCATAAACTATCACATTTTCTTTTAGTTCAGGCTGATTATCTTGGCAATATAACTCACTCAGAAACTTCACTGGATTTCTATCTCTTTGATTTCAGTCAGCTTCATGTACCAAAAAATGCATGACAGTTCCTTTCTAGATAAATACTCATATTTGTTCAGTGTCTTTTGGAGAAGGAAATGGCAAGCCACTCCAGTATTCTTGCCTGGATAATTCCATGGACAGAGGAGCTTGCCAAGCTATAGTCCATGGGATCACAAAGAGTCAGACACGACTGAGCACTCATGTGCATCCGATATCTCTGCTTCCTCACTCCCGTGCCTCCTCCTGTTTCTCTCTTGCCCTTACTCTCTTGATTTTAACGTGGGTACCTTGTGTCTCTCAGATGTCCAGAGCCACACTTTTCATCTGTTTTCCCTATGCAATTTTGCAATTTTAAAGCATTTTCTAGGTCTCAGTGTGTGTATAATAATGGTCCCCAAAAGATGTCCACACCCCAATCCTGAGACTTGTGAATATGATATATTGTGTTGTAGAGGGGAATTAACATTGCAGATGGGTTAAGTTTGTGAATCAGCTGATTTTAAAACAAGGAGAGAATCCTAAATCATTCAAGTGGGTCCAACATAATCACAAAAGTTCTTAAAAGCAGAAGTGAGAGGCAGAAGTCAGTGTCAGAGTTAGAATAATGCAATATGAGAAAGATTTGGCCATTCCTGACTTTGGAAATGGAAGGAGGCCAGGAAACAAGAAATGTGGGCAGCCTAGAAGCTGGAAAGGCAAGAAAATGGATTACCCCCTAGAGCCTCCAGAAAAACCTGGATTTCAGCCTGGAAAGACCCAGTTAAGACTATCAGAACTTTAAGAGTAAATATAGATTATTTAAAGCCAACAAGTTAGTGGTAATTTGTTACAGAAGCAACAGAAAACTAATACACATCTTGAATCTGTTCAGAGCTTTCAACATTAGCTTTTAACACTGTTACCATACCCTTAATTTAGTATTAGCTGTAAGACTGAGCTTTAATCAGACTTTGTTGCTAAAAGACCATTTCTCAATTAAATATTTTACTGTTTAAGTATGAGAAATGGTCATTTCTTCTAACACTACATGCCCCTGAATTTGTGAATTTTCTTTGTATCATGGCTTGTAAACCAACTAGTTCTTCTTCTGTTTCTCTGTACTACAATACTTTGTCATATGGAGCCAATATCAATCAACATGTTACTAATACTTTGTTTTCCAATCTGCTCCCCTAGTTCTCCAAGCTTATTAGACGTGTAGTATGTCTTCTGAGTTAGAGCACATGACATTTTTACCAAATATTCTGTTCCCCCACAACATGGGTCATCATTCTTCCAGTGCCACAGACAGTACTCTCACCACAGTTTCTAATCAATGCTACATTTTTGTTATGGTAGAAATTGACTTCTCCGTACTAATTTCCATTGGTTAGGATCTGTATCCAATCTACTCAAGATGGGAGAGATTATACTATGTAACAAACAATCCTAAAATCTTAAATCACTTAAAGAGGACAATACCTTTATTACTCACACTGTATCTATACTGGGGGGTCTGCTTTGCCTCATTTTTAACTCCAGAATCTAAGTTAGTAGAGTAACCACATGCTGGAACATTGCCAGGCTCAAAGGCATAGGGAAAGAATGTATGACTAACCACATACTGGCCTTATACTTTCACTCATAGGTGACACACACATGTTCAGCTACATTACCTTGGACAAATAAAATGGCACAACTGCATCAAGGTAGCAAAGAAGTACATTCATATGATATGTCTGTAAAGAGAGCAGGAACTATTTGATGAGCAGTAGAAGTGCCCTTTTAACTGATATTTGTAAATTGAGGTTTATTATAGTAGATATTTGTAAATTGAGGTTTATTATAGTAGGCTACAGTGCATTCAGAAGTGGGTACCATACGCTAGGAAAAGACAAGTAGAAGAACTATTTCTTATTCATATTTTCAGTGGAGTTGTAAATGATAGACACTTGTAGCCATAACTAGATGTTTATTCTTACTTGATACTTTATAAGCTTATTAGTTTGCAAATACATTTTAGAATATAAGAAATAATTTTTTTTAAAAAAGACAGATATAATACACCAACTCAATACACCTAGGTATATATCCAGAAAGAAATCCAAAAAGCCAAAGGTGTAAAATTGTGTAACCCAATGTTATTTATAATGAAAAATTTCCAGCATCCCACACACCTTGAAAGTACAGTACATTCATGCACTGTAATATTGTGTGGCAGTTATATAAATATTAAATATTAAACTGTCATAATGGAAATTGAAAATTAAAACTACGTTTGGTAGGCAAAATTCTAATGATGTGCCTCCAAGACTCCCATTATCTGGTTTTTAATTAAACACTAATTTAAGTATGCTGTGAGGCAACTTTGAGGCTGGAGTTAATAGTCCTAATCAGGTGATCTTTAAACAGGGAGATGATCCTGGTACAGGTGGGCTCAATGTAACCACGTAATCAGAGGAGAAGGAAAGAAGAGTCGGAGAGAAGCAGTAGAAGGGAAGGTCAGAGTAACTCCGAGCTTGAGAAAGACACAAACCACCACTTCTGGCTTTGAAAATGGAGGAAGGTGACTGCAAGTCAAAGAGAGCAGGTAAGTTCTAGAAGCTGAGAACAATCCCCGGCTCTCAGTTAGCAGGGAAGTTGGGACCTCAGCTCTGTGACTACAGGGAACTAAATTCTGTCAGCAGCCTGAACAAGTTTGGAAGTAACAATACTTTGATTTTAACCCAGGGAGACCGTGTCAGACTTCTGATACGTGGAGACCGTGAGATAAATTTATGTTGTTTTAAGCTGTTAAAGAGGTTGTAATGTGTTATAGCAGCAATATAAAACTAATACACCATGAAATGGAGGTGCAGCAAAATAGGCTGAGTCAAAGGGCTGATACAGTTATGTGAATGAGGATTAAATGTGGCTTTGAAATTCCTGACAGTCAAAGCAGAAAGGAAAACGGTGGATGACCATTTTATTTATGAGAGCACGAAACGTCTCTGTGACAACTGCTTTAACGGGAACCTGTGCGCAGTGACCTCCTCACCCTAAGTTATAGGCCATCCCAAGTCCAATCTGTATTTCCTGCATAGAAAGATCGTTCAACAGTCAAACTGAATTATGTCACTTTCTTGCTTAATACCCTTCAGTAGCTCTCCCTCACAGGGTGAGTTTCAAGCCCCTCAACAAGAAATCCTACTCTTATCCTACTTCCAGATACACCTCCTGCCATCACACAGAAGCACAATCTACCAGATACTTGCAAGTCTCTCAAATCAACACCCTGTTTACAGTCTTTGCACTTACACATGGTCTTTCCTGGGCCTAGAATGGCCTTTCCTTCTTTTCCTCCTGAGGAATGCTTCACATACTACAGTCCAGCTAATGTGTGTTCTCTTTGATGAAGCCTCCCCTACCCCGCCTCCCCTTTACCTGTATGAAGAGTAAGTCACTTCTCTCTCTGTCCTCCTGTGTCACCCTGTTCCTTGTTCAATTGCAAGACATAGCTAATGTGACAAAATTGATGGCTTAGATATCAGTCACTCCTAGATCATGGCTATGACATCAAACCCCCAAATAAGAAAGAATTAGGAATCTAAAGCTTTACAGAAAGCTTTACCAAAGAAAACAAAAACACTCCTTACAAAATGTTTTTTGGAGTGAAATTATATTTAATATTTTTAGTTAAGGAACCCTCAGGTGAAAAAATAGAAAGGAAAATATGAATATGGAAAAGGTGAATTTAGTTGAGCCAATTTTTAAACTGGCAAAGTGTAATTTAGATACATTTCTAAATTGTCCCATAATTCTTGTGTGAGTTACACCTGATGTAGGAAAAGCTCAAATCATCCTCTCGGGTGACCTCAGGTTACTGCCTTGCAGCTGTCAGAAACACAGAGTCTGTGCGATGGGAGGCAGGAGGAACGGTAGTTGAGAGCACAGGTGCTGGCTGCTTTCTCTGTTGACTTGCTATAGATGAGTTACCCTGGGCTGGTGATTTAATATCTGCAAATTTCATGTTTCTTCACTAGAAAAATAGGCAAATCCGGCTGTTGAGAGAATCTAATTATATAATTCATGTAGGATGCTCAGTACAGTTCTTGACACAGAAAGTTCAATCTCTGTTAACATTAACATTCTAATCACACATGGCATAATTCATCAGGAAATGTAAAATGACCCTACTTTCTGAATAATTACTGAAAAGAGACAATGTGAAACTAGCCCAGGGGCTTTGGGACCCAATGCTCAATGTGTAATGAAGTCTTACCTAGGCCATATTACCTCTGTAATCAACCTTTAGTTTCTTTCCCTTTAAAATAAGAGTTATCATCTGCATTGCCTCTCCCCCAGAGCATGTGAAAGTGCTTTGGAAACGGTTAAGCACAGTGCCTGTGGAATCTACCGCTACTAATGTGGCCCAACCATTACTAATGATAGTATCCTTTTCTATTTTTTTTTTAAATTACTGGCACTATTTTCCATTCTATGAAGGGAAGTCACAGCGTGATCTCAGGAAACACCCACTTAATATCTCCATAGTATGTGATCTAGTACAATAGGTATCAGGGCTTTAGGAAGGACATAAGATAGAAACTCTTGCCTCAAGCAAAAAGACTGATCTGCTAAGTAATATCAATGACTGGTTTGAGAAAAGGAAGTGGTTGCACTTGGGGAGACCAGTCTGGAGGATTTTTGCAATAGCACAGGTAGGAAGTAACAAGGGTCTGCTGTAGGATGAGGACAAAGGAAAAGGAGAGGAGACTCGGGTCAGCGTCTAAGCCTGGGGTTTGGCTGGTGAGAGATTTGCTTACACTGATAGCCATCCTTGCTGCTGGAACTTCCTGTATACCCACCCAGTGACTTCCTGTCACCCCTAGGTCCTAGGGCAGTGATGATGATAGTGATGATCATCAGAATGACACCATTTAACATTTATGGGAGAGCCTACATGTGCCAAGCACATGTATAGTTTATTAAACTATAAACTATAGTTCATAGTTTATTCTCAGAGCAGTCTGACAAAACTGATGCCGTCATTACCTCTATATTTCAGATAAATGGAGGCAGAGAAATATAAAATAATTTACCCAAAAATACACTCTAGTATAAGTAATATGTACTAAATTCAAAGTCCAGGCTGGCTCCAGAGTCTGCACTCCTAACCACTGTTCCATGGTGATATTAATGATAGTGGTATTAAGAGCAAATATTGTGGGTTTCCTGTATTCTACCCTGTACTTAAGTCCATACATGAACTCCCTTTTTGATTGATCAGGTAATGGCAGCTCGATCACATGAGTTCTTGCAGCAAGGCCTCCAATCTTAAAGCATTAAACCAGGTTGATGTTCCTGACTGCAGCTGCAATTCCTTAAAGTGTATGGTCCACATCCAGGGCATGGAGCATTCAGGGGTGGAAATGGGTCTTGCAGAAAAGAATTTCTATTCTCTAAAGGTCTTCCTGCTGCTGGAAGCCCTTCAGATCTCATTCATTTACTGCATCCAGAAGGAAGTCTGCCAATACCTTGACCCAGTATTGTGACATTCTTAAAACAAAGGATATACACTAATGTCTGTGCTGAGAGGCTTCCAGCATACCAGTTTACTAATGTGAAAGCCTTGAGCACATTAAGTAACTTAACCATTATTATTAGTAATGTCCTTTCATAGGCATTTCTTTTAATTCCTTTAATTCTCTTTATTACACATTACACAATTAATTTTTTGTCTCTGAATTTGGACTATTTCATTCTCTTGGGCAGGTTAACTTCTGTGGACCCTAGTTTTCTCATGTGTAAAATTAGGATAATAGTCATTCTGGGGTTTAAATGAGATAGTCCATGGAATACAGAACTTAGTGGTGTTTGACCCATTTAGTAAGTATCCAATAAATGTTAGCTGTTAAATCATCTTTTTCAACTCTGTTTCATGTAAAGGCATCTGGAGCCTTCTGGCATAGCTAAAATTTGTTAAGTATGAAGGTTTTCACAAAGAGCTGCCTTATATAAAAAAGTAGAAAGATGGGATTCTTGTTCCCATCTGATTTCATGCACCTTTGGGTTAAGAATAGTGTAGGGAACTTCCCTGGTGGTTCAGTGGCTGGGACTTCACCTTCCTATGCAGGGAGTGCGAATTTGATCCCTAGTTCGGAAGCTATGATCCTACCTGCCTAGCTGCCAAAAAAAAAAAACAGAACATAAACAACAGAAGCAATACTGTAGCAAATTCAGTAAAGAATTTAAAATTGTCTGCATCAAAAAAAAAAAAAAAGACTGTAGGAATATGGACTGGTAGGAAATAAACTAGCCTTCTGAAACAAAACCTAAAATGCTAGAGAATAATGCTGCATATTTCCATCCAAAGGGCTCGAAGGGGAGCTTAGACATATTAAATCATTTCAATTTTTCCCATCCCCATAATTAAGACTTCCATTTTACTTTTAGAGGAGAATGGAGGTTGAATCTCAGGTGTCTAGGGACTTGGGGCAGGAGGAAAGTGTGGACAGTGGGTTACGGGAGATTGAACAAACCTTCAACCTACAGTCTCTGTTAGAATGTCAGTGTTGGGGGGAAAAAAATCCATGGCAAGAGAACTGAATCAAACTCAAAGAATTTAAAATGCAGCAGATTTAGGAGCAATATCTACAATATCTCATCGACATTAACATGCAAATAACTAAGGAGTGGAAGTTGGAGTTAGGGTGTGAGAACCTTTGAACATTGGCTCTTGAAGTAGGCAAAAGTGCTTTTATTTTTTAAGCAAAATGAGAGGCTAAGCCACAATACCTGGTGTTGCATCGCCCTTTTGCACCACGCTGCCTCTGAGGGGACCTCCTGAATGTCATGACTGAGAAGAAGTCCATGGAAGAGTGGGGTTGATCCTGCTGTGTTCCTTCAAACCCTCACATTTCCACTGTGAATGGGGGGTCAGGGTGCAAATACAGTTGTCACCTCAAATTTTCATGGTCTCTTGTTCTAACCTGTTTTGCACTCAGTTCGTGAAAAAATTCCATTTTTCTCAGGTATTGTCTACATTATTCTCATACGTACTTAGGACTTTTCTTTGTCTTTGGACCTATGACTACTTTTGGCCTCAGACAAGAACCTCCTCTGTTCACACATGACCTTGTCCATCCTGGTCCCCAGAGGACCCAATGACTTGGTATAAACAACTGGTTAATACACCCAAAGTGTTCGTTTTGGCCCTACAAGTTTGAGGACAGGTAAAAAAAAAAAAATCTGTTTCAGCCAAAAAGTGCTTGGAGACTGTTAGGAAGGTCATCAAGAAATGCCTGCCATTAGACTGCTTCTCTTTACTCATCTATTCCAAATGAATTATCCATCTTTTATCCAGGTACAATTGCTCCAGCTCATCTTGAGCCCATATGGTTGGTCATTTGCATATCTGAATTACACTAATAAAAAAAATTCAAATGAACAAGCCCAAAAAGTAAAGATTTTCTAAACTGGGCTAAGAAGTATTTTGAAAAATATTTCACTATATTTTTTGTTAATACAGAATATGCTCAGCCTAGAATAACATTTAGCTTTCCAGAGGGAACAGAGTTTGATTAAAGAAAAATATGCTTTTATGAATCCAAAAGGAACACAAGTTAAATTTGGTAAATGCAGACATTCTGATGAAAGAGGAACAAAGAGAATAGAAATTGAGTGAGAAAATAGCCCCAGATATTAACATATGAAGGAATAAAAAAAGAGGCTTCTCTGCTTCCAACTTTTCTTAAAGTTTTAGAGTTAAGAGCAAATAAAAAATCCTTAGCTCATTTATATGACTTGATTACCTTTTCAAAATGTAAAACAAAGTAAATTCTTGAGAGTAAAGAGGGTATGGGGAAATGGAAAATGCAGCATTTTCTATTTTAAAAAGAAAATCTCTTAGACTTGAAGAGAAGTACATAAGTATGGATCAAAGGCTCTGATATTTACCTTTCCTTGTGGAAAAGATTACACCAACCTACAATATCCGGTTAGTTGTCTGCATAGCACCCTTTAGGGTTGCCACCGCTGAGACAGCTATACATAACCCCGTGCAGGAGTGACTTTAAGGGAAGAAGAGGGAAAAATCATCATGCACTCCAAGAGATAGCCACAGCCTTATTCTCTTGAAAACAGGATGCAAAGATTACATGGTAGCAGAAGTGTCCCTTGATTTCACCCCAATATAAGAAATGTAGAAATTGAGCCAAAAGATTAGATTGCTTAATAAAACAATTGGTAAACACAAACCAATGGGGACAGATACAAAGGAGAATGGACTGTGACAACCCTAGGAGATTGTTTAATATAATGTCAAAAAGCTACCAATATAAAAGACTCCAATTTACTCCTGTCTCCAGATGCTGGAAAAGCTTTTGACAGTTAATTGGAAGCTTTTATTTTTGACACTGAAAAGCACGGGCTCGCCACAAGAATTCATTTCATGGGTAGAAACATTATCTGATCATCCAAAGGCCAAAATTAAGGCTAATGTGTATAATTGGAGACCGTTTCTTTTCTTTTCTTTTCTTTTCTTTTTTTTGACAAGGAAGCAACCATAGGTCATCCACATTTTCCTCTATTATTTGGCTCATCAATAGAAGCTCTATCAGGCAACATGAAGAAATAAAAATTGGGTACTTAAGGCCCACATTTTTTATTGTGAGTAGATAATGTGGCTCAGTTCTGAGTTGCATGTAGACTTGTGAAATCCACTTCTGGGGAGTCAAGTGGGAGGCCAAATCCTCTCTTCTAGTGGAGGGGTCTATTTGCTTTAGCTCAAGAGGTGTTTTCCTCTTAGGAACAAGTTCTTTATTGCTAAATAAAGTTGTGTGTTACAGATGGTGACTTCTTTGTCCTTGGAAGCAGTAGCATATCCAAATTTCAGCCTACTTGACCAATTTTTTCCCAGAGTAATCTCTGGAACAGAAGAACAAAGCTTTCAATAATAGACAATAATTGTTATTTACTCTAATTTTGTCTCCTTGTAATCAAATGTGTACAGAACTCAGATTACCCAAGATAAAAGGTAAATGAGAACTATAGGGTCTTACACAGAAACAAAAAATGTATATGTTGAACAAATCATAAAGTATAGTAGAAAATTGCTTTAACACTAGTTGCACCTAAGAAAATAGTGGAAGATGTGGTTTATTGTGCAGTCTTATCCTTTTTTAAAACAGCTTTATTGAACTATAATTCATGTTTTCTTGCAATTTTCTCCTTTATAGTATGCAATCATTTTTTGGTATACTCAGAGTTATGGAACTATCACTACAATCATCTTGAGAATGGTTTATCTCAAAAAGAAATCCGATATTCATAAGCAGTCTTCTCTATTCCCAACCCTGAAAACCTTAGGCAAGTATTAATCCACTTTCTGTTTCTATAGATTTGCCTATTCTGGGCATTTCATATAAATGGAATATACTGTATGTGACTCTTCATATCTGGCTTCCTTAACTTGTATAATGTTTTCCGGATTCTTCCACAGTGTGACATAAATCAGCACTTCATTCTTTTTTACGGATGAATGACACTATATTGTGTGGATATACCACGTTCTGTTTATCCATTCTTCAGTTAATGGACATTTGGGATATTTCCGTCTTTTGGTTATTATGAATAATGTTATGAACATTCATGTACAAGTTTTTACTTAAACATATCTCCTTTTCTCTTGGGTTTGTTCCTGAGAGTGGAATCCCTAGGTCATATGGTAACTATATTTAAACATTTTGGAAACCGCCAGGCTGTTTTTCCAAAGAGGCTGTACCATATTACATTCCTACCAGCAGTGTATACAGATTACAATTTTTCAGATCCTCACAAACACTTGTTACTATTTGTCATTCTGATTATAGTCATTCTAGTAGATAAGAAGGAGTATCTCATTGTGGTTTTTATTTGCATTAATATCATGAATAATGAAGTTAAGCATATTTTCAGTTGCTCTTTGATCATGTGCCTATCTTTTTGAAAAATGTCTATTTTGAACTTTGCCTATTTTTTTATTTTAATTTTTTTTCATTTATTTTTATTAGTTGGAGGCTAATTACTTTACAATATTGTAGTGGTTTTTGCCATAGGAAACAATACCATTCACCATTGCAACAAAAAGAATAAAATACTTAGGAGTATATCTACCTAAAGAAACAAAAGACCTATACATAGAAAACTATAAAACACTGATGAAAGAAATCAAAGAGGACACAAACAGATGGAGAAACATACCGTGTTCATGGATTGGAAGAATCAATATTGTCAAAATGGCTATTCTACCCAAAGCAATCTATAGATTCAATGCAATCCCTATCAAGCTACCAACGGTATTTTTCACAGAACTAGACCAAAGAATTTCACAATTTGTATGGAAATACAAAAAACTTTGAATAGCCAAAGTAATCTTGAGAAAGAAGAATGGAACTGGAGGAATCAACCTGCCTGATTTCAGACTCTACGACATGAATGTCTATTTTGACATTTGCCTATTTTAAAATTTTATTGTTTCCTTACTATTAAGAGATCTTTATATTTCATATACAAATCCCTTATCATATATAAGATTTCAAATATTTTCCCCAGTCTGTGGGTATTAGGTTTTATATTCACCTCCTGCACGGTGTTCTTTGACCTAAGAAAATTTTTAATTTTGACTAAGTACAATTTACCTGTATTTGTTTGTTTGCACATTTAGTGGCATATCTAAGAAACAATTGCTTAATCCAAAGTTGTATCTCTCCTGCCCATCTCAATGTGGTCCTTTTATCCTTTGTGGAAAGCAGTTCATCTAGTCTTCAGGTCTTTTTCAGAGGAAACTAATGCATATGTAGCTGTAGGTTTGGTGTGTCTGTGGGAGGAGGTGAGTTCAGAATCTTTCTACATGGCCATCTTCTCCTTTCTATTGTCAACTTTGTTTTTTTCTTCAAGATTGTTTTGGATAATTCATCCATATGAATTTTAGGATCAGCTTACCAATTCCTGTAAAGGAGTCAACTGGGGTTTAGATAAGGATTGTGTTAACTCCATAGATCAAAAGATCTGGGAAATGCGCCATCTGAAAAACATTGCCTTCTATTCCATGAAGCTGAGATCTTTAATCTCTATACAGAACTTAACTTTCTTTTAACAATGATTTTTTAGTTTTTAGAATATGTTTTGTACTTGTTTTATTAAACTAATTCCTAAGTACTTTATTATTTTTTGAGTCTATTGTAGATGGATAGTCTTCTCAATTTAATTTTCAGATTTTTATTACAAGTGTCTAGAAATATAACTGATTTTTGTATACTGACTTTAAAGAAAAACAACTTGCTGAATATATTAATTCTGAAAGATTTTTAGTGACTTAGAGACCTAGAATTTTCTATATACCAAATCATATTATCTGCAAATGATAACTTTGCTGGTTTCATTTCCAATCTGGATTTTGGTCTTAACTGATTGCTCTAACTAAAATATTTTGGGGCTTCCCAGGTTGCTCAGTGGTAAAGAATCAGCCCTCCAATGCAGGAGACATGGGTTTGATTCCTAGGTTGGGAAGATCCCCTGGAGAAAGAAATGGCAACCCACCTCAGTATTCTTGCCTGAGAAATTCCATGGAAAGAAGAGCCTGATGGGCTACAATCCGTGAAATCACAAAAGACTCAGACATGACTTAGTGACTAAACAACAAAATATTTGAAGGAAAGGGGTGCAACCAAACATACTTGTCTTTTTCTTAAGTATCTTGTTTGTGGAATTTTTTGTAGATGCTCTTTACTACATTGAAGGAGTGCTTTTCTACTTATAATGCAAATGTTTTGTAATAAAAATATGTGTTTTACCAAATATTTTTCCTATGTCATCTATTGAGGTAATTACATGGGTGTTGGCTTTTATTATCTTAATAGGGCCTGTTACATTGGTTTCTTTCTTTGGATGTAAACGTTATACCTTGCATTCCGGAGATTAGTGCTGTTGATCATGATTTATAATCCTCTATGTATTTTGCTAGATTCAGTTTGCTAGTATTTCATTGAGGATTTTTGCAACTAATTCCTAAGAAAATTATAGACAAATATCTCCTTAACTTGTGATGTCTTTGAAATTGAAGACTGATTTGAAATTGGGATAATGCTGACCTCATAGAATGGGTTAAGATGTATTCTATCATTTTCTCTGTTTTGAAAATGTTTATGAAGAATCATCATGAATTCTTCCAACATTTGATAGATTCACCAGTGAAGCCATCTGGGTCTGGGCTTTACATGTTAGAGGCATACTCAGATTTTTTAATTTCTTTTTTCTTTTTCAATCAAGAAAATTCATTGCCTTGCCTAACAGAAAAGCTCAGAAGTACACTAGCTTTGGATATAATTTAGTCCAGAGGGTCATGATATCATCAGAACAATGGTTTTTTTTTTTTATTGAAATATAGTTTTGTTTGTGTTTTTATTGGCTTTTTAACTTTTATTTTATATTGGAGTAGAGCTGATTAACAATATTATGAAAGTTTGAGGTGGACTGCAAAAGGATTCAGTTACACATATGCATGTATCCATTCTCCCCCAAAATCTCCTACCCTCTGGGCTGCCACATAACGCTGAGCAGAGTTCCACGTGCCATATGTTAGGTCCTTGTTGGTTATCCATCTTAAATATAGCAGTGTGCACAGGTTCATCTCAAACTCTAACTATCCCTTCTCTCCACCCTTCCCCCTGGTAACCACAAGTTCATTCTCTAAGTCTGTGAGTCTGTTTCTGTTTTGTAAATAAATTTATTCGTATCATTTCTTTTTAGATTTGCATATAAGGGATGTACGGTGTTTGTCTTTCTCTGTCTGACTTAACTTCACTCGGTATGACAATCTCTAGATCCGTCCATGTTGCTGCTATGGCATTGTTTTATTCATTTTAATGACTGAGTAATATTCCATCATATGTATGAAGTACAGTTGTTTTACACTGTTAGTGTAACTAACAACTGTTAGTTTCAAGGGTATAGCAAAGTGATTCAGGTGTGTGTGTATATATAGATATATTCTTTTTCAGATTCTTTTTCATTATAGAAAGATGGTAACGATAACCCTATATGCAAAACAGAAAAAGAGACACAGAAGTACGGAACAGACTTTTGAACTCTGTGGGAGAAGGTGAGGGTGGGATGCTTTGAAAGAACAGCATGTATATTATCTATGGTGAAACAGATCACCAGCCCAGGTGAGATGCATGAGACAAGTGCTCAGGCCTGGTGCACTGGGAAGACCCAGAGGAATCGGGTGGAGAGGGAGGTGGGAGGGGGGATCGGGATGGGGAATACGTGTAAATCTATGGCTGATTCATATCAATGTATGACAAAACCCACTGAAAAAATAAATAAATAAAGGAGAAAAATAAAATAAAATTGAAACAGTAAAAAAAAAAAAATATAGTCCTTGTGCTACTCAATAGGTCCTTGTTTGTTTTATATATAGTAGTGTTAATATTAAATAAAATATTAATTAAATTAATATTAAACTGATATTAATATTAAACTAATTTATCCCTCCCCCTTTCCCCCTTTGCTATCCATAAGTTTGTTTTCTGTGCCAATGAGTGTATTTCTGTTCTTTTAATAAGTTAATTTGTGTCGTATTTTAAATTCCACATATAAGTGACACCATAGGATATGCATCTTTCTCCGTCTGACTTACTTCATTCAATATGACAATCTCTAGGTCCGTCTATGTTGCTGCAAATGCCATTATTTTGTTCTTTTTATGGCTGAGTGATATTCCATTGTATGTATACACTACATCTTCTTTATTCCTTCCTCTGTTGATGGACATTTAGGTTGCTTCCATGTCCTGACTATTGGAAACGGTGCCACTATGAATTGTGGTGCATGTACCTTTTCAAATTACGGTTTTCTCTGGGTACATGCCCAAGTGTGGGATTAGTCACATGGTGGCTTTATTTTTAGTTTAAGGAACCTCCATACTGGCCTCCATATTGGCTGTACCAATTTACATTCCCATTAATGATGTGGGTGGTCTTCCCTGTTCTCTATACCCTCTCCAGCATTTATTGTTTGTAGATTTTTAAATAATGGCCATTCGGACCAGTGTCAGGTGAAACTTCATTGTAGTTCTGATTTGCATTTCTCTAATAATTCGCGATATTAAGCATCTTTTCATGTGCTTTTTTGCCATCTACATGTCATCTTTGGAGAAATGTCTATTTAGATCTTCATCCGTTTTCCGAGTGGGTTGGGTTTTGTTTGTTTGTTTGTAATACTGAGCTGCATGAGCTGTTAAATATTCTGGCATTTAATCCATTGTCAGTTGCTTTGTTTGCAAATATTTTTTCCCATTCTGTACATCATCTTTTTGTTTATGGTTTTCTTTGCTATGCAAAACTTTTACATTTAATTAGATCCCATTTATTTATTTTTGTTTTTATGTCCATTACTCTAGGAGGTGGACCCAAAAAGATCTTCCTGCACTTTATATCAAAGTGTGTTCTGCCTATGTTTTCCTCTGGAGTTTTATAGTGCCTGGCCTTACATTTATATCTTTAATCAATTTTGAGTTTATTTTTGTGTATAGTGTTAGGGAGTATTCTAGTTTTATTCTTTTACATGTAGCTGTTCAGTTTTCCCAGCACCATTTATTGAAGATACTTTCTTTTCCACATTGTATATTCTTGCCTTCTTTGTCATGAATTAGGTGATGATAGGTGAATGGGCTTATCTCTGAACTTTCTATCCTGTTCTATTGATCTATATTTTTGTTTTTGTGCCAGATTCATACACTTTATTACCATATCTTTGCAGTATAGTCTGATGTCAGGGAGCCTGATTCTTCCAACTCTTTCTTTCTCAAGAGTGCTTTGGTTGTTTAGGGTCTTTTGTGTTTCCATACAAGTTGTAAAATTTTCTGTTCTAATTCTGTAGGAAAATGCCATTGGTAATTTGATAGGGATTGTATTGAATCTATAGATGGCTTTGGGGAATATAATCATGTTGACAATACAGATTTCTTCCAGTCCAATAACATGATATATCTCTCCATCTGTGTTAGCTTTGATTTCTTTTACCAATATCTTATAGTTTTCTGAGAACAAGTCTTTTTGCCTCCTTTGGTAGATTTATTCATAGTATTTTATTCTTTTTGTGGCAGTGGTAAATAGAATTTTTCTTTGATTTCTTTTTCTGATCTTTCATTGTTAGTGTATAGGAATGCAAGAGATTTCTGTGTGTTAATTTTATATCCTGCAACTTTACCAAATTTATTAATTTGTAGTAGTTTTCTGGTAGCATTTTTAGGATTATCTATGTATAGTATCATGTCATCTGCAAACGGTGACAGTTTTACTTCTTTTCTGGTTTGGATTCCTTTTATCACTTTCTCTTGTCTCATTGCTTCCAAAACTATGCTGAATAATAGTGGTGAGAGTGTATGTACATCCTTGTCTTCCTGATCGTAGAGGAAATGCTTTGTTTTTCATGATTGAGAATGAAATGCTGTGGGATTGTTATATATGACTTTCTTATGTTGATATAGGTTCCCTCTGTGCACACTTTCTGGAAAGTTTTATTTTTTTAATCATAAATGGGTGTTAAATTTTGTCCTAACAAGTTAATTTTTGTGTTGCATCTATTTTTTAAAATGTATATTGACTATTTGCATATCATCTTCTGTGAATTACCTGTTTTTTCTTTGCTCTATAAGTCTATTTATTTTTATTGAAGGTTATTTATGTCTTAGTATTATTACTAGTCCTTTCCTCTTATATAAGATGCAAATATTTCTTCAGGTAAATTACTTGGTTTTTTTTGTTTGCTTTTGTTTTTTTTCATTTATTTTTATTAGTTGGAGGCTAATTACTTTACAATATGGTAGTGATTTTTGCCATACACTGACATGAATCAGCTTGTTTTTGATATATTTGTAGTGTCATTATTTCCAAAAATTTACTTTTGAAATTGCCAAATCTGTTAGCTTTTTCCTTCATGATTTTCTCTTTGTGTTTGATTTTAAAGGCTTATCACATCCTAAGGGATTAAGATATTTTTCACAATTTATTTCATACTTCTCCACTTTTATGTTTGTAATCTATTTGAAACTAGTTTTTATGAATTTTGTAAGATTAAAATCTTGCTTTACCTTCATATATAGAGCCAATTATTTCCATAATTCCCCCCCCCCCCCGGTTTGAAATGTTAAGCTGTATAATATTAAAGGTTTTGAATATATTTTAAATATATTTTCCCATATATTCAGAGGTTGGGCTTTGGTCTTTACTTCATTATTTTTAACTTGGAACCCAAATGACAATATTCTAATTACAATAGTTACATGCCATGACTTCGTATTTGACAAGAAATTATTACCTTTTTGATTATTTTTTAGAAATTTCTTGTCTATTCTTAAAATTCTAACCTTTCATATTAAATTTAGAATAGGTATGCAACTATACCTGAAAAATCATATTGAGATATCCATTTTAATTTATCTGAATTTAAAGATTAATTTGTGAAAAATTGACAGTTTTAGAGTATTGTATCTTCCTTCCCAGGAACATGAAGTATTCCAGTAATCAAGTTTTATTTTGTGTTATTTAATAAAGTTTCATTTTCTACATAATTATTTGAACATTTATTTTTCCTAATATTTTATAATTCTTGTTTCCACTGCTTCTTTTTCTACCTTTTCCAATTATTATCAAAGTCATTGATTTTTATATATTGATCATAATATGGCCTCTTTGCTTAATTATCTAATTTTTAAAGTAATTTGCCAGTTGGTTTATTGATATTTGTAAATAGACAGCAATCATCTATCAGAAGTGATAGTTCTCTTTGTCTACAAAACTTTATTATGTATCTTTTTCTAACAGTTCAGTTTCCAATAATATCTATAATGGCAGGGAATATGTTTTCTCTATCCTTTTAAAGGAGAATGCCTCTATGATTTACTTATATATATATATATATATATATATATATATATATATATATATACACACATGTATATACAGATATACATGATATCTGCTATAGGTTTCTGATGGAAATTCTCTATTCTTTGTCAGAGCAATGAATTTATACAGACAAACACATGTAGATACTCTCACTGGATATAGATCAAAATCCTTAGTATGATTTTTTTGTGTTATTTTGATGATTACTAATTTTATTCCTTATTTGCAATTTTTAAAAAATTTTATTACTAAAATTTGCAAAATAAAATTTTTCCCTTTGAGGGGAAACAAACATTTAAAACATGCATTACTCATCTCAAGCTATCAGAAAAGGCACAAATTGTCAATAGTATAGTCAATCTTCAACAATATGCTTTATGATAAGCTTGTCCAAAGTTTGTTCCTTAGAATGTTCCTTATATTTCTTATAAAAAGTTGTTGTGGTTCAATAAATTTAGAATATTAGGGGTAAAACAAAGTTTAGCATGACTTTTTTACATGCAAGATTTCTTGAAATTTTTAATATACAAATATGAAGAGTGAAGTTCCAAAAGGAAAATGTAAAATCCAGCATATATTCCAGGAGAACCTATTAACCAGCATGTCAGTCTTCTCTATTGTTCAGTTGACTTAGCATGTTGTTGCTGTTTGCAAAACAACAGTCACGTTATCTGTGCCTAATTGAGCACAATTTACATCAGAACCACTATGCAAGACTAACTTGTAGCAATACCTCACTCTAGAGAGCTTTACAGACTTGCTGTTTTTGTTGTTTAATCCTTTAGTCATGTCTGACTCTCTTGTGACCCCATGGGCTGCAGCCCACTAGGCTCCTCTGTCCATGGGATTTTCCAGGCAAGAATACTGGAATGGGTTGCCATTTCCTTCTCCAGGGCATCTTCCCACGTCTCCTGAACTGGCAGGAGGATTCTTTACCACTGAGCCACTTGGGAAGCCAAACTTTACATGTACTTGTCTTAAAAAGCAAACCAAGGAAATCAAATAAATGAGTCAACTCTATTCTGTCCTCTAGAATATTGGATCAGATAGTATACATGGGGAGAGTAAATGAACACTAAATACTAATTCATTAAAAATGCATTAAATTCTAATGCATTTTAGTGTTGCAATGCTAGAACACTAGTATTCAGTGTTGAAGAATGACTGTGACCCTCAAGGAGTTCCCAGTCTAATAAGATTTGTATCAAGTATCTTGCTTGTGATCCACGGGAATCACTGATACCAATCTTTTTTTTTTTTTCTTTTTATCAAATAAGAACACAAACACAGAGATGTGTTGGTGATATGATGAGCCCAAGTGCAAAGTAGATTATCAGTTGGGAGCAGAAGAGATTCATTTGACTACACTTCCAGTGCCTTATTTAATTGACCTGACTTCCTCTCTGACAAAGTAGTTATAAATAAGAGATTAACTGTTGGAATGAGAAAAATGAGTGGGAGCTAAGAATTTTGGAATATCAAAATAATTTAATTGGATCTCAAATGAATTAAGATGTGTAGGAGTTCAAATTATACCCCAAACACTAAGTCTGCAATAAAGCCAATTTAAGAATAATTTAAACAACCTAAATATGACTGTCTCATGTTAATGGAAAAAATGCAAAAATTGCAGTAAATATGTTGAAAAGAATCTCATTCACATCAAATCATAATTATTAAACTCATATTTCAACAAGGAATCTTGTTGAAGTTGAAATTAACTTGAAATGTGAAAAAATGATCACTATCTATACCTAACTTGAAGTACAGGTATTATTGGGCAGAGAATAAATGCATTGGTTTGATTCCTTTTAATGACCAACATATTTTAGGTGACACAAGTTTTTTTTATTTTTTTCCCCAAGCAATGAGTTCTATCTACACAATTATGGATTGGCACCTTGTTTGTGAAACCTAAATACAGAAGGGGAATGTTCAGTTTTTTTCTTACCTTCTCCCTCACTCTTTTTCTCTCAACTTTTAAGGTTCTCTCTTTTGCCCTTGAAGAACTGAGTGAACCGTACAAAAATCTCAGCTTCTACACTCTTAATTTCTTTTGATTCGAATGAATCTCTGGGATCAAATAAGACTTTTTACACCTTCTGGGAGTAAAGACTTTTTACTCCTTCAGGGAGGCAGCTGGTACCGGGAGTATAACTCAGCACATTCTGCACTGCAGTTTCTCCACGGTAATAGCTAACTTTTGAGATTGTAATTAGTGAGTGACACATGGAATTAAAACCAGTTTATGAGTAGTCTATATCTGTGAGGGAAGAAAAGGAGAATCGGGACAGAGCAAAATGGTCCTTTGTTATTTCTCATGATTCCTGGGTTTTTTACGTGGACAATTTAAGGCCTTCTTTCAACACGTGATTTCTATGACTTAGTGAAGTTAAGTGAAGTGAAGCCGCTCAGTTGTGTCCAATTCTTTGTGACCCCATGGACTGTAGCCTACCGGGCTCCTCCGTCCATGGGATTTTCCATGCAAGAATACTGGAATGGGTTGCCATTTCCTTCTCCTATGACTTAACTGCTTCTAGAATTCTCAAGTCAAGAGGCTTATTTCCTTCTGCATAGATCAAATAAGCCAAGTTCCTATCCAATTCTTGATGCTGCTGGAATGACTCTATTGTCTCATTTTTTTCATTTTTTTATGAAGTATCATTGCTATACAATGTTATGTTCGTTTCTGCTGTAGAGGAAAGTGAATCAGTTATTGCTGTTTGTTGTTCAGTCACTCAGTCATGTCTGACTCTTTGCTACCCCATGAAGTGCAGCACGCCAGGCCTCCCTGTCCATCACCATCTACCGGAGCTTGCTCAAACTCATGCCGTTGGTCAGTGATGCCCTTCAACCATCTCATCCTCTGTCGTCCCCTTCTCCTCCTGCCTTCAATCTTTCCCAGCATCAGGGTCTTTTCAAATGAGTCAGCTCTTTGCATCAGGTGGCCAAAGTATTAAAGCTTCAGCATCAGTCCTTCCAATGAATATTCAGGACTGATTTCCTTTAGGACTGACTGGTTTGATCTCCTTGCAGTCCAAGGGACTCTCAGAGTCCTCTCCAACACCACAGTTGAAAAGCATCAATTCTTAAGCATTTAGCCTTCTTTATAGTCCAACTCTCACATCGATACATGACTACTGGAAAAACCATACTTTGACTAGATGGACCTTGATCGGCAAAGTAATGTCACTGCTTTTTAATATGCCGTCTAGGTTGATCATAGCTTTTCTTCCAAGGAGCAAGCATCTTTTAATTTCATGGCTGCAATCACCATCTGCAGTGATTTTGGAGCCCAAGAAAATAAAGCCTGTCACTGTTTCCATTGTTTCCCCATCTATTTGTCATGAAGTGATGGGACCAGGTGCCATGATCTTAGTTTTCAGATCCCTTTCCCCTTTAGGTCACCAAAGAGCATTGAGTAGAGTTCCCTGTGCACAGTAGGTCCTCATTAGCTATCTGTTTTATACATAGAAGTGTATATATGTCGATCCAAATCTCCCATTTCATCCTCCCCTTCCCCCTCTTGATGTCCATACATTTGTTCTCTACATCTTTCTCTATTTCTGCTTTGCAAATAAGTTCATCCATATCATTTTTCTAGATTCCACATATATGAGTTAATATATGATACTTGATTTTTCTCTTTCTGACTTACTTCACTCTGTATGATAGTCTCTAGGTCCTTCTACATCTCTGCAAATGACACAATTTCATTCCATTTTTGGCTGAGTAATATTCCATTGTACATATGTGTCACATTTTCTTCCTTGAACCACGGAATGCTACCCAGGCATTCAGCTACAAAAGGCAGCTTCAAAGCTCAAAGATTTTGAGCTTCAAAAATAAAGCCCATTTGAAAGATAGATTGAGGAAAGACATTTAAAGCAATTGCCAACATCTTCCCATTCTTCCCTTAGGTAATTGTTAGCATTAATAAGTGAACCAGCAAATAGCTGAGAATGACATTTTTGTGGCCCTTAGCTCCTGAAAGTGAAGGATATTGGATGCTCCTGCTTCACAAACCACTTCAGCTCCTGATTAAGGAATCAGGCAGAGTAGCCTCCTTCTTTGCCCAGTTTCTTTTCCCTCAATGGTTTGGTAGAATTACTTACTTGGCTTAAATAAAAGCAACATTACTTAATTTGTTTGTGTTAACTGTCTGACTTTATGCCCAGTGAACTTATGCCATGACAGCAATTATTCATATCATTAAGTATGAGTTGGATTAACTTTGTTATAAATTACATGTGATGATAATGCTGAGTTTTATTTAAATGAGGCTAATGGTCTTTCTCATCAAATGTAATTATTTGACTTTAAGTATTAAAATTAAGGAAACTTCAGAAGTTGGCAATAATCAAAATTGTTGCAATGCATTGCTGAATACCATTAGAACTAAACTATGCATTTATTTATTCATCCACCCACTTATTCTTGAAGTCAGTTAACATTTATTCAGTGCCTGATACTGTATTATGAATATGAAAGCCATAGGTCCACAGTCTAGGATGGGAGGCATTAAGTAGGCTGACAATTATAACACACTCAGACAGGTTATTAGATAATAAGGATATATGAGGGGCCCCTCAGCCTCACTGAGGAACAGGGCTGGGGAGATCAGGAGAATTCCTGGGGCAGACTACACTGGAGCTGAATCACAGGTGACACGTAAGATTTAACCTCGTAGAGAAATGGGAAGGAAGATGAAAGCAAGGAAATAGCATCATTAGGGGCATAGAAGCAAGAAAGGACAGACATATTTACAGCACTCCAAATATTACTTTGATTATAGACTATGAGATGGAGACAGTGTTGAGTGTGACTGTAGACTAGTGTGTGGTGGAGCAAGTGGAAGAGGTGATGTTGAAGAGAGAGGCAAGAGCCAGATGACAGAGGCCTTTGGATGTCTCTTCCTTAGGAGGGAAGAACAATTCATATAACAAACATTTCAGTTTCTTGGATGGAAGCTAGTCTGTTATGTAATGCTTTTTCATTGCAATAAGTGTTTACCATGCTCCCACTATTCACCTAGAATTGTACTCTGCCCTGTGATGAATATATTTGCTATAAAGAGGTCTCAGATAAAGTTACCATCTCAACTTGGGTTTTTATATATAACATAAAATCGGGAAACTATAACTGGTAGAGTTCAGTTCAGTCGCTTGGTCGTGTCTGACTATTTGCAACCCTGTGGACTCCAGCACACCAGGCTTCCCTGTCCATCACCAACTCCCAAAGTTTACCCAAACTCATGTCCATCACATCAGTGATGCCATCCAACCATCTCATCCTCTGTCATCCCCTTCTCATCCTGCCTTCAATCTTTCCCAGCATCAGGGTCTTTTCCAATGACTCGGTTCTTCGCATCAAGTGGCCAAAGTATTGCAGCTTCAGCATCAGTCCTTCCAATGAATATTCAGGACTGATTTCCTTTAGGATGGACTGGTTGGATCTCCTTGCAGTCCAAGGGACTCTCAAGAGTTGTCTCCAATATTACAGTTCAAAAGCATTAATTCTTCGGCGCTCAGCTGTCTTTATAGTCCAACTCTCACATCCATACATGACCACTGGAAAAACTATAGTTTTGACTACATGGACCTTTGTTGGTAAAGTAATGTCTCTGCTTTTTAATATGCTGTCTAGGTTGGTCATAGCTTTTCTTTCAAGGAGCAAGCATCTTTTAATTTCATGGCTGCAGTCACAATGAAATTGCCAGCATCTGCTGGATCATCGAGAAAGCAAGAGTTCCAGAAAAACATCTACTTCTACTTTATTGACAATGGCAAAGCCTTTGACTGTGTGAATCACAACAAACTGTGGAAAATTCTTAGAGATGGGAATACCAGACCACCTGACCTGCCTTCTGAGAAATCTGTATGCAGGTCAAGAAGCAAGAGTTAGAACCGGACATGAAATAATAGACTGGTTCCAAATCGAGAAAGGAGTACATCAAGGCTATATATTGCCACCCTGCTTATTTAACTTATATGCAGAATACATCATGCGAAATGCCAGGCTGGATGAAGCACAAGCTGGAATCAATATTGCCAGGAGAAATATCGATAACCTCAAATATGCAGATGACATGACCCTTATGGCAGAAAGTGAAGAAGAACTAAAGAGCCTCTTGATGAAAGAGAGTGAAAAAGTTGACTTAAAGCTCAACATTCAGAAAACTAAGATCGAGGCATCCAGTCCCATCACTTCGTGGCAAATAGATGGGGAAGCAATGGAAACTGATGAAGTATAAACATCTTTTTTCCTAATTAAATGTTCTATATTTTAATCAAAATTCATCATCTATCTGTTGAATTAAGATACATCTGGGGTTTTGATTGAAATTGATCAGTGTCTTTCCAATAGGAAGCATCTTCACAGTGTTCTTGTAGTTGTACTTTTCAGCTAATTAACTTGCCAAAGCATAGAATCTCCAAAATGTAGGAGGAAATATAGCAGACTTTAAATCACTATGGTATAAAGTTAGGGAGTTTCCAGGATGCACAGATACTCATAAATTAGGAAATGACATTTAATTCTTGCCATGTTATGGTGAGGAAGTAGTAGCCCTTAATACGTTCTGTGCATGTAGTCCTGCTATCACAGTTCTGCTTTTTTTTTTTTTGGTTTGATGTAATGATGCCACTGGATGGGGCTTCCCTGGTGGTTCAGATGGTGAAGAGTCTGCCTGTAAGGTGGGAGGCCCAAGTTCAATCCCTGGGTCAGGAAGATCCTCTGGAGAAGGGAATGACAACCAACCCAGTATTCTTGCCTGAAGAATCCCATGGGCAGAGGAGCCTTGCGAGTCACAGTCTCCATGGGGTCACAAAGAGTTGGACATGCCTGAGTGACAAACACACACATGCCAATGGATAGCATCTCTGGATGCTACTTTGGTAGCCTAGAGGAATAGAGAAATCTCATCCTAGTTGTGAATCTCAGTATGTAAATTTTGTAATATTCTTGGTCAATTGTTGATTGAGAATCAACTTTACAACAGATGATTTTATACATGTTATTTCTACATTTTTTAACAACATTCAAGGAGCCCTAATTTTTAGGTTAGGAAGCCATGGCCAGCAAAATAGTTATGAGAAGCAAAATAATGGTCCTTTTCTTGAAGCCAAAGCTCTTCCTCCTACTTCACACATACCCACACAAGAAACATTGATTATATATATCAGGCTAGTGTTTCTTCACAAAAGGCTATAGGCTTTAAGGATTTTTCTCCTTTAACTATTTTTTAAATGGAGACAGAATTCACATATCATAATATTCACCCTTTGCTCAGTTGTGTTTGACTTGTGATCCCATGGACTATATGTAGCCTGCTAGGCTTCTCTGTCCATGGAATGCAGGAGTGAGTTGCCATTTCCTCCTCCAGGGGATCTTCCCAACACAGGAAATGAAACTTTGCCTCCTGCATCTCCTGCATATGCAGGTGGATTCTTGACCACTGAGCCACCTGGGAAATCCCTTAAAATGTACAGGTCAGTGGTTTTCAGTACATTTTTAAGTTTGTGCAGCCCTTCATCCTCTAAATTGTGAACACTTTTATCCCCTAAAGAAATTTTGAACCCATTAGCAGTTATTTTTCATTTCTTCCAGCCTCCAGTAAACACGAATTTGTTTTAGTCTGCCTGGATTTACCTATTATGGTCATTATATATAAATTGAATACAATATGTGACTTCTTTAGCATAATGTTTTCAATGTCCACCCATCTTGTAGTACGTATTAATGCTTCACTCCTTTTATTGCTGCATAATATTCCTTTGTATGGATATACCACATTTTGTTTATTGATTCATCAATTGATGTTTGGGTTGTTTCTACTTTTGTCTATATTGAATAATCCTGCTAGGACTTATGGTTTTAGGCTGTCCTAGAAACTTATAATCAGAGGACCTATCACCTTGTCATATGATTATTGTCTTTCTGCCGTTTCATAAACTCTGTGAGTATACAACATATAAGTCTTTTTAGCCATTATATCAAGCTTAGTCCATCCATATAAGAAGCATATGAATGAATAAATTAAAGAAGGCAGTTCTGTAGCTCTAGGTGAGAACTTTGAACTGCGCATCTAGCTTGCCTTGTGTCATTTAACTTGAGGGGCTGTAATCCTCACTCTGTTTAGAGTGTGTGTTTAAAGTTGAGGATTCTGCTCTAGATTTTTCCTGACATTTTTGATTGTTGGGAGAGAGGAGGTTACATTGATATAGCAGCCTCATAATTTGTCTGGTTGAGTGGAGTGTTAACACCTATCAACAAAAGTCAGAGTAAAGCTGGATTTGTTTTGACAGTTTGTGCTGGGAGCACTTGGGACATTTATTAGTAAGGGAAGTAGACCATGATCCTAACTTTGTCTGCTGTCTTCCCAATTAAAGTTGCCTGTCTGGGCCTGTGTCACTGTCCCCCACTGGGATTCTTCCCACTGGGGACACTGGAAAAGTTCATCAGTGTTTGAAATTTATTTTTCCCATTTGCTCCTCTCACTCCCTCCTCACCAAACTGTTCATTGATTCTCTGAACTCTTTCAGGCAGATTTTCTGTGTTGAGTACAGAATGTTGCCTAACTCCCAGTTGTCTCTTTCAAAGATAAGAGGATTTCATTAGGGTGTAAAATACATCTCATGTATTTGTTTTTCAAAGACAGCCCCAGTTGTTAAGGCCTGCCTGTCCTTTGGGACACCTTGCTCAGGTTCTCAGACCCATTTCTCCGTCTTGACCCCAGAAAGCGTTCCTGAGGAGCACTGGGCACCGCGTAGGGAGGCTGTCCTGGCACGTCTGAATGTGGCAAGTGCTCTGGCAGCCTTTGCTTCCCCCCACCACTCTTGCCTCTGCCTCCTCCGCAGCCTAGTGAGAATGACAGGAAGGGAGAAAGGAGCTGCCAGGCTTCCTGCACATGTGTCTGCAGGAGGGAGATGCAGAGGGCTGGCAGCCATCAACTAAGTGGGCTCCATTCCATCTACCTTCTCTGATTACAGTGAAGCAGATTCAGGCTGCTGCCTGTGAGCTGTGATGGGAGCCATAGCTCACAGACAGTTCCTGGAATGACTCTTCTAGACATTGCACCCAATTCTACCCTGAAGCGACTTACAGGCTGATGGGATTGTGAAGCCTAGTCTGTCTGTAGTGCCTGCTTGGTATTTGGATGATAATTTCCATGTTTTTCCATAATTTTCACTATTATATAGACATCAAAAGATATACAGTGAAAACAAAAGATGTCCTTAAAAGTTTGATTTTTTGGTGTGGCATCCCATGGCTTCAATTTGTATGCCATTTTACTACTGTTGATATCTCCTGTTTGGGGGCAGATGGGTTTGGCTTCCAAGTAGCTGTAGTTAAAGGTTGTGATTTAAGACCCAATGTATCCCTAGTTTTGTTCAGATGCAGTGAATGCATTGTTTCATTTAAACTTATGTGCCATATTATTGCAACAGATTCTAGATCCTTCTGGATGGTTCTATAAACATTTATCCTTTTTTCCATGAACTATTAATTCCCAGTCCAGTCTAGGGGAAGCCTGTCAAACTCTGTGTAGCAATCACTGTGACAATAAAATCCTATTTTGAGTCTGAGCCTTCGTGTTGAAATTTCCCGTAAGGCCCCTTCCTTCCTTCTTCCCCTTAAGCAACATCCTGGCATAGCTCATCAGCCCTTCTTGGACCAAATAAAGACCTGTTACAGGCTCTGGGGTTAATCTCTGCTCCAGCCATAGATGGTGTTAACATCTGACACCCATCCTGCAGCTCACTTCCTAAGAAGTCACTGCCATACACGTGGGCGCCATCACTCCTCCTATTGCTGTGGGGCCTCTTGGCCTCCCAGTCTTTGCTCTTGCTTCCATGGCCATTTTAAGAACTGCTGAAGCAATAAAATTTGCTCCAATAAAATTCTTCTGTTTTCATTTCCTTCTCCATTACTCAGAGAGTTTCTGTTGTTACACCTATTTTTTAATTAAACTTTTAGGTTAACCTCCCACTTTCTGGAAAAATTCTCTTGGGATATATCAGAAGAGATTTCAGGGGCATATTTCTACACTGCCCTTCAAAGTAACCACCTCTAGGATCAGAGTCCCAAGATAGATACCAGGCACTTCGACTCTTTCATGTATCTGCATAAATTCCCTCATTTTTAAAAATGTTGAAATCTCTCTGGATTTCCTGGATTCCTTAGTGCTATTCTCCCTAAGGTGGGGAGGAAAGAGTGCCAGGTGCTCACAAAAGGATTTGTTTTGGCTTTATTTAGGATGAACTATGTCATGCTATGGTAACAAACAACCCTAAAATCTTGGTAGCTTAAAATGCAAAGTCAGGGACTTACCTGGAAGTTCAGTGGTTAAGATTTTGCCTTCCAAGATGGAGGGTATGTGTTCGATCCCTGGCGGAGGAGCCAAGATCCCACATGGCCCGTGGCCAAAAATCCAAGAAACATAAAACAGAAGTAATATTGCAAGAAATTCAATAAAGATTTTTAAAATGAGCCACATCAAAAAAAATATTTAAAAGAACAACAGCAAAAAACACAAGGTCATTTTTTGCTTATACTCCATGTCCACAGATAATTGTATTGTGGTTAGAGGCTCTGCCTAATGAATCTTCATTGTCTTAGGCAGCGTCCATCTCACCATGGTGTCCAGGGTTCACTGCAATAGAGAAAGAGCATAGGTGGACACAGCTCTTAGACACTCCCTCCAGGAACTGAGACTCATCACTTCTGTTTCCTTTCACTGGGACAAGAAAGTCTTTAAACAGGAATCTTAGTGAATTCTGGAAGTAAGAGGATGGGGAGTTGGCCAGCAAGTCGCTTAGGAAGAGAATAGAGTGGGCTGGAGCCCAGAGCTCCCACAATTGATTTTCTATTTGTGGCATTTATTGCTTCTTTCAAGGCAGCTAAGGAAACTGCCATCAGTAGGCATGAGCCTGGAACCAAATGATGCCCTTGCAGAGATAAAGCCATGTATAACTTCACCCTGAGTGTGAAGTGCCGCGGGAGTGGGTGGAGTAGTGGAAGTCAGCTTGTGAGGTGACTCTGCTGTGCCTCTCATACACTGATCACTATCTCAGGATTACTGGAGACAGTGGGGATCCTTGAATGTGTGAGGTCCTGCTTACTGCACCTGCCCCGGGGAGCACACCGCATCTGCCCATAGGAAGGACAGCACTCTCTGTGGGTCGGAAGCAAGAATCTGCTGTGAAGCCAATCCAACAGCCACTTGGTGACTTTATGAGAGGCATGTGGCACACCTAAAAGTTGCCTCCAGTAAAACCAAAACACAGGGAAAATGTAACTTTTTCAATGGTACAGGATTTTCAACCCTGCCTAATACTTCTCTAAACTGTTCTATTATTGTATACTATCATTTTGGTTCTTAGGAAGTATGTTAATCATTTTAGCCTCTTGCCTGCTTTATCTGCTTAACACTTACCACCGTCTAAATTTCTAAGTATTTTGCCTGTTTATTTTGTCTGTCTTACCTATTAGAATTCAACCTTCTCGAGGCTTTTTTTTTTTTTTTGCCAACTGTCACATCCCCAGAACTGAGAACAGTACTTGGCATAGAGCAGGCCCTCATCAAATATTTATTAAATACATGAATGAATAGTAGTAACTCTTCTTGAAGCTAGTTTCATAGCTCAAGGATGTGTGGTAATACCTTAAAGCATTGCCTTATTATCTTCTGTGTTAACTTTGTTGATTTTGGAAAAGTTTCCTGATTTGCCTTCATTCACTATTCAATATCGATACTTTTTGAGCACCTACTAAATGCCAGGTATCGTACACATCAGTGAAGAAAACAAAGATCCCCGACCTCACAGAGCTCCATATTCCCAAGGGTTGGGATGGAGGGAGACAGTCAACAAGGCAATAAATAATGTAACATTTAGGGAGTGTAACATGCCATGAAATAAAGAGTAGGTGAAGGGAATTACTTCATGGAAAATCGATGGGGAAACAGTGGAAAGAGTGTCAGACTTTATTTTTCTAGGCTCCAGAATCACTGCAGATGGTGATTGCAGCCATGAAATTAAAAGATGCTTACTCCTTGGAAGGAAAGTTATGACCAACCTAGACAGCATATTAAAAAGCAGAGACATTACTTTGTCCACAAAGGTCCATCTAGTCAAGGCTATGGTTTTTCCAGTGGTCATGTATGGATGTGAGAGTTGGACTATAAAGAAAACTAAGCACTGAAGAATTGATGCTTCTGAACTGTGGTATTGGAGAAGACTCTTGAGAGTCCCTTGGACTGCAAGGAGATCCAACCAGTCCATCCTAAAGGAAATCAGTCCTGAATATTCATTGGAAGGACTGATGCTGAAGCTGCAATACTTTGGCCACCTGATGCAAAGAGCTGACTCATTTGAAAAGACCCTGATGCTGGGAAAGATTGAAGGCAGGAGGAGAAGGGGACAACAAAGGATGAGATGGTTGGATGGCATCACTAACTCAATAGACATGGGTTTGGGTGAACTACGGGAGTTGGTGTTGGACAGGGAGGCCTGGCGTGCTGCAGTTCATGGGGTCGCAAAGAGTCAGGCACGACTGAGCGACTGAACAGAACTGAAGGGAATTAGAAGTGCCAGAGATGGGTTGGGGGAGGAAGCAGCAGAACCTTAATCTGGATGTTGATGGGAAGTCTCATTGATTAGATGAGATTCAATCATGAAGTTGAAGGAGGGAAAAGAACAGACCTCTCCAGCAGATATGGTGGGGTGTAGAGAAAATGACTAGCGCTAGGGCCAAGGCAGGAGGATTGAAAAAGTGTAAGGAGGCCAATATGGCTGATGCTGAGAGAATGGAGGAGAAAAGCAGTAGGACATGGAGTCAAAGTCGGGGCAGGACAGGTAGGGCCACAGAAGCCATTATAAGGACTTGAGTTGTGTGTGTGTATGTTGTTTTGTTTTTGTTTTTGTTTTTGTTTTATTAGTTGGAGGCTAATTACTTTGCAACATTGTAGTGGTTTTTGCCATACATTGACATGAATCAGCCATGGATTTACATGTGTTCCCCATCCCAATCCCCCCTCCCACCTCCCTCCCCATCCCATCCCTCTGGGTCTTTGCTCAGAGTGAGAGGGTAGCCTGGGGAGGATTTGAATAACACGATGTGGCAGAAGTGAACATCCCTCTGGTGCCAGCCTTGAGGATGGGCCCTAGGGCAGGAAAGCGAGAGCCCTCAAGCCTGTGTGTGGCTAAAGCTGAGTCCAGGTTCAAGAAGACAGTGACTTTGAGGGGGACTGTAGTAGTAGAGGTGTTGAGAAGTGGTCAGATTCTACGAATATTTCCACCAAATTCACGTCTGCTGGCTGCTTTCCACTCTGCCTAATTGTTGACAAGGGCAAATTAAGGAACACTGTGAAGCCACTGGGGTCGGCCTCCCACACCCAGACTCCTCTCTCCCCATTCATGTTAACTTCCTTTGCTGAGACCCTTCCTCTCTTGTGACTGTGTTTTGTCCCCTTGTACCCCCTTCCATGTCAAATGAGAGCACCTATTTATTGAAGTAATGTGGTTTGAAATCTATTTGCATTTCCAGCCTTTACTACTTGAATTGTTTAATATAAACTATATGCTCCTCCTTCTCAAGGAGGGGCATGCCTTAGAGCCCAGATGTGTTGGTTTTATCAACTAATGCTTCTTACCTTTCAAGTTTGACCCTAAATCACAGCATATTACAAAACAGAGACATCACTTTCCAAAAAAGGTCCATATAGTCAAAGCTATGGTTTTTCCAGTAGTCATGTATGAATGTAAGAGTTGGACTGTAAAGAAGGCTGAGCACTAAGAACTGATGCTTTTGAACTATGGTGTTGGAGAAGACTCTTGACCTCTTTGTCACAATTTGTGTTATTTACCTAAATATATACTGTCTAAAAATTATACAGCACTTTTCCTCTGATTTTCTAAAGCAATGTTGGTAAACGTACTGGATACCAAACACTGTGTCCAATCCTGAGGTCCACGTGACTGGGTTACATTGTGAAGGACGAATTTAAGAAAGAGAGGTTATTGGAAATTTTTAGGACATCAAGGCATCAGGACTCAGTGGTGGGTGTGAGGAGGGCATAAATGAGAAGATTTAAAGGATGACTCCTGTGTCTGACTTGACAGTGGCTGGAGAGTTTTGTCACAAACTGAGGTGGAAAATGCTGGAAGAGTAAGTTTCAGAGGCACTTATAGTTTGATTTTGGATGAGTTGACCTTGAGGCATTTTTGAGACCTACTTTTCTCAGATGCTTTTGCTGACTACCTACATCAGCATTTCTTCCTCTTCTTAATTTAATTTAAATATTTTCCATATACACAAAAATATATGTATGTATGTGTGTATATCTAGAGGAGGGCATGGCAACCCACTCCAGTATTCTTGCCTGGAGAACCCCATGGACAGAGGAGCTTGGAGGGCTAAGTCCATGGGGTCACAAAGAGTCAGACATGACTGAGCCACTAAGCACATGTGTGCATATGTGTATATACTAATGTGTGTATATACAGATGTATACATATATACTGACATGAGATATTATGCCTTTGGGGACTCTACTGCAATCTTGACCCACTTGCTTCACATAGAAATTCTGGTAAGAGATAGGATAGCTATTTTGAAACCAATTTATACAAAAAGAAAGAACTAAATAGCAAGTATTTCTTAAGCACCAGGTATAGATATATTTATATTTTATTTTATTCTTACAACTAATCTATGATGTGATGTTTTCTCTGTTACACTGATATGTGAAAAAAAGCATACCAAGATTAATAATTTGTTCAACATTCCAATTAAGATTTAAACCCAACCGGCTTTTTATTATTCCTGAGTGAGCTGATAGATGTGTAAACATCCTGTTCATAATTGTGCACATTAAATAACATGTCAGTTGGGAGGTCTTCTCAAATCACTCCATCTCTAACCCTAGAAATATAGTCTAGATGTCCCTTTCTATGAGCTCCCCAAATTCCATGGATTTCCTTTTCCATGGCATCTATTAAATTGCCTTCATACAAACTAAGATTTTTGAGGGCAAAGACTGTTTTGTCTCCATTTCTCATCATAATACTGACCACCAAATCAGTCCAGGTTTTCTGAAGTAAGAGTTAATATCTTCCCTGTTTCAGGGGTACTAAACTGGTATATTTTTGCCTTTTATAGGATCTTGAGTACATATCACCACTGAGTCATTCATTAGTTTGGGGCATCCCTGTTCTAGTGCTACTGTAATTCTGTTCTGAGGAATTCCTTACTAAAAGGAAAGCAATGCCAACAAAGCAAAACAAAACACAGTAGGATAGCAAAACACTCAGGCATGAATCTCAAGATCAATGGAAGTCTGCTAGGAGTAATGGTTTTGAGTAGTCAGTCCTTTCACCTAAAGGGAAGTGAGCTTTTGAGTAAAGGATTGCACGTGAGATGACATTAATCAGCTTCAGATACTGGTTGAAGCTCATACTGGGAGTCAATTTAAAACAACTACTATTGCAAGTCCTGAAGTATATATTTTAGATATATTGTTTCACTTAATCCTCACAATTTTGCGGGATTTCTTTATTACTTAACCTGAGAAAATTGAGAACTAGAGATGTGAGGTCATGTGCCCAGTGATGCACAGCATGTCAAGCCTAGGAATGCCTCCTGCAAAGCCCATGCTTTCCAGAGTAGTGCTATCCATTCACTGGTAATTTCAGAATTGATAAAAGGTGCAACCTTCCAATTTTTCCCTAAAGCACATCTAAAAATTTATATGCCTCAAAATCACTTGGGGATCTTATTAAAATGTTGCCGATTCAATGTGAAGCTCAAGATTTCACATTTCTAACAAGTTCCCAGGTGGTGGCCATGCTTCTGGTCTACAGACCACACTTCACTAAAAGGCATAAGAGACTACTCAAGCTAATCTCCGCTGTGATAGATAAAACAAGGTACAAACTGTTCCCAAACAACAAACAGTGCCAAACCCTAGGGGGAAAAAAGTGGCTGTTGTCATGCTCGGTGCTGCTCTTGAGGACATGCTGGCTTATAAGGGAAGGAGAGATTGATGACACTGGGGGAAAAAAACAAAAGCAGGAAAGAAAGAAAGTGGAGATTTGTCTGCCATACCCTCCATCAGCAGTAACTGCCTTTGGCATGCTGTGTTATTTTTCATTTCTCAATACAGGTTCACTGATTTAGCTGGCTGTTGTGTCAGAAGAAGGACCACATATAAAAATCTCCTTTCATTTTGATCATTCTTGGACATCTAGTCTTTTGTCAAAGCTCTTCCTCTACACAAAACCCTGAGTTAGAGATAGGTGAGATGATGTCCTCTCTTCTCCCAAACTCTTCATGCCCAGTCCAAACTGTTGCAAAACCTAGGATATCTTAGTACTCACGGCTGGAGCGGAACCCTCAGTGAAAATGTACACAAGAAATGGCACAAATGACCACCCCAGCCTCCCAAACTGCTTATTTGTATGTCCTGGTTTTTGGCTTATGGATCAAAAAGTAGTGAATTATATAAGATTCCCATCTTCAGATAATGGATTTGAGCCTTGTGAAACTCAGCATCTCACAAGTAGCAGTGAAAAAGTACTGAAAAGAAAAAAAAAAAAGAAGAAAATGTACTGAGAAGAAAGGAAAGTGAGAGAGAGGAAAAAGGAAGGAAGAAGAAAAGCAATAGAGAAGGCTCATTTATCTTTTATCTTTGCCATTTCAATTACTATTTAATGTTTCATTCTATAGCAGGTGTTTGACAGTATCTTCAGTACCTAAAAAGTATATTTCAGTTAAAAGAGCATTTCCTTCTTACTATCCATAGCATTTTCTTACTATCCATGTATTTTGTCCCATGACATTTATGTTTTTTTATGGCCTCTTAGAACAGATAGGAATAGAAAGTGGAATTAAGAGGCAGCATGAAGTTGTGGCACAAAAACTGACCTAGACACTAAAGCCTGGATGCGATGTTTTTCTCTGTCATTAGCTTGTCTACTGGGGAAGCCAGCTGGGAGTCTATGGGATTCTAAGGTTAATTAAAACCTTGTTCCAAGAACTGTGGAAGTCTGATTGAAGCCCTTCCCAGAATTTATCAGGTTCCCTGGGAACTTATACTTTTATGGTCACCTTATACTCCATTTTCTGCACTGCTGAATGTTTTTTCTTTGCTAAATCTTTTATGCCCAACTAAATGAGAGCCAATGCAGAAGCCAGAGAGATCCCATGGAGAAGGAAACGGCAACCCCACTCCAGTATTCTTGCCTGGAGAATCCCATGGACAGAGGAACCTGGCAAGCTACAGTCCATGGTGTCACAAAGAGTCAGACACAATTCAGCACGCACACAATACAAATGAGAGTCACTCACAGCAGTCACACACATAAGGCTGCTGTGGACAGCGCAACTTCTGAATGTCTGTCAGGGTCAGGGAGCGGTCATATTGCACACAGCTCAACTCTTAACAACTATGCCGCTTTCCTCGTCATCACCAGGGACTTCTCCCCCAGCATAGCACTTCCATCCTTTAATACTGGAGCTCTTTGCTTCTAATTGACAAGCTTAAAACAAAACTGCAAACTCCTCTAATTTCTTAGGGAGAGCACTTTATCTCTAATATTCAGGGTCTCAGAGGAGAGTGAAAGAGTTGGCTTAAAGATCAACATTCAGAAAACTAAGATCATGGCATCCAGTCCCGTCACTTCATGGCAAATATGGGGAAACAGTGGAAACAGTGGCTGACCTTATTTTTCTGGGCTCCAAAATCACTGCAGATGGTGATTGCAGCCATGAAATTAAAAGACACTTACTCCTTGGAAGGAAAGTTATGACCAACCTAGACAGCATATTAAAAAGCAGAGATGCTTTTGAACTGTGGTGTTGGAGAAGACTCTTGAGAGTCCCTTGGACTGCAAGGAGATCAAACCAGTCCATCCTAAAGCAGATCAGTCCTGGGTTTTCATTGGAAGGACTGATGTTGAAGCTGAAACTCCAATACTTTGGCCACCTGATGCGAAGAACTGACTCATTTGAAAAGACCCTGATGCTGGGAAAGATTGAAGGCAGGAGGAGAAGGGGACGACAGAGGATGAGATGGTTGGATGGCATCACTGACTAAATAGACATGGGTTTGGGTGAACTCTGGGAGTTGGTGATGGACAGGGAGGCCTGGCGGGTTGCGGTTCATGGGGTCGCAGAGTCAGTCATGAATGAGAGACTGAACTGAACTGAACTTTCTATCACAATGAACTCCTTTTTATAAAACAAAGAACTCTGATGCCATGCATTACTGCAATAAAGTTTTTAATCTCATTACATGGGTCAATTAACATGAAATCTTTTATCTTTATCGTAGGTAATAGATCAGAACTGAATTGACTCAATTAAGTTTATAGTACTACAGATAAATACATGGGTGTTGCAGATACCCATGCCTGATTTAGTTAAGAATAGGTACTCTACAAAGCCTTAGATTTACAAATTTTATTTGTTAAAATACAGGTTAGTGAAGTAAGTAGAGAAAGTGTCTGGGATTGGAAGGTATGTTGCTAAGAGAGAAACAGGCATGGTGGGTGCCTACTATTCAGTTCAGTTCAGTCACTGAGTCATGTCCAACTCATTGTGACCCCGTGAACTGCAGCACGCCAGCCTTCCCTGTCCATCACCAACTCCCAGAGCTTACCCAAACTCACGTTCATTGAGTCAGTGATGCCATCCAACCATCTCATCCTCTGTCGTTCCCTTCTCCTCCTGCCTTCAATCTTTCACAGCATCAGGGTCTTTTCCAGTGAGTCAACTCTTCGCATCAAGTGGCCAAAGTATTGGCATTTCAGCTTCAGCATCAGTCCTTCCAATGAATATTCAGGACTGATTTTCCTTAGGATCCACTGGTTGGCTCTCCTTGCAGTCCAAGGGACTCTCAAGAGTCTTCTCCAACACCACAGTTCAAAAGCATTAATTCTTCGGCACTCAGTTTTCTTTATAGTCCAATTCTCACATCCATACATGACTACTGGAAAAACCAAACCTTTGACTAGATGGACCTTTGTTGCAAAGCAATGTCTCTGCTTTTTAATATGCTCTTTAGGTTGGTCATAGCTTTTCTTCCAAGGAGCAAATGTCTGTTAATTTCATGGCTGCAGTCACCATCTGCAGTGATTTTGGAGCTCAAAAAATAAATCTCTCATTGTTTCCATTTTTTCCCCATCTATTTGCCATGAAGTGATGGGACCAGATGCCAAGAACTAGTTTTCTAAATGTTGACTTTTAAGCCAACTTTTTCACTCTCCTTCAATTTCATCAAGAGACTCTTTAGTTCTTTTTCACTTTCTGCCATAAGGGTGGTTTCATCTGCATATCTAAAGTTATTGATATTTCTCCCAGCATTCTTGATTCCAGCTTGTGCTTCATCCAGTCCAGCATTTCTCATGATGTACTCTGCATAGAAGTTAAATAAGCAGAGTGACAATATACAGTCTACTGGATCCTTCTCAATTAGTATGGGGACACAGGACTCCTTCCCAAGTGCTATTACTTAGGCAATAGCTTCTTTATTTAACAAACTGAATGGGACCAAATACATACTTTCAGGTACTTTAAATACTGTGATGAAATGTTTTTCCTAATCCAATTGCAGTTAGAAATTCATGAATAAGACTTTTTAAATCATATAAAGCCTTTAAAAATTACTAGAGCAGCATATCAGTACTAGAGAAACTATTGCTGCCAAGTCGCTTCAGTCGTGTCCGACTCTGTGCGACCCCATAGACGGCAGCCCACCAGGCTCCTCCGTCCCTGGGATTCTCCAGGCAGGAACACTGGAGTGGGTTGCCATTTCCTTCTCCAGTGCATGAAAGTGAAAAGTGAAAGTGAAGTCGCTCAGTCGTGTCTGACTCTTCGCCACCCCATGGACTGTAGCCTACCAGGCTCCTCTGTCCATGGGATTTTCCAGGCAAGAGTACTGGAGTGGGTTGCCATTGCCTTCTCCAGAGAAACTATACAAAAAGACAAAAGAAAGTTTATTTGTAAATACTACAGTCAAGTAAAACAAGCATTGTTTTATATTTTACATACTATCAGTATGCTTGCTATAGTCTTATAATCATAACAGCTATACATTTAATTTTGTGTCCTGATACATTTCATAAGCACTTCCCAGCTTCCCTCATAGCTCAGCCAGTAAAGAATCTGCCTGCAATGCTTGAGACCAGGGTTCGACTCTTGAGTTGGGAAGATCCCCTGGAGAAGGAAATGGCAACCCACTCCAGTATTCTTGCCTGGAGAATCCCACAGATAGAGGAACCTGGCAGGCTACAGCCCATAGGGTCATAAGAATTGGGTGTTCAACTCTTTAGACTTAGCGACTAAACCACCACCACTACATGTTCTGCATAGTTTTCATGTTACTGTTCTAAATAAATTTGATCATTGTCTTTGGTTTATATTAAAGCTGTCTATGGTTTTGCATCATTAGAAATAATGTGAATATGATCTACAAATAGAATATATTTTCTTGGAATAAATTTCCAGAGGTTGAATTACTGAATCAAAACCTTATGCCAGTATCTCATGTTCCTACTCTATGGCAAAGAGCTTTCTCTATCAGATAGTATCAGTGGATAATTTAATAAGTGAAAAATAGGATATATCTTTCTGAATTTCCTTTTTACTGATTATAGTCAGTAGAACTTTTTTTCCCTATTTTTAATTTTCCTTTTAATTTAGTATTTATATCTTTAGTACATTTGTCTGTTGTCATTTTATTGTTTCCTTACCCATTTGTGGCTATCAAAAGGCTTTTTTAGAATTATAAGAATGATTAGGCTAAGTGGCACTTTGTTTAAAGACTAGACTATATCTGATGAGAGTTCTTTGCTACAAAAACCAAAGGGAAGTGGAATCCCATTCCACCCTGGCATGTGTTGACTTCTTTGGCAGATTTCAAAGCTGTCTGTGGGCCTCATGTCAGTGTGACCTAGAAAGGAATGAAAGCGCAGTCAGCCCAGGTCGCTGTCAGAGCCATAACCTTCACTCTGAGTTCCTGTTTCCCTAAGGTTGGCCTCAATATAGATTCCACATTCTCGAGCAAAGTGCATCATCGGATTTATTTTCTTTTTGCTTTGTCAAAGCAGATTAATGCACATGGAGGTTAGAGACTGCCTGAGAATAAATGGTAGAGAAGGAAAAACTCATTTTGGGATCGCCATGTCATTGACCAGTCATCTCCTGCCACCCACAGAAACTTCAGGATGTTCCTGTGTACCTCGTGTTCTGGACCTTTCAAAGGCTCCTCTTGACCATTAAAACCTTCCTGTCAATTATCTTCTTTCCTCTGAATCCTGTTGTCTGTCAGCTGTTCACTGCAGTGTCCTTGGGTTAGGTTTTATCCATTTTGAATTTGCCCATTTTGAAAGAAACATAAAAACCAAGATGTCTCTTTGATTTTGCTCATATGCCTGTTTTACTTGCTTTCACTATCAGTTCTATTAAAAATCTATCTTTTTACAAATGAATTTATTTATAAAACAGATTCACAGACTTAGATAACCTATGTTTACGGGGTAGGGTATGGAATAGTTAGGGAGTTTGGGATTTACATATATACACTGCTATATTTAAAATGGATAAGTAACAAGGACTTACTGTACAGCACAGGGAAATCTGCTCAATATTATGTAACAGCCTAAATGGGAAAAGAATTTGAAAAAGAATAGGTAGGTGTATATCTATAATTGAATCTCTTTACTATACACCTGAAACTAACACAACATTGTTAATCAACCATATTCCAATAGAAAATAAAAAAAATTTTAAATCTGTATTTTAAGATTCTTTGCACATATTTTCTTGTCTACAAAGATTTCCCCGGTTGATTTTCTCAATTGAATCATATCTCTTCTAGCTTTGATCCCCTCTGGTATATTTTTACGAATATATGTATTTTATGTGTATATATACTGAATTATAATTATTATCTTATTCATCCTTTGCCTCTGTGGGTTATATACTCTTTAAAACAGATTTGTTTTTAACTTTCTCAAAACTAATTAATACATTTCATTCATGTAGTAAGTTCTCAATGGTTGTTTAATTGAGTAATTTGATACTAGTGGTTAGAATTTTAAGTGCTTTGGCAAACTGAAGCAGAGGAAGGCATTTTTGCCCCACAGATTATTTAATTCAAGTGGATGCCAAACATGGCTTATAGGAAGGACAAACAGTCGTAAAACAGCCCCTTAAGGAAAGCTAAAATCAAGTTTTAGCTGGTTTGGTTGTGATCACTCATACCAATATCTTTAAAAGTCAGTCTTATACCTTAACTTTATAGGAGACAAAATTGCTGGTCAAAATGAGTAGGAAAGGATCTTTGAATACTTACCCAGCTAGTAAGATGTAATTGTTCAGAAATCCCTTGAGTAAATGTTGTGTTCTTCTGGCCATAGGTATTGTTTTAGATCACATGGTTTTACCTAGACAAATAGTGATGCCATGAGACTAATGCAGGAGTTTCACCCTACCCTTTTTTTTTTTTTTTTGAGGTTTTTTTTTTTTTCATTTATTTTTATTAGTCGGAGGCTAATTACTTTACAATATTGTAGTGGTTTTTGTCGTACATTGACATGAATCAGTCATGGATTTACATGTATTCCCCATCCCAATCCCCCCTCCCACCTCCCTCTCCACCCGATTCCTCTGGGTCTTCCCAGTGCACCAGGCCCAAGCATTTGTCTCATGCATCCAACTGGTGCATGCATCCAACTGGACTGGTGATCTGTTTCACACTTGATAATATACATGTTTCGATGCTGTTCTCTCGAAACATCCCACCCTCGCCTTCTCCCACAGAGTCCAAAAGTCTGTTCTGTACATCTGTGTCTCTTTTTCTGTTTTGCATATAGGGTTATCGTTACCATCTTTCTAAATTCCATATATATGCGTTAGTATACTGTATTGATCTTTTTCTTTCTGGCTTACTTCAGTCTGTATAATGGGCTCCAGTTTCATCCACCTCATTAGAACTGATTCAAATGAATTCTTTCTAATGGCTGAGTAATATTCTGTTGTGTATATGTACCACAGCTTTCTTATCCATTTGTCTGCTGATGGACATCTAGGTTGCTTCCATGTCCTGGCTATTATAAACAGTGCTGCCATGAAAACTGGGGTGCACGTGTCTCTTTCAGATCTGGTTTCCTCAGTGTGTATGCCCAAGAGTGTTATTGCTGGGTCATATGGCAGTTCTATTTCCAGTTTTTTAAGAAATCTCCACACTGTTCTCCATAGCGGCTGTACTAGTTTGCATTCCCACCAACAGTGTAAGAGGGTTCCCGTTTCTCCACACCCTCTCCAGCATTTATTGCTTGTAGACTTTTGGATAGCAGCCATCCTGACTGGCGTGTAATGGTACCTCATTGTGGTTTTGATTTGCATTTCTCTGATAATGAGTGATGTTGAGCATCTTTTCATGTGTTTGTTAGCCATCTGTATGTCTTCTTTGGAGAAATGTCTGTTTAGTTCTTTGGCCCATTTTTTGATTGGGTCATTTATTTTTCTGGAATTGAGCTGGAGGAGTTGCTTATATATTTTTGAGATTAATCCTTTGTCTGTTGCTTCATTTACTATTATTTTCTCCCAATCTGAGGGCTGTCTTTTCACCTTGCTTATAGTTTGCTTTGTTGTGCAGAAGCTTTTAAGTTTAATTAGGTCCCATTTGTTTATTTTTGCTTTTATTTCCAATATAACTCTTATCTTTTGTGAAGAGCTTTTAAGCCAGAGCTCCAGTGCTGGCTCTTGGGGAAGACCCTACTTCACTCCTGTTAGTCTATTGAGATGTATCTGTACAAGAAACGATTTCTGGAAGTGAAACTTTCATCCAGAATTACTAATAGTTCTTGATTTTTCAAAACAATTAGTGCACAACTAGTTTAGTCTTTATCCTGGCAATCTTGGTTTTTTCTTTCTTTTTAATTGGAGTATAATTGTTTTGTAACCTTGTATTAGTTTCTGGTATACAACAAAGTGAATCAGCTATATGTATACATTATCCCCTCCCTCTTAGGCCTCCCTCCCACCCATCCCCCATCCCACCAGTCTTGGTTTTTCAATTAATAAAAGATTAAACATTAAGGATTTAGACTTTCTGTTTTAATGTATTTCAAAGAAACACTCTAGGCAGGTCTCTTTCTTATATTGTTAGAGTGTACTATAAACAAGTCAGTTATTTTCAACAGCTTTTCAAACCAAGCAATTATTTTTTAATAAATTTATATTAATAGCTATTAATTAGCACTATTCTAAGCACTAGAGAGTACTATAAAGATGGGGAAGATCTTGTCCTTATTTTAGATACATTGAGGCAATATATTTCATAGTACAAGCCTGTTTGTGGAAGGCCATGTAATAGAGGTCAAAATGCTGTGAGTTCATTAGTAGAAGAGATGTAAACCATAGACCCTATATCTAGCCAGTTGTGCTCATAGAACTTTTCAGGAGAAAAATATTTGGGTTTCAGCTCACTTTTTAGTCACTGGAGTCCAGTTAAGTCAATTTGAAATTAGGAGCAGTGGACCTGGCTGATTTTCTTCACTCTAGATCAGTGAAATGAAGGTTTAAGACACAGTTTTACAGCTTTTTCAACTTCTGGAAAAAACATCACCTTCACTGTGATTAGTGCTTTCACTCATCAGCGCTATAAAATAGTCTCCATGTTTATAATAGCCAGGACATGGAAGCAACCTAGATGTCCATCAGCAGATGAATGGATAAGAAAGCTGTGGTACATATACACAACAGAATATTACTCAGCCATTAAAAAGAACACATTTGAATCAGTTCTAATGAGGTGGATGAAACTGGAGCCCATTATACAGACTGAAGTAAGCCAGAAAGAAAAACACCAATACAGTATACTAATGCATATATATGGAATTTAGAAAGATGGCAACAATAACCCTATATGCAAGACAGAAAAAGAGTCACAGATGTATAGAACAGACTTTTGGACTCTGTGGGAGAAAGAGAGGGTGGGATGATCTGAGAGAATAGCATTGAAACATGTATATTATCAAGTGTGAAACAGATCACCAGTCCAGGTTGGATGCATGAGACAAGTGCTCAGGGCTGGTACACTAGGATGACCCAGAGGGATGGGATGGGGAGGGAGGCGGGAGGGGGGTTCAGGATGGGGAACACATGTAAATCCATGACTGATTCATATCAATGTATGGCAGAAACCACTACAATATTGTAAAGTAATTAACCTCCAACTAATATAAATTTAAAAAAAGAAAAGAAAATAATCTCCATTCCTGCATCACCAACATAGTGGACCACAGGCAATCTCTTGTACTCTTGTAAATGTGTACTCACTTGCTCCTGATGTGATTTTTGTGGTCTAGATACTTGTTTCTGAGTTCTGAGTTACTGGGAAAGGCCAATGGTAATGAGAAACACAATCATGTAATAAAGCCTTTTAGATGTCACAAAATTTAAACTCTACAAAACTGTCTTGTCTTGTCTTCTGGTTCCTCTTTTCCTTCTCTTTTTCTTACACTGAAATTCTTACAGATCAGCATTGCAAAGCTTCTACACAAGGAAGGATATGATTACTGAATTGAGAGAAAAGTAAATTAAGGTAAAAGACCAGATTGACATTTAAATTTAATAAGTTTACATTATATGCAAAGACTCTAGATTTTGTTTGGGAAGTATGCCCTCTCCTACATGACTAAATGATAGTGTGACTAGTCTAAGCCAGGCATAATTTCACATTGTCTGTGACAATTAAGGGTTAGGAAGGAGCATATGACATCTGAGACTATTATTGTTGTTCAGTCCTAAGTCATGTCTAACTCTTTGAGACCCCAAAGACTGCAATACTCTAGGCTTCCCTGTCCTTCACCATCTCCAGGGTCTGCTCAAATTTATGTCCATTGAGTTGGTGATACCATCTACCCATCTTATCCTCTTTTGTCTTGTCTTTTTTGCCTTCAGTCTTTCTGAGCATCAGGGTCTTTTCCAATGAGTCTTCTCTATGCATCAGGTGGCCAAAATCTTGCAGCTTCAGCTTCAGTATCAGTCCTTTGAATGAATATTCAGGGTTGATTTCCTTTAGGATTGACTCGTTTGATCTCCTTGCTGTCCAAGGGAATCTCAAGAGTCTTCTCCAGCACCACAATTCACAAGCATCAGTTCTTCAGTGCTCTGCCTTCTTTATGGTCCTCTCACATTCATACATGACTACTGGGAAAACCATAGCTTTGACCATACTCTGTTGGCAAAATGTCTCTGCTTTTTAATATACTGTCTAGGTTTGTCAAAGCTTTCCTTCCGAGGAGCAAACATCTTTTAATTTCATGGCTACAGTCACCATCTGCAGTGATTTTGGAACCCAAGAAAATAAAGTCTGTCAGTGTTTCCACTTTTCCCCCATCTATTTGCTATGAAGTGATGGAACCGGATACAGTGATCTTAGTTTTTTAATGTTAAGTTTTAAGCCAGGTTTTTCACTCTCCTCTTTCACCTTCATCAAGAGATTCTTTAATTCCTCTTCACTTTCAACCATTAGAGTGGTATCATCTGCATATCTGAGGTTGTTGATATTTCTCCTGGCAATCTTGATTCCAAGTTGTGATTCATCCAGCCTGGCCTTTTGCATGATATACTGTATATAGAAGTTAAACAGGGTGACAATAAACAGTCCTGTTGTACCCCTTTCCCAGTTTTGAACCAGTCAGTTGTTCCATGTAAGATTCTAACTGTTACTTCAAGACCTGGGTTCAGGCTTCTCAGGAGACAAGTAAGGTGGTCTGATATTCCAGACTCTTTAAGAATTTTCCACAGGAGACGTCCCTGGTGGTCCAGCGGCTAGGACTCCACACTCACAATGCAGGGGGCCTGGGTTCAAACCCTGGCCAGGGAACTAGATCCTGCATGCTGCAACTAAGACCTGGCACAGCCAAGTAAATAAATAATAAAATAAGTATTTTTTTAAAAAAAAGAAGAATTTTCCACAGTTCGTTTTGGTCCACACAGTCAAAGGATTTAATATAGTCAATGAAGTAGATGTTTTTCTGGAATCCCCTTGCTTTCTTTATGATCCAATGCATGTTGGCAATTTGAGCTCTAGTTCCTCTGCCTTTTCTAAACCCAGCTTGTACATCTGAAAGTTCTTGGTTCACATATGGCTGAAGACTAACTTGAAGGATTTTCAGCATAACCTTGCTAGCATGTGAAATGAGTACAGTTGTACAGTAGTTTAAACATTCTTTGGCATTGCCCTTCTTTCAGACTAGAATGAAAACTGACCTTTTCCAGTCCTGTGGTCACTGCTGAGTTCTCCAAATTTGCTGTCATATGAGTGCAGCACTTTAACAGCATCATCTTTTAGAATTTTAAGTAGCTCAGCTGGAATTCCATCACCTCTACAAGTTTTGTTTGTAGTAATGTTTCCTAAGGCCCACTTTCTTCTGTGTATTCTTGCCACCTGTTCTTAATGTCTTCTGCTTCTGTTAGGTCCTTACTGTTTCTGTTCTTTATCGTGCTCATCCTTTCATGAAATGTTCCTTCATATCTCCAGTTTTCTTGAAGAGACCTCTAGTATTTCCCATTGTATTGTTCTCCTCTACTTCTTTGCCTTGTTCATTTAAGAAGACCTTCTTATTTCTCCTTGCTCTTCTTTGGAACTCTGCATGCAAATGGGTATATCTTTCCTTTCCTCCTTTGCCTTTCACGTCTCTTCTATTCACAGTTATTTGTAAGGCCTCCTCAGGCAACCATTTTGTTTTTCTGCATTTCTTTTCCTTGGGGATGGTCTTGATCTTTGCTTTTTGTACAATGTCACGAACCTGCATCCATAGTTCTTCAGGCACTCTGTCTACCAGATCTAATCCCTTGAATCTATTCATCACTTCCACGATGAAATCACAAGGGATTTGATTTAAGTCATGCTTGAATGACATAATGGGTTTCCCTACTTTCTTCAATTTAAGCCTCAATTTGGCAATAAGGAGCTCATGATCTGAGCCACAATCAGCTCCAGGTCTTGTTTTTGCTGACTATAGAGAGTTTCTTCATCTTTTACTGCAAATAAGGAGCTCATGATCTGAGCCACAATCAGCTCCAGGTCTTGTTTTTGCTGACTATAGAGAGTTTCTTCATCTTTTACTGCAAATAATATAATCAATCTGATTTCGGTTTTAACCATTTGATGATGTTCATTGTTAGAATCATTTCTTGTGTTCTCATATGGCATAATAAAATACTCCCATCATTTTGTCCATTCAAGTCAGATTTTCTTACTTGCAGCCAAAGCCATCCTGATCACTGAGGTACCATTTGCTGGAGGAGGCTGAGAAATATCACAGACATTTTTTTCCATGCTGCCATGATTCGAATATGTTCCTCTCTGAGTTATGTCACTGAGGCTGCTGTTGACTAGAGATCTGCTTTTTGGAGGGTGTAACACATTCACTGTTTATCTCAGCATTTAATAAAACTCGTGTGTCACCAAGCTCCTGAGAATGTAGCAAATGAAACAGCAAGGTTTGATGGTGAGAGAGGAGCCAGGAAATACTGGAGAATAGGAAAATACCTGGAAGAGCAGTTTGAAAGGATGGGTTTCAGAATGGGTGAGCTGTGACAGCACCAGGGAAGCAGTGGGAGACACGCAGGAGGAAGGGCAGAGGCCAGAATGCGCAAGAGGCCAAGAAGACTTATCCCAAATGCAAGTCTGAGAATCCAGAGCTGCCCACAAAGGCATGGTTCTGATCGGGGACACAGGAACCTGCAAGATTTCTCATTTAAGCTTGGGGATTCAGTGCTTCCTGTGTTTCCCCCTGTATAGATGCTATCAAGTTTTACCTGTCATGGTTTTTCTGGTTGGCTGAAGAAACTCAGCCTCCATGACATAATGGGATTTAATCCTTTGGCAAAATATTTATTTTTAACAAGTAGACTCTGGGTCTAATAACTTTGGCATATACAATTTGATTTGGGTTTGATAAAGGTGTATTGATTTCAAGTCTGGGAAAGAGTATTTTCTTCTCTCCTTTTTTCCCTCCCTCCGGCTACCCACCATCCTCTTTAAAAAAAAAAAAAAGATTGTTTTCTTCTTTGTGTTCCATAGTAATAGAAAGTTATTTTTTTCTTTTTTTAGATGTTAATACATTTTATTTATTAAAATACACAGATTGTAAGTGGTCAGCTCAATAAATGTTTACATACCTATGTAAAACAATCTAGAACAAGTTTTAAAATATTTCATTTCTTCTAGAAAGTTCCCTCATGGTCTTTTCAGTGAAGATCCACCCCCCTCCTCAATCAAAACTGCTATTCTGACTTCTTATGAATTATTTTTGCCCATTAATGAATTCTGTATAAAAGAAATCATACAGTACGAGGGGTGGGATGAATTGGGAGATTGCGATGGACATTTACACACTGTTGATACTATGTGTAATATAGATAACTAAAGAGAAACCTACTAAATAGCACAGGGAACTCAATAATCTGTGGTGACCTAAATGAGAAGGAAATCCAAAAAAGAGGTGACATATGTATACATATAGCAGATTCAATTTGCATTACAGTAGAAACTAACACAGCATCGTAAAGTAACTATACTCCAATAAGAATTTTAAAAAAGAAAATATTAAAATTAAAAAATATCTGTGTAACAAGATGGATAAATCTTGCTGACATTTCATTTAGCAAAAGAAGTCAGACACATAATACCACCTACTATATTTTTTTTTCTTTTGGTGGACATAGAATGAAAAACATCCACAGAAATATATTCTGTGAAGGCTGAGGACAGGTACACCCTCTGGAGTCATACTACATCCCATTTTCTAAACAGAATCTTGCCAACTCTCCGCTTAGTCGGAAGCTGATGTACTCCCTCCAGGTGCTGCCCACATGGGCAGATAATAAGGTTCTGCTAATGTGCAATTAAACTTGAGAGAAACCACTGAAGCCCACTCTTTTCTGGGAGCAGAGAGTCTTTCCCATCAATTCTCCAATGAGCCACCCATGTCCTCCTGGCCCCTCCCTTCTGGGTCCTGCTAAGCATTAGCTCCTGGCTCCATTTCACCTCTGCCTATTTGCTCCTCTTATGCTAATCCCAGGAATTCCATTTGCTACTTTTACAAGGGGAAGAAGAGGTAAATCAAGAGATGAAGTTGTTTTGGAGATCACCTTAAGGTAATTTCAATAATAAATGACTACAGGACTGAGTTTCACAGCCTAATTATAAATGACTACTTGAGTGGATGGGCTTCTCTTCAAAGCACTTGGAGTTATGGCTTGCTCTTAGCCTGGTACTATTTCAAAAATATGCCTTAAGTTTATCACGCAGCCCATGAGTGACCAGTATAATTAAGTTGCCAAAGAGCTTCCCACTCATCCCGCCTTGTCACCCTCTCTTTTCAATTACTGCAAAGTTTCTGCAATATTCAGCTTAGTGCCTTCAGCTTCCTACACTTGATCCAGGCAAATGAGGCCAGAGTAAACAGATGGTGTGGCCACAGACCTCCCACAGGCCAGCAGCCTTAGATGCTATTGGATGAGAAGAAAATGCTAGGATTGTAGAGCTTTGGAGTCCATGCTGTCCATATCTTTACAAGTCGGAATCATAGGTCTTTCAGTCTGAGCAATGGGATCACCTGAGCTTTGTGAGATAGTGCCCAGGGCAAGAAATAATGATGTAAAGGACATCAGCAGAGGAATTCAAAATTTTAATAAATAATTACACTTTTGTTAAGGTGAAAATTAGTTAATCTGGCACTCTATCAGCTTGAACCCTCAATTAAGTAGTAATTATGCCCAACTATAGTAAAACACAATTAATGCCTATAATGAGGGCCCTGAATCCTTGCAATTATTGGACGACTTCTGAATCACCCAAGAGAGATACCACTGTGATCAGCAGAGTCAGTACTACATTTATTATATACTTCCTTTTTAAAAGAACTTAGTCCTGTAGTGATAATTGACAATCATATGAAACTTACTCTTGTATCTTCTATTGGGATACTGCTGAGAGTCCTGTGTACACAGGGCATCAATTTCACCTGTGATTCTCATGAACCAATTTTTTAAATGTATTTCTATTTTTTTAATTTTTATTGGCGTGCAGGTGATTTATAATGTGTTAGTTTCAGGCGTACAGCAAAATGAATCACTTATACATGTATCCATATATCCCCTCTTTTTAAAGATTCTTTTCCCTTATAGGTCATTATAGAGTATTAAGTAGAGTTCCCTCTGCTATACAACAGGTCCTTATTAGCCATCTATTTTATTTATAGTAGTGTGTATATGTCAAGTCTAATCTCCCAGTTTACTCTTTCCTCCCTGCTGTGAACCAGTTTTTATATCTTGTTGATTATCTGACTCTATTGACTTGTATAAACAGTCTTGGTTTCTGTTTTGCTTTAGCCTGTTGGAAGCTCCATATCTATAACCTATTGTTGACTATATGGGTAGGATATTAATCTCATTCCTCCATTTTATTCGCAGCTAGTTTTCCTCATTCCCTTGTTCCCTCAATTATTTTATCCTTTTTTGTATGTGTTCTGGTAAACTATCTCATCTTGTCTGTAGCATCATCGGAAATATAAATACTGTGTTTCCTTCCCAGAGCCATGCTATTAATATTTTGTGAATGCAGCACTAAGTGAATGTCTGCTAAGAGTTAGATTTTATGAGAACCATGAAATGAAACTGAGTTCCTTCATGCAATTTTATGAATAGATAGCCATCCACTTTTTGTAGAGTTATGTCTTTAAAACATGAAAATGATTTAAAACTCCTGAATGGATACATGCTCCCCCACCCACCAAAGCTGGGATATTCAAACAGTTTTTCTATGATGTCTATTACCTAATACAGACCATTATATGGCTTTAAGTCTCAGCAATCTGACTCTAAGACAGAGTCTGATTTTTTTTTTGTAATGCATTGTAAGATACTATATAAAGAAGAGAATAAATTATGCAGCTAATTAAACCTTGAAAGTCCTGTCTTGGTCACAGTCTCATTATCCACTTTTAATGGATCATTGTATAGCATTAATACTCATTTTTTAAAGTCTGTACCCTTTCTGAAAAATGTGTTTACACAAAAAGTTGAGCAAGAATTTTTTCCTAAATAAACTGATGATGAATAAGTGGGCCACGTGCTTTCACTGGTGTCTTTTGGGGTGACAGAAAACAAAACCAGTCAGAATAACAGGGGTGTCAGGTAAAAGCTGGAGCCATCCCAAGTCCCCATGTCTCTCGGGAACGGTAAGCCCAACTCCATTAGTACAGAATGAGAGGCCATTTGGGTAAATACAGCCACATAAATATATCATTAGGCAGTTTTGTAAAATTCACATTATTTACTCAAGCAAATATGTAATTAGAACATTTTTTAAAACACAGATTATCTACCAGAGAGATCCAAACTGTTCCTTTGGAGCATTTAAGCCTATTGGGTAAAACTGTAATTAGGCCATTAATTAAACCCAAATCATATTATTTATTAAAAGGTGCTTTGCTGATCTGATAAGCATTTTCTTTTCTCTTTTAAGGCATTTTAATAATTGATTATTGTAAACCCCTTGGCTATCACTTGCCCTTCATTCATTCCTTTCTGATTTGCTTCTTGTTTTATTTTATGATGATGGTTATAGATTTAGATTTCCCTGGGGGTAGTATGTACAAAAATGCCTGATCCAGCACCAACACCCTCCAACACTGCATAGCCCTTCAAAGATGTGAGGATGAAAAACCAGCCCACTGTTTTTGTAAACTACATCCTCTTTGAATTTTTCTTTTTAGAGAAGGAAGTAGTTACTAGGATAATTATCCTTTTACTTTTTCTCACTGTTACACATGGACTTGATGTGATCATGTTTCTTTAAACTTCTAAAGCAGTGAGGTTGTGTGAACTTTCTCAAAATGGATTTGTTCTGAACCAAGTCAGCTCCCTTTTGGGGGCCATTTTTGTGACCAAAGCATGCATGTGGTAAAATGTTGAGTTCAATGTAGCCTTCCGTTTGTGGTCTTGCAAGAGAGAGATGACCCATGTAGAAATCAAGCCTTAATCCATCTGTGGTTTGTGTGGACTTCCAAGCAACACAGGTCCCTAGGATTTTAATGGGCAGATGTGAGAAAAGGATAACCTGCTTTTGGCTGGCCTTGCTCCAATCTAGTTGCCACATTATAGCTAGTGTTTGGGTTTAATTTTTGTTTTTTCTTTCTAAAAATGCTATCAATCAGTTTCCTAAAAGCTTAAAGTTGTTTTTTGCTCTGAGCCATCGTTTTGCTCTAGCCTTTGTGTGGAGCCCTGCCTGTCTCTGGTCTCTCCTTTGCCCAGGCAACTCAAAGTTTCGGTGCAGTGTGGAATTATTAATAATAACACAGAAGTGGGAGCAAGACTGTCTAGGTTTGCATCCAGTTCTCCTTCTATTTAGCTGAGCAAACTTGGCAAGTCACATACCTTCCTTGTTCCTCAGTTTCCTTATTTACTTCCTTCTTAACATTAGTAGGAATCACTCTACATAAAGAACCTAGTGATCACTATTACTTAGGTCTTTTGTTTCTGAGAAAACTTCCTGAACTCTCTGTATCTTGGCTTTCGCTGGAACCTCTCCTGATTTAACCCCTACCATAAATGGCATTGTACTTAACTGATTACCTTTCTTTTACACCAAATACTCTATGAGCAAAGAGATGAAGTCCATCTTTTGTAACATTCTATCTATAACTCCCAGCACACTCCTGGCTCCAGGAACACCTATATTGCTCAAGGACCGTACTAGATGCCAAGGATACATTAGTAAACAGAAAAGACATAGCTCACCCTCATGTAGCTTTCAGTCTGCTAGGGAGATACTGAGCCAATAATTATGCCAAAAATAGAAAACTGCAGTGAGACAAATGCTATAAAGGTTAGGTATATAGTTTCATCGGATTCTAAAATGGAGGGTTCAGTCTCATATGGGAATTGAAATAAACATCTCTGAAGAAGTGATGCTCAGATAAAATCTGAAGGATAAGTGGTTACTAAGTGAAGAGGAAAAGAGAAAAACACATTTCAGGTAGATTAATAGCTTGTGCTAGCATCCTAGGTATGAAACCTGCAGGTGTGATGAACTGCAAAAGATCCACGTCTTCCAAGTGGGGACACTGAGGAAAAGATAAATGCTAGATATAGCTGGAGAGAGAGACAAGGACCGTTCATGGAAGGCACTGAAGCTCTCTGTGCCTCAGGTTCCTCACCTGTAAAATGCAGATGGTGATAGTTACATGAGGTTTATGCATGTGAAGTACTCAGTAGACTTCCTAACCGCTGTTCAGAAGTGATTTTAAATTTAGTGATGGTGATGACAACGATTAGAAAATCAGGAAAAACATTATTTCTTTTTACCATAGCAAGAAATGAAATAACTAGTTTCCATCAGAATATATACTAAGGAGAGGAAAATGGAGTCTACTTAGTAGCAAAGATGAAGAAAGCACAAACTGGAAGTATGCCTCATTCTCTGCATATTTCGATATCTGCTTTTTAAAACAGATGTTTATTGAGTTTTTTCCATCTGGTACCAGCTTGATTGTGTGAGTGTGTGTGTATGTGTGTTGGGCATCTATGTAGATACATATCTGGGTTAGGCATCTTACACCTTGAAAATAGTGTTAGTTGCTCAGCCGTGTTCAACTTTTTGCAACCCCATGGACTGTATCCCAGCTGGCTTCTCTGTCCATGGGATTCTCCAGGCAAGAATACTAGAGTGGGTTGCCATACCCTCCTCCAGGAGATCTTCCCACCCCAGGGTTCGAACCCAGGTCTCCTGCATTGCAGGCAGATTCCTTACTGTACATTCCACAAAAGAACCTAGCCTTATCCTCCATTCTTTTGATTACTGAAGCCTGAGGCTTTATCAGTCATATGTAATCCTTGGTTTTGCCAGGCTATGTTAATTGCCTGTTGTTCAACTTTTATCAAAATCTTTGTTAAAAACAAAGTGACTGATATTATTGGAGAATTACATTAAAGATAATCAGTTTGACATTTCCTCCAAGTTCTTTAAAATTTACCCCAGTTCATCAGGCTATGAAACTGGTAGGTTTATAACTCATTATTGTAACTTTGTGAAATTGCTTCTTAACTGTTCTGTGTACTGGGCCCTCTGTTTGCCTCCAGGCACGCTACAAGAAGGAGCTCTGTGGAAGTCACTCTTCGGAGTTCCCATGGGAGATTTTTAATCTCAGACCTTTTCATAAACCGTAGACATATTATTAGTAATAAATGCTCTGATTTGGGGAACTAATTATGTTTCTCATTTTGCTCTGGCTGGTGGCTAATGTGTCTGTAACAGAATTAGCAAGTATGTATGATGTGTTAAGTATCTTCTCCTTACCCCTCTTTACTACACATAGCTTGGGGCTCTGGGACCTGACCTGGATGGACTATATTGAGACCTTCTGTCCTTGGGCTTCCATTAGATTTGGTCCATGAAAGGTACCAACAAAAAGATCTAAAGTTGGGAAGAGAGAGACTAGGTACTCATTCCATGACCTGTGCAGGTCTGGACACTACAGGTGAGCTCCTTCCCTTGGTAAGTTCACAGCTTCTGTCAGGCTGCCTTAGAGTTCTTTCTCTGGGTTCTAGTCACCAGCATTCAGGTCTAGAGAAGTCAAAACTGGTGGAGTTGGTTTAGTTATCTTCCCAGAGGCACTTCACTACCCACTTTTTCCATTTCTTAAGCCTTTCTAACACTTTGGCAAATCGTCCCTTTATTCAACCTCTCCTTAATAGATTCCATTTGAATGTGCCATCGGATTCCTGCTGAGACCCTGACAGATAGACTCTAGCAACTGTGCCAGGCACTGACTAACCGCCTTTGATTTTTACTCTGTTCTCTTTTATTTATGGATTTATCTTTTATTCCTTTGAATTATAAATACCTCTATTCTATAAAGCACCTCAAAAATTCTTTGGCAGAGAGTCGAGGTGTAAATAAACAAATGCATACGCAAATAAATATGAGAGGTGCTCTGCTCTATGCTGGGAATGAAGACAGTTAAGTCCTAGTCCTTGGGGGAAATGACAGACTGTGGGGAAGATGTTCAAGGAAAGCAAATAATCACAGTGCGTTGTAATGAGTTATAAGGAAGATATAGACAAAGTGCTATGGGAGCCTGAGCGATGGAGTTCCTTACTGTGCTCAGAGGTGGGTGTTCAGAGGGGCCAGAGGTGAAGAAGACTGAGGTAGTCACAGAGGGTGAGGCTATTAAGATCAGGTGGTCACAGGAATTTTATATAGAGGTCTCATCATCTCTCTCCTTGAAATATCCATGATCTTGCTTGGTGTGTTAGAGTTCTCATTTATTTCCTTTGGGATTTATTATTATTTTAAAAATCTTTTAATTTTCAAGCCCTGATTCAAGGGGGGAAAAAACCTGGGAAATGGAAAATACTTTGTTATTCTCCAAAGATTTATGTTTAATTCAAATGCGGCTAATGAGCCTTACGATAGATGCCTAATTCCTTTCCCCGTTCATGTACTACAAGGCTTACATAAATCACATGCCCACTTTTTCAAAAATGTTTTTTAAAAGTAAGATAGATTGTAACTGGGAATATGAACAGCAGGTAAGTAACGCCTAAAGGAGTAGAATACACACACTTTGGTTTCAATAAGAGGTGAAAATTGTAACAGTGCTTTAAAAGGAAATTGTGGTTTACTATCTGATCTTAGAATAAGCTGAAGAACGGTCCATCAAGAGCCTGCCGGCAAACACAGTGTGTCCTTCTAAGTATACTAGAGAAAGCTATTTATTATCTGTCATATTTGTTAAAAAAAAAAAGACTAAGCGATCAAAATCTCTGAATTGTTTAATTTCGGATTAATCAGAAGATGAAACATGGGCTTTCAGTCTTTCATCAGCCTTCAAAATGAGCCCCAACCCAGTCTGCTAACTTAAAAATAAAACCAAATGCTCACTTTCCCTGCCGTGTGAAAAGGTTTGGCTAGCAGGCCTCCTGGACTTTTTTGTCTGTTGGGTTTTTAATGAGGACCAAAGCCTAGGTTCTGGAACATTGTGAATTTTGATTACAGTGGGGTTCCAACCTGGTTGGAAGGGGGGAAATGTCAGAAACCTCAAGAGCTCACCAGCCAGCTTCTAGATGAAAGGCTTTGGAGAGGCGTCTCAAATGTTGCTCACCTCTTGGTTTTCCTCCAAACCCAAACTCCGAGCCCACAGAGATTTAGTAAGCACAAAACCCCAGCCAATCAATAGCTTTGTGAAATGCCAATCCCACTTTCAGCAAACAATTATAAGGCATAATTGCTAGTAGAGAAAATCAATCATCTTCATAGATTTTTAATTGCCCATTTCACTTCCTCATAAGTATTAAAGAGATGGCATTGGATTTAGTACAATATCATGTACCTGTTAAAATCCTGACATATGGAAATTGAGGAGGAGCCTTGATGTTCTCCCCTAATCAAGGTGCCCTTTGACAGCTCTGATCTCCAGGGAAAGCATGCTTCAAGAGTATGCTGAAGCCAGAGAGCACTTAGTTTCTTAGCTTCTCTCTAGACACTTCTACAGAGGGTGCCAATTATTGACTTGATGGGTGTTTTGAATGTGTTGATAGACGCCAAGACATAAGGATCATTCCAGGCAGTGATCACTGAGTCATTTAGCTATTAGATGTCTATAATTAAGTTTAACCCTTATCCAATTTAGAGTAAATAAGCCTCTAAGATAACCACCAGATATCATTGTTGAGATCATGTGCATTCAGGCTATAGTGCTAAGGTGGTAGATCTCAAACACTTCAACTTTCCATCCCACACAGAGATACATCACTTCTATGGGCCACCCAGCAGTTTGGTTCTGTTTGCCCTGATAAGGTGAGGAGATGGGGTATGTCAGTAAATATGTGTATGAACACATATATGTGTGTATAGGGAACAGACCTTGTTAGAAGGTGAATTACATGATATTAGATGGGATAAACTAGATTGGTAGCTAACTTTTATTAAATATAAATTGGCCATTTATTGTTCATTCTCTAAATGTTTATTGAACCCTTAAGCTTGTGCCAGAATTCCATAGTAAAGGTTAGTTTTTTATAAACACCCTGATCATTAAGCATGAAGTGCTAAGGAAGTTCACAAGAGGAACATCTAAGATCAGAGGAAGGGACGTTTTCCTTGAGAAGGTGACACTTGAGCCAAATCTTGAAGACGAAGGGAACCATCAAAGAGAAAGAAGTATATTAGAGCAAGTGGGAGCTGCATCACAAATGGCAGAGACAAGAGAGAACTGGCATAGCTGAGGAACACATTTTCTAAAGCAGACACCATCAAAGGTTAAGACTTCTGGATAAGGTAGATACCTGGATCTACAGACATACCTAGTATATGAATTCTGTAGATCAGCCTCATGTTGGGATATTATTAGGTGATAGAACCTGTATGTCCAAACACATTTCAAGTAGGAGAGAAATCACTGTCTTTTTCTGTGGTAGCATCCCCTATTTTTTGTTTGAAAAATCACCGTCACTCCACTCTCCGGGTAGTTGAGATGATGTTGATTCATTGATTTAAGTCTGAGCTGTAGGAACCTGGTATGCCCTGGCCAACTACACTTATGTTCAGAGTGATCAAAGCATAGAGGATTAAGAGGGAAGACTTGGGAGTGATGAGGCTAAAGCAGTGAGCTGAGGCCAGACCGTGAACGATCCTATAGACTGTGATCGCAAGTTTGGACTTTATCTGAGTTCAGCTGGTAACTGTTGGTTTTAAATAACGGAGTGACAAAAATCATTTGACCTCCTGGATAAAACTTAAGAGGTGATAGGAACTGATTGAGGTGTAGCAAGAAGTCTTCCCAGAACAGATTATAGTGAAAAAAGCCTGAACTAAAACAATGACAATCCAAAAAGATGATTGTGGATTTGTACGATATCAGGGGGATAGAAACCACAAAATGGAGTATTAGATCAATGAGTTTGAAAATTCTCTGTACATGGAAGTGGTCTAGTCAGGTAATTGGATATAAATGTATAAAATTAAGCTAAGATAAATGCACTTAAAGTATAAATTCCAAAGTCGTCAGCAATAAAGTTCCTGTCTGTGATGGAAGTGTATTCAGGTGGAGTATAATTTGTGTAATAATTGACAACTAATCAAGTCAAGTCATTGTTACTCCTCAGTGGAGAACCCATGGGAGTGGTGTTTTGGTTAAATCAGATGTCACAGTGATGCCATTGGAAGAAAACTCTAGCTATGAGGACTTATTTCCAACAAACTATCGTCTAAAAAAAAAAAAAAAACACTTGCAAAGCTACCTAGCTTCTGAGCTTTTGTGTGCTAAGTCGCTTCAGTCATGTCCAACTCTTTGTGACTCTAAGGACTATATCCTGCCAGACTCCTCTGTCCGTAAGATTCTCCAGGCAAGAATATTGGAGTGTGTTGCCATTTCTTTCTCCAGGGGATCTTCCAAACCTGCGTCTCTTATGTCTGCTGCAGGTTCTTTACCACTAGCACCACCTGACTGCCAATCAGATAAAATAATCTTCATGAATTTAAACCAAACTCTGCCAATATAGAAGAAATTTCTGTAAAGAATACACTTAGCTGAATATTTCCAGGAGAGAGCGAATGTAGGGAAGAGTTAAACTGTCTGTGTATCACCTTCAACTTCCATTATACTTGGCCATTCCAAACTCCTAAATTGTCTGTAAATGTTGGTTGTCACAGTTGGGTCTGGAGGTAAATTTGGCTCATGGATATGCTTTATTTAGTCTGCATAGTGCTTTGTTTTCTTCACTGAAATTGTTGCCTTGTTGAAAAATCAGGTTTTATGTAAAAATCTAGTTTTCTGGCTTATTGAAGAAAGAGAATACTTGGAACACTGAGTTCATGAGCTTTCTATGGTGATAGTACAGTACCTGGGAACTGGATGAAGGTTGCCCCTTCTTCAGGTCATCCCAGGTCCTACCATTCCCTATTTCCTTACATAGGGATACATTCTATCATATACCTGGTTTAGCTGCATAGGTTTAATTATGACTTTGGATGACCCAAATTCCCAAACAATAATTGAAAATTAATTCAAAAATTCAAAAGTAGGAATAAAGTATAAAGTAAGTTGTGTTTTCATCATTCCTTTTACCCTGCTTTCTTCAAAGCAGTGATTTTCACTTGCATTAAAATGCATCTTAAATAAGGATACAGACACTAATTGTAAAATGTGATACCATTCAGTTTCAGCTCTTGCCCCTGAAGAATTAAATATGCTTTTAAAAAAAAAAGAAAAACAGAATTCTGTTCCTGTGAAACTTTGTTTTCAGACTTTGGTATCTACCATGACATCTTTTAGGGAATCCATAAGAGCTTTGAGGACTGAAAAGTTATGTGTTTTAATTTTCAAATGATTTTGGAAATAAGTATTAACATAATCTGTCCTACTTGGATGGCTAGTTTAACTCTCCACTTGATTTGTGGAGACCAAATCATGACCAAATTTGCAATTGTCTTTGCAATCACGTTGTTGTGAGTGATGGCTGAAAGAGGAAGTATTTTTACTTTGATATTGTTCTTTTGTAACTTCAGTGCTCAGGTGACCACGGTTGTGCTCATCTGTGTTATTTCCCACACCCCTTATTTTAAATGGTGGCTGTTTTGAGAACTACTCAGTTTTGAGATGGAGAAGGCAATGGCACCCCACTCCAGTACTCTTGCCTGGAAAATCCCATGGATGGAGGAGCCTGGTAGGCTGCAGTCCACGGGGTCGCTAAGAGTCAGACATGACTGAGCAACTTCACTTTCATTTTTCACTTTCATGCATTGGAGAAGGAAATGGCAACCCACTCCAGTGTTCTTGCCTGGAGAATCCCAGGGATGGGGGAGCCTAGTGGGCCGCTGTCCATGAGGTCGCAAAACAGAGTCGGACACGACTGAAGTGACTTAGCAGCAGTTTTGAGAACTACTCAGTTTTGAGAACTACTGCAGAACTTTTTGGAGTTGGTATACTGAAGTTTGTTAAATATCTGTCTATTGAAGTAAGGGCTATGAGGACTGATCAAGAGGGCACATATTTACTTACCGAGTGTATATACCAGGTTTTATAATTTTGTTTAATCCACAAACCTATGAAAAGTTATCAACCCTGTTTTGATGAGGAGGAGTAAAGGTTCAGAGAGTTTAAGTGCCTTGCACAATATCACACTTTTAGGACTAAAATCTGGCCTCTTGGACCTAAAGGGAAAGTGATATACAGAAGAAGAAAAGGAAAATCTCTTAAGCAAATAGTAAATTAGCTTTGCCATATTGCCTAATTCCTTTGAAACTTAAATAATACCTGTATTTCAAAGAACTATATTTGCACACTGCCGTAGTCAGCAATGAAAACCTGTACCATCCCATATCAGCAGGGTCTATATACTTCCCTAGAGCTGATTTCTCAGAGATGCTTTACCTGGAATTTTGCTACTTGGCCATTTTACATTGTTAATTTTTAGATATATAAAAAGGTTACCAAAACCTCAATTTTATATGATGGTTAATTTTTTAATTAAAGTGCCATTAATTTACAGTATGTTTTAGATGTACAGCATCCTGATTCAGTATTTTTATACATTGTACTTGGAGTAGGCAACAGCAACCCACACCAGTATTCTTGTCTAGGAAATTTCATGGACGCCTGGTGGGTTACAGTCCATGGGGTCACAAAGAGCCAGACACAGCTGAGCACACATACATGCATTATACTCCATTGAAACTGGTATAAAATAATGGCTATAATTCCCGTGTTATATAATATATACTTTTTGTTTGTCTATTTTATACACAGTAGTTTATATCACTTAATCTCATACTTCCATCTTGCCTCTCCTGCCTCCTTTCTCCCTAACGGTAACCACTAGTTTGTTTTCTGTATTTATAAACCTGCTTCTCTTTACAATATACATTCATCTTATATTTTAGTTTGCACATGTAAGTGATATCACAGTCTTTGTTTTTCTCTAACTTATTTCACAAAGCATAATATTCTCTATATATATCCATATTGCTGCAAATGGCAGAATTTCATTATTCTTTATGGCTAAGTGATAATCCATTGTGTATATATGTTAATACCATATTGCCTTTATCTATTCATCTGTTAATAGACACTTAAATTGCTTCTATACCTTGGCAACTATAAATAGTGCTGCTATGAACACTGAGGTATGTGTATCTTTTTAATTAGTACTTTTTCTTCCTGGATATATGCCCAGGAATGAAATTTCTGGGTCATGTGGCAGTTCTTTTTAAAATTTTTTATGAACCTCCATACTGTTTTCCATAATAGCTGCACCAATTTACACTGCCACCAACACTATACATGGGTTTCCTATTCTCCACATCCTTACTCCTTGGAAGGAAAGTTATAATCAACCTAGACAGCATATTAAAAAACAGAGACATAATTTTGCCAACAAAGGTCCGTCTAGTCAAGGCTATGGTTTTTCCAATAGGCATGTATGGATGTGAGAGTTGGACTATAAAGAAACCTGAGCACCAAAAAATTGATGCTTTTGAACTGTGGTGTTGGAGAAGATTCTTGAGAGTCCCGTGGACTGCAAGAAGAGCCAACCAGTCCATCCTAAAGGAGATCAGTCCTGGGTGTTCATTGGAAGGACTGATGTTAAGCTGAAACTCCAATACTTTGGCTACATGATATGAAGAGCTGACTCATTTGAAAAGACCCTGATGCTAGGAAAGATTGAGGGCAGGAGGAGAAGGGGACGACTGAGGATGAGATGGTTGGATGGCATCACCGACTCAATGGACATGAGTCTGGGTAGACTCCAGGAGTTGGCGATGGACAGGGAGGCCTGGCGTGCCCCAGTTCATAGGGTCACAAAGAGTCAGACATGACTGAGCCACTGGACTGAACTGAACTGAACATCCTCACCAATATTTGCTATCTGTAGACTTTTTTGATGATATCCACTCTTGAAAATGTGAATTAATAACCACATTGTTTTGATTTACATTTTTCTATAGTTAGCAATATTAGGCATCTTTTCATTTGCTTATTAACCATATTTATCTCCTGTTTGGAAAAATGTCTATTCAGGTATTCTGTCCATTTTTGACTTGGTTATTTGGGTTTGATACTGACCTTTATGAGCTGTTCATATATTTTGGATATTAACCCTTTGTTGGTCATATGACTTGCAAATATTTTCTGCCAGTTTGTCAGTTGTCTTTTCATTTTGTTAATGATTTTCTTTGAGTGCGAAAGCATTTAAGTTTAATGAGGTCACATTTGTTTTACTTTTGCTTTTATTTCTTTTGCCTTAGGAGACAGATTCAAAAAGTATTACTATGATATGTAAAATAGTGTTCTAGGGATTTTATTGTTTCAGGTCTTACATCTAGGTCTTTAATCCATTTTGGGTTTATTTTTGTATATGATGTAAGTTAATGATTCTAATCTCATTGTTTTATATGTAGCAGTCCAATTATCTCACTAAGTTTTCTTATTGAAGAGGCTGTCTTCTCTCCATTGTGCATTAGTTGTAGATTAATTCAACATAAGTGTGTGTGTTTGGTTCTGAGCTGTCTGTTCTCTTGCATTGACATATATGTCTGTTTCTGTGCCAGTTACACTGTTTTTCTTGCTGTAGCTTTGTAGGATAGTTTGAAGTCTGGGAAGTTGCTACTTCCAGCCTTTTTTTCTTCCCTTCAATGTCACTTTGACAGTCTGGGTGTTCTATGGTTTCATATGAATTTCAGAATTATTAGTTCTAATTTGGTGACAACTATCTTTGGTATTTTGATAGGGATTGCATTAAATCCGTAGATTGCTTTGGGTAATACAGACATTTTAACAAATATTAATTATTTCAAAGAGCACAAGATATCTTTACATTTCTTTGTATCATCTTCAATTTGGTTTATCAATGTTTATAATTTTCAAATATAGGTCTTTCACCTTTTTGGTCAAGTTTATTCCTAGGTATTTTCTTCTTTTTGATGTGATTTAAAACAGGGTTGGTTTTTATTTTCTCTTTCTGATTACTAGTGTATAGAAAAGCAATAGATTTCCTCATATTAATCTTGTACCAAAGCAAATAGGTTGAGTTCATTTATCCTAATAAATTTTGGTGGAGATGTAAGGGCTTTCTATATAAAGTATAATGTCACCTGCAAATAGTGACAGTTTTATTTCTTCCCTTCTGGTTCAGATGCCTTTTATTTCACATGTGATGCTGTGAACAGGACTTTGATACTAAATTAAACATAAATGGTGAAAGTGGGCATCCTTGTCTTGCCCCTGAATTTAGAGGAAAGGCTTTCAGCTTTTCACCATTGAGTATATTAGCTGTGGGTTTACCAAAATGGGCTTTATTATGTTAAATATTCCTTCTGTACCCACTTCAATGACAGTTTTTATCATGAATGGATGTTGAATTTTGTCAGATGCTTTTTATGTATCTATTGAGATAGCTGTGTGATTTTTGTCTTTCCTTTTTAAATATGATATATCAAATTGATTTGTCCATGTCACATCATCCTTGCATCCCTGGATAAATCCAACTTGATCATGGTGTATGATCATTTTCAAGCATTGTTGGTTAGACTCAGTTTGCTAATATGTTGTTGAGGATTTTGTGCCTATATTCATAAAAGACAATGGCCCATGATTTTCTTTACTGTAGTGTCTTTGTCTGGTTTTGATATCAGGGTAACAATGGCTTTGTAAAATGAGTATGGGAGTATTCCATCCTCTTCAGTGTTTTGGAATAGTTTGAGGATAGATAATCATTTTCATTATATTTTTGGTAGGGACCACCAGATGACCCCTGTGAAGTCATCCAGTCCTGGACTTCTATTTTCTGGGAGCTTTTTAAATTACCAATTCAATTTCCCTTCTAATGATAAATCTATTCAAATTGGCTGTTTCTTCTTGATTCTGTCTTAGTAGGGTGTATGTTTCTAGAAATTTGTCCAATTTTTTCTAGATTGTCCATATTGTTGGCATAGCTGTTCACAGCTTTTCTTATGATTTTTTTTTATCTCTGTGGTATCCATTTTTATTTTGCCTCTTTCATTTCTTATTTTATATAGTTGGTATAATTTATATCCTCTTAAATTTGTCAAGACTCCTTTTGTGGCTTATCAACTAATTTATCCTGGAAAATGTTCCATGTGTATATAAAAATGTATATTCTGATGCTTTTAGATGGAATGTTCTGTAGATATCTATTAAGTCAAACTAGTTATTGCATCATTTAAGACCTGTTGCTCATCGATTTTCTGATCTGTCCATTGATGTCAGTAGATGTTAAAGTTCTTGTACATATTGTCTTATTGTAAATTTCTCCCTTTGTTAGTATTTGCTTTATATATTTATGCTATGCATGCTAAATTGCTTCAGTCATGTCCAACTCTTCGTGACCCTATGGACTGTAGCCTGCCAGACTCCTCTGTATGGGATTCTCCAGGCAAGAGTACTGGAGTGGGTTGCCATGACCCCTCTTTATATTTAGGTGCTCCTATTTTGGCTTCCCTGGTGACTCAGTTGGTGAAGAATTCACCTGCAGTGTGAGAGACCTGGATTCGATCCTTGGATTGGGAGGATCCCTGGGAGAAGGGAAAGGTTACCAACTCCAGTATTCTGGCCTGAAGAATTCCGTGAACTGTATAGTCCATGGGGTCGCAAAGAGTGGAACATGACTGAGTGACTTTCAGTTCACTTTCACTTTCATATTGGGAGTATATATGTTAATGAGTATAATATCATCTTCTCGTATTGGTCCCTTTATCGTTATATAATGGCCTTCTTTGATTTTCATTACAGCCTTTGTTTTCAAATCTATTTTGTCTAATAGGGGTATGGCAGCAAGAACACATCTCTCTCTTCCCTGCACATGCTCCTCATGGGTGGAGTCCAGGCTCTGTCTGGCCCTCCAGTTAATCCCAGAAGTCATCCAACCAGCCAAATGGGCTCATCTTAGGACACCAGGACTGGGGTGCCCAATCTGTGCCTCTTACCACTCACTTCCCTGGGTGAGGGATCCATATCTGTATTCTCCCTTTCCCTAAGTTGCCTCTCAGGGACACAGGCCCTGACTCCAATTACTTTTCTCCCCTTTTTCCCTAATTACGTGTACATCTTTTTTACAGCCTTCATTGTATAGAAGTCCTTTTGCCAGTTTTCTGATAGCTTTCAGTGCGAATTGTTCCATATAGATAATGTATTTTTGCTGTGTCTGTCAAGGGAGGTGAGCTCCATGTCCTCTCTGCCATCTTGATCAAGCTCCAAAACCTAAATGTTTTTTATGCTTCTGAGAGAGCTTAAATATTTCAAGGCGCAGCTACATTTCAATAAATTCGGTATGTTATCCTCACATCTTAATATTCTGCAAATGTTTAGATAATTAAATTTTTTCCATTAAAAGAGTGCCATTGTTCTCTAGATAGCATTTATGATTGATTGTCATACAGTTTCCCAAACTGTAGGTTAATTTAATTTTTCTTGAAACTAGATAGGAGAATAATTTCTTTGATAAAACCCTAAATGTAGATGTGAAAGGCAATACTTACTCCTATTAATGATCAAAAAAGATATAACTTTACTAATTTCAAAGCTCAGAATTTTAGGATGAGGGTGACTTTGAACATGAGAAGCCCTCCAGAAGAATAATGAAGAATTTAATCAGTAGTCTTTGAATGTCCATACCCCTTCATCTATTTTTGGCACATCTAGAACATTTAGGGAGAAGGAAATGGCAACTCATTCCAGTGTTCTTGCCTGGAGAATCCTAGGGACAGAGGAGCCTGGTGGGCTGCCGTCTACGGGGTCCCACAGAGTGAGACACAGCTGAAGCAAGAACATTTAGTGTTCATATGACAGCTTTTTTTTTTTTTGTATTACTTGCAAGAGTACAATTGAAAAGACAATTGCAAATTTGGTCGCAGATCAAGACGAAAGTTTAAAATCTAGCCTTCCAAATATTCCAGGTTATGTTTGTACTAATTTTTAAAATCATTTTGAAAAACAGACATGAGAATTTCCAGTCCTTGAAGCCTTTGTGGATTCCCTGAAAAGATGTCGTCATGGATACTAGCTTAAAAAACAAAGCTTTGGAAGCAATTTTTTTGGATTTGGTCATATGACTACTGTCCCCTTAGGTATGAGGTTTTTTTTTGTTTTTTTTTTTTTAGGTATGAGTTTTATCAGTGAGTATTTTCTGAGCAAAGCACTTCCATAGAGAAGTGTAAACCAGTATATCCTTCTTGTATAGTGTTTGGGAAAAGTACCCACTGCTAGAAGTTACAGAGAGTGAAAACTAGGCTAGTTTGGACAGGTTGGGGGGAGGGTGATGTGCAGAGGGAGAAAGAAGAAAAATCGAAATGCTGAAGTAGACAAGATGGAATTGTAAAATTAGGAAAGACATCATCAGAATCTACCCACTAACTCTTTGGGTCTTATTTACCACATAACTGCTTAAGTGTATAATTGCTCAACTCCCTAGACCAAGCAAATCAAAATCAGGTGAAAATCAGCATTTTCACCTCACACTCTATGCCCTATGCTTTGTTCTGTTTTTACACATCCTTTGAATCAAATACCCTGGAAAAGTGTCTGAATAATAATTCTAGGTTTTCCCACAAAAATTCTGAAGTGAAAGAGAGTAATGGAGTAAAGAAAGAGAAAATGCACCGACTGTGCATGATGAACAAGGAGACCCCTGAGAGAAATGTATTCAGAAAGAATTATGGATTTTTCAAAATCCCATCTCTATAGAGAAAGACGGTGTGAATGGGCATCCTTAGAGCTAATTGTACCCAGAGTGAATGCTAGAGGAAGAACAAACGTCAACAAAAACCACCACCCAAAGCCCACAGACAGATGATCTCTATGTTTTATTTATAAATTCAAATATAATGAAGGCACAAAACATATTTATTTAGATGGAGTGGTGTTCTCATATTTTCTAAATGCAAAATGAAATAGATCCTTCTTTCTTCTTTGTAGCCCATTTGCCACTTATTTCCTGTTCTATTTAAATGTTGTCTTGGCTTTTAAAGTCCCCTGAAATTATGTTGTGTCCTTTATTGGTGGTGACAGTCAAGTACCTAGTGAGCTGGCATCTGCTTCCCAGTTCCCCATCTCTATTGGCACAAAAGGGAGTCCTTCACTGGACACCTTGGAAGAATGATTGGGCATGGAGTGAGGTCATGGCCAATGCATAGCTCATAGAGGTACACTTTTTATCCCTTACTCCAAAGCAGTTTTGACACTTTTCTCAGTTGCCTTCTTGAAGAATCCATCTGGTTAAGAAATTTCCAATGATCATTTTTTCAGAGTCTTTGAAGAAAGAAGAATGGATTGAATCATTAGATAGGAGAAAAAGGTTTAAACTGAAAACACAGACTAATCATTGCGGTGAACACCGTCTGTTCGCTGGTGATCTGGGCAAGTGAGTGAGTCCTGGAGACCTGACAGCTGGCTGGCAGATTTCTGAATGAGTAAGGAAATTTTCCAGTTCATCTGTGGAGAATTTAGTCTGACATTACAGCATTAGGCTACCCATCTGCAGCCTGCAATTGGTACAGACAAGAGAATCACTATTACTTTGTGGAGACAAGCCACAAATCTGGAATGAGGCAGACCAGCATGTCTGTTTGGGGTTGGCAGGGCCGAGGTTTAGTCTATTGTTGCAGGCCTGCCTTGCCAAAGGAGAGTGAGCGTCCGATTGCATTAGGCGCTCATTACACACAATGTCTTAGAATGGACAGAATGTGTGGATTGAACTGAGAAAGCCTGACTTTATGAAGGCTATTGTTCACACTCCCTAGCTTGTTGTTTGTGCCCTTCCTAATGGACTGGTATCTTTTCCCTCCAAAGGCCATTTATTACTCAAGTTGGATGACTCTGTTTTGATGCTGTTATCAGTTTATGGGTTATTATATCCATTTGCAAATCATGATTCAAAAGAGGAAATTCTGGGATCCAAAACACTCCATATGCCCATAAATCACAAACCGAATCAAAGTTGGCAACATGAAAGTGATTGTGTTGGGAGTTTGAAACCTTCAGTCAGTCATCCTTTATTGAGCCTATGATATTGTATGCTGCATTACTTGAGGGATTGCAAAGGAAATAAATAATATGGAAGAATATATGTACAGAAAAGAACTTAGAGGTCATGCAGTCCAAATGGCCATCTCAAAGAGAACACTGGTTCTTTGCCATTGAACTTCTATTTTATTTATTTTTTTCATTTATTTTTATTAGTTGGAGGCTAATTACTTTACAATATTGTAGTGGGTTTTGTCATACATTGAAGTGAATCAGCCATGGAGTTACATGTATTCCCCATTCCAATCCCCCCTCCCTGAACTTCTATTTTAAAGGAGAGGACAAGTAAAACAGTAAGAGCTTATGTGTTGGCCCAAATAGAGCAAATAAAATGGGCCTTACTTTCTTTTTCTTTTTTTTTGTATTTTGGTGAAGCTGATTGGTTGATTCTAAAGTAGTTTTTTTTTTTTCACTGATATTACTGATAGTAGAAGTGGTTGCAGTTTACTGAGCTCTTACCAAGTAAGTTACTTTTTGCAAGCAATGTATCATTAATCTTCACAAAACTCTAAGGTAAATACTATTACTTGCTTCCACTAAAAATATATTAAGGTTTTGAAGTTCACCTAGATTTCATAACTTGCCCAAGATCAGAGAGAGAGAAGTGGACAGAATCAGGCTTTAAACCCAGATAAAGAGCCTCAGTTTATCTCTACATGGGAGGGGAAAGTGGATGTAGAGTCCTAAGAACTGAGATGAATGCCTTTTCTAGCACTTTGAATAACTAGAATGAGAGTTCCATTCTCTGAGTCTCAATATACTCATTTGAAATGGCAAAAGTAGTGGCCTGTCAACACATAGGTTGAGATGAACATACAAAATAATGTATGTGAACTTGCTTTAAAAATTCAAAAGCATTACTAACACAATCTTTCATTTAGGCAACATACATTAACTTCCATTGTGTTCACACTTTGCTAGTACAGTGTTAGAATAATAAGACATGGTGGAGACCACAGACATCACAGCCTGTTGGGAAAGGACAAGCACATGATTACATTGTAATGAGGTAAGTACCATGGCATCAAGAGGAGAAACAATGAACACCATCTGGAGAGGTTGACGATTACTTTATAGAAGACACAATGTCTTAGATTTTTGTCAAATGGAGAAGCAGGCTCATATCTGACCAATAAAACATCATGAGAAGGAGAGATGAGAAGAATATGGTATGTCAGAATAAAGATATTTTTAAATATTTTGAAATAAGCTTTTTATTTTAGATTTACAGAAAACTTGTGAAAATAACAAAGAATTCTCATGTATACCCTGTACCCATATTTTCTTATTAATATCTTAGTATGATAAGGGGATGACAGAGGATGAGATGCTTGGATGGCATCACCGACTCAATGGACATGTGTTTGAGTAAGCTCCAGGAGATGGTGAAGGACAGGGAAGCCTGGCGTGCTGCAGTTCATGGGGTCGCACGAAGTCAGACATGACTGAGTGACTGAACAAATGATAAAATTTTCAGAATTAATGAAATAATATTGACATATTAATGAAAGTCAATGCTTTATTCTGATTTCCATATTTTTTACCTATCATCTTTTTTCTGTTCTGGATTCAAATCCAGGGTACTACATCCCATTTAGTTTTATCTGTTTAGGCTCCTTTTAGCTGTGTCAGTGTTTCCTTGTTTTTGATGACCTTACAAGTTTTGAGGAGTACTAGTTAGGCAATTTGTAGAATATTCCTCATTTGGGATTTGTCTGTTTTCTTTTACTGAATTATCAACATGTTTGTCATTTTTTACATTAATATTGATCACCTAGCTTTAGATAGTGTTACATTTCTCCATTATATTATTTTTTCCTTTTCTCCCTTTTTGATACTAAACTTCTAAGAAGAAACTCACTGTGCACAGCCCTACTAAAAGAGTGAAGAATTATGTGCCACTTCCTTGAGGGTGAAGTAGCTACATAAATAACTTGAAATTATTTTGCGTGGGTAATTTGCCTGTTATCCTCATTTATTCAATCAATTATATATATGTGTACACAAGCTAAGTCACTTCAGTCATGTCTGACTTTTGGCAACCCAATGGACTATAGCCTGCCAGGCTCCTCTGTCCATGAGGATTTCCAGGCAAGAATACTGGAGAGGGTCGCCATGCCCTCCTCCAGGAGATCTTCCCAACCCAGAGATAGAACCCACATCTGTTATGTCTCCTGGATTGGCAGGCAGGTTCTTACTATATACAAATTATATATCTGTATGAACCCATGGTTCACAAAGGCCTCTTGAGAAACCTATATGCAGGTCAGGAAGCAACAGTTAGAACTGGACATGGAACAACAGACTGGTTCCAAATAGGAAAAGGAGTATGTCAAGGCTGTATATTGTCACCCTGCTTATTTAACTTATATGCAGAGTACATCATGAGAAAAGCTGGGCTGGAAGAAGCACAAGCTGGAATCAAGATTGCTGGGAGAAATATCAATAACCTCAGATATGCAGATGACACCACTCTTATGGCAGAAAGCAAAGAAGAACTAAAGAGCCTCTTGGTGAAAGTGAAAGAGGAGAGTGAAAAAGTTGACTTAAAGCTCAACATTCAGAAAACTAAGATCATGGCATCTGGTCCCATCACTTCATGGCAAATAGATGGGGAAACAGTGTAAACAGTGAGAAACTTTATTTTGGGGGGCTCCAAAATCACTGCAGATGGTGATTGCAGCCATGAAATTAAAAGACTGTTACTCCTTGGAAGGAAAGTTATGACCAACCTAGACAGCATATTAAAAAGCAGAGGCATTACTTTGCCAACAAAGGTCCGTCTAGTCAAGGCTATGGTTTTTCCAGTGGTCATGTATGGATGTGAGAGCTGGACTGTGAAGAAAGCTGAGTGCCAAAAAATTGATGCTTTTGAACTGTGGTGTTGGAGAAGACTCTTGAGAGTCCCTTGGACTGCAAGGAGATCCAATCAGTCCATCCTAAAGGAGATCAGTCCTGGGTGTTCTTTGGAAGCACTGATGCTGAAGCTGAAACTCCAATACTTTCGCCACCTCATGCAAAGAGTTGACTCATTGGAAAAGACCCTGATGCTGGAAGGGATTGGGGGCAGGAGGAGAAGGGGACAACAGAGGATCAGATGGCTGGATGGCATCACCAACTCGATGGACATGGGTTTGAGTAAACTCCAGGAGTTGGTGATGGACAGGGAGGCCTGGTGTGCTGCGATTCATGGGGTCGCAAAGAGTAGGACATGACTGAGAGACAGAACTGAACTGAACTGATGAACCCGTGGAAATTTATCTTTAGACTATAAATTGGGTTGGCCAAAAAGTTCATTTGAGTTTTCTGTACTATCTTACAGAAATAACCTAGTGAACTTTTTGGCCAACCTGACACAATACTCCTTTGCTTGTTGTTTAAATTGTTCCAGCTTTGCTATTAGGAGTTCCTTCAGTTGGCTCTTGTAACTCTGGCTTACTCCTCTCATTGTGTTTTTTCCTCATATTTTCTTTCTGACACTACTCAACACTCCAGGCTCATCTTGTTATTTTGCATCCTAGCATCATCCAAGGATCTGTGACTCATTTTATTGGACAATGGTATTAGAAATCAAGATCTGGGTGCTAGTTATGCTTGTTGCTACAGTGACATCATTGCTGCTAGGCTTTCTCAGCTGACAGAAAGAAAAAATATATATGTATAAATTAATCAGTGTAGATTTAAGATATTTTTGTATGTAATTATCTGATCAATAGTGAGCTAAGCATGAATTCATGTTAAAGTCCCAAACTCGAATCCATACAACATGGTTCATTCCAGTATTCTCCTCTTGTAGATTCTTCAGAAATTCCTACCTAGACAGTCATCAGTTCAGTTCAGTTCAGTCTCCAGTTGTGTCCTACTCTTTGTGACCCCATGAATTGCAGCACGTCAGGCCTCCCTGTCCATCACCAACTCTTGGAGTTTACTCAAACTCATACCCATCGAGTTGGTGGTGCCATCCAGCCATCTCATCCTCTGTCGCCCCCTTCTCCTCCTGCCCCCAATCCCTCCCAGGGTCTTTTCCAATGAGTCAACTCTTCGCATGAGGTGGCCAAAGTACTGGAGTTTCAGCTTCAGCATCAGTCCTTCCAATGAACACCCAGGACTGATCACCTTTAGGATGGACCGATTGGATCTCCTTGCAGTCCAAGGGACTCTCAAAAGTCTTCTCCAAACCACAGTTCAAAAGCATCAATTACACTGATTTTTTTAATATTGAATCATCCTTCCATACCTGAAATGAATCCTGCTTGCTTATCATGTTTAATTCTTTTTAAACATTCTTGGATTCAATTTGCTAATATTTTATTGATGATTTTGCATATGGGCTTGTGTTTTATCCATAGTTTTCTTTTTTGTAATGTTTTAAATCTGGTTTTGTTGTTAGGGCAGTGTTGGCCTTTGTAAAATGAGTTAGAAAATCTTCCCTGTGCTTTTATTGTTTGAAAGAGATTATGGAGAGTCAGTGTTTTTTCTTCCTTAAATGTTCTGTAAAATTCACCAGTAAAACCATTTGGACCTGGTACTTTTCTTTTTGGAAGTTCATTAATAATTAATATCATTTGTTTCATAGATGGAGTTTTTTTCAAGTTTCTTCTTCATGTGGGAATTTTGGTAGATTATGTCTTTCAAGGAAATGGTCCATTTCATCTGTTATTAAATTTGTAGGAACAGCATTGTTCATAGTATTCTTTGGAATTCTTTTGATGTACACAAGATAAACACTTTCTGTCTGATATTGTTAATTTTTGTCTTTTTTTTTTTTTTACCTATTTTATTGAACTTTTTAAAGAAACAGTTTTTGGTTTTAATGTCTTTCATCTATCATTTGCCTGTCTTAAGTTTTATTGATTTATGCTCTAATTTTCATTTTTTCTTCTTGCTTTATGCTTAAATTAGTCTAGTTTCCTAAGAAGGAGGAGCAGGTTATTGATTTTATACCTCTGTTATCTTCTAAGATATGGTTTAATACTATAATTTTCTTTCTAATCACTTTTTTTTGCTACATCCCACACCTTTTGATAAACTGCTTTTTAATTTTCATCTAGTTCAAATATATAAAAATTTCTCTTGATTCATTGACCCAGTGTTATCTAGAAGTCTGTTGTTTTTAAATGACTAGGATTTTCCAGCTATATTTCTGTTTCTAATTTCTACTTTAATTCCATTGTAGTCTAAGAACATAGTTTATAAAGCGTCTAGTCTATTTGTGTTAGTTGTTTTATGGCCTAGTTATGTTAAGGTCAGCTATATCCTTACTCATATTCTGCCAATATTGATCTATTACTGACAGAAGTGTGTTGAAATCTTTAGTAGTGAATTTACCTATTTTTCCTTTCAATTCTATTGATGTTTGCCTCATATATCTTATTGCTTTCTTGTTAGGTACATATTTGTTTAAGGTTATTGTGTCTTCTTAGAGAACTGATCACTTTGTCATTATGTCATACTTCTCTTTATGTCATACAATCTTCCTTTTTCTGAATGTAGATTTGTTAGAAATTAGTGTATCAACTTTAGCTTTCTTGGGTTAGTGTTAGCCTGGTATGTTTTTCTCAATCTCTTTACTTTTAACTTATGTGTCTTTTTATATTTAATGTGGCTTTCTAATGGACAATATGTGGTTAGGTCTTGTGTTGTTTATCCAATATGACAATGTATATTTTTAATAGGTGTATTTAGACCATTCACACTTAATTATTGATATAATTGCATTAACATCTACTGTGTTTGAATCTGCTATTTTCACTTTGCTGTCTATTTTCACTGCTTTCCCTCCTTTTTTCCCCCTCCTTTTTTTCACTTTGTTTTCCCTCCTTTTTTTTTTTTTACTTTCTCTCATTTTAAAGTAAAATCATAAAATGTTTAGTAACTCCTCAGCATTACAATTATACATCTTTTCAAACTGCTTATTAACCTAAAATTTACATACACATTTTTAACAATCTAACTCCACTTTCAAATAATACTACACTTACTTATAAATAGTACTTTATATTCACAAACAGGTATTTTATAACAGAGTATTGCCAGTTTCTCCTTTTTATCCTTTGTGATACTGTTTTCATTTATTTCACTTAGCACATGCTACAGTCATCCAATAAAATTTTACTATTATAACTTAAAACAGTTATATATTAAATCAATTAAGAATAAGCAAATCAAAATTATTTTTTTCTCTCTCTTCTTTAGGGGACCCAAGTTTCTGACCTGTATCATCTACTTTCTGCATGAAAATCTTTTTTTTAATTTCAGGGCAAGTCTGTTGATGATGAATTCCCTCAACTTTTGCTTGTCTGGTAAATTCTGTATTCTTCCCTTGTAAAGAATGATTTCCCTTAATATAGAGCTGTAGGTTGGTGGTTTTCTCTTTCAACACTTTGAATATGTCACTCTAGTCTCTTACTTAATATATGATTTCTGATGAGAAGTCCATTGTCATTCTTATACTTGCTCCTCTATTAGTAAGTAATTATGCTGAAGCTGAAACTCCAGTACTTTGGCCACCTCATGCGAAGAGTTGATTCATTGGAAAAGACCCTGATGCTGGGAGGGATTGGGGGCAGGAGGAGAAGGGGACGACAGAGGATAAGATGGCTGGATGGCATCACCGACTCGATGAACATGAGTTTGAGTAAACTCCGGGAGTTGGTGATGGACAGGGAGGCCTGGCGTGCTGTGATTCACGGGGTCGCAAAGAGTCGGACACGACTGAGCGACTAAATCGAGCTGAACTGATTCCCCTCCCTCTGGTATCTTTTAAGATTTTCTTATTGTCTTTGATCTTCTGTAATTTTAATATGATATACCTTGCAGGGGTTGGGGGGGGGGGGTGCCGTATGGAAGGAGGTGGTTTGTAATTATTTTACTTAGTTGAGCTTCCTGAACCTGTGGTCTGGTATCTGTCATCAATTTTGAAAGTACTTGGAAAGTTCTCCATTCTCTTTCTTCTCATTCTAATGCTTCAAGAATGTGTTCAATACACCTTTTGAAATTGTCCTACAGTTTCTACATGTTCCATCCTGTTTTTCAAATTCTTTGTTCTCTCTGGATTTCAGCTCATAATTTCTTTTGACCTGACTACAAAATTGCTAACTTGTTCTCCAGCTATGCCAAGTTTATTGATAAGTCCATTAAATACAATCTTCATTTCTGTTATGCTTTTTTTGGTTACTAGAATTTCCTTTTAATTCTTTTTTGGATTATGTATCTTTTTGCTTACATTACCCATATGTTCTTGCATGTTGCCATTAAAGTCCCTAACATTTGAATCACAGTTATTTTAAATTCCCTTTCTGATAGTCCCCAAATCCACATTATTTCTAGTTCTGGTTCTGATGGTTTCTTTACCTTTTCATACTATTTTTTCCTCTCAAATATCTCATAGTTATTTTGCTTCTGTTGAAAGTTGGTGTTTTTATGTTAAACCATTAAATAGGTAATAGGAATGGAGGTATGTAGGTATTTGGTCTGAGAATTTATGTTAGCTGCTTAGGAGTTTGGTTGTGTTTAGTGTTTGCTCTAGCATTATGTACTAAAGTCTTCAAATTCCTGTAATGTCTGAGTTTTTGTCTTCGTATGTGACTTGAGCTTCCCTCAGTACTCCTTGCAGAGTTCATGTCTTGCTGCTCATTCAGCTGCAATCCACTATTATTATACCAGAGCACTATTGGTATAGTTGTATTTTATGGAGGAGAGGAGCATTCTATAATCTTTCAATTAAATCTGTTTTGGACACCCTGCATCTTGGTTCTGTGACTTTCACAAGTGTTTTTCCATTGATATAGTTTTCCTCCAATACCCCCACCTTCTCTTTTCTTCTTGGTTGCAGAATTCTCAATGTTATGTTTTGAGGCCTGGACACCAGTAGACTGGAAGTGACTGGAGTGGGTGGCATGCACTACCCTAGCAGGAAAAATGTTCTAGAAACCTTTTCATTTGGAGTGTTTTATAATGGATAAATTTATAATGGATAAATCTCTGTCCATATTTCACAATAATTACTCTTTCCCTCCCCCTACCAGAGCCATTAGAAGATCTTTCTTAGATCTTCACCATGAGAATCTGGTGAGTTTCTCAGTAGTAAAGCCAATGAAAGGGTATCCTCCAGCCCCCAAGACTGCAGCCTTCAGGAATTTCTCACTCTCTGGCTAAGCCACTCTCAGCCTCCAGCAATTCCTCAAAATACCATTCAAGTATTACTACCATTTTATGGCTCCAGTGGGTTTCTACTTCAGATAAGACCTTGATTGTGTGTCTCTGGATGAGCCTATTTCTCCAACTTAAACATTATAGCAACCAGCAGCATCAGTTCTCTTTGCTCCCAAGTCAAATAATTTTCAGTTTTTCTAGGTTTTAGTTGTTATAAGGATGGGATTGATAACTTCTAAACTCTTTGCTCTCTTGGAGTTGAAACGGAAAGTCCAAGGAGACAATTTTCCTATGGCTGGAATATAGGAATTATAGCTAAGGGAGGCAAAGCTAGAAAAATAGGTGTGGTCACACTTCTCCAAGACTTTTTGTGCTACGCTGAAAGTTTGGATTGTATGCCGCTGCAAGTCAGAAATATGAAATCACAGAAGAGTTTGTCGGCGTAGTGACACAACTGGAAAGATGACACTGACGTTAGAGTAGGAGGACTTCTCCTGGAGACCAGAGACACAGATGTTGTCTGCTGAGACTTACACAATTGCATCACACAAACATGTCCCATTTAGATATCTTAGGTGAATTTGATGGGACTGTTGTTTCAACAGAGCACATGTCACTGTTTACTTTAAGTGAATTACAACGAATGCTTTTTGTGTTCTGTTCTACATTGCTTTCCCAATGAATTGGGCATGACATGAATGTGTGTCCAACTCTTTGGGACCCCATGGACTGTAGCCCACTAGGTTCTTCTGTTCTTGGGATTTCCCAGGCAAGAATACTAGAGTAGGTCATCATTTTCTCCTCCAGGGGATCTTCCTGACCTGTGGATCAAACCTGTGTCTCCTGCATAGGCAGGTAGATTCTTTACCAGTAGTGCCACCTGGAAAGCCCTGAACTGGGCATAGCACATCCTTAAGTAGCAATTGAACTGAATGAGCTGAATCATTAAGGAGTTTCGATGCATTTCAGCCCATGTAACCTGCATCAGCTATGTTGTTAGAAATATAGGTTAGAGGTGGATTTATATGCTATTTTCTAAAACCTTTATAAAGTCATGGTAATTTCATAGTTTGCAGTGAAAAGGAGGCAAAACAGGTTAGTCTCTGTCATGCTGCTTTTGGGGGGATTATTATGTGAAAATTATAAAGAGGACAATTTATAATAGCCTATATTTATACTGTTAAAATAACACACATGAATTAACAATTGTGATATAGAGATATATTTTCCCAGCCAAGCTTAGGAAATCATTATATCAATGATTAGGCAGGCATGCAGTTATCTATACTACCAATCAGATTATGATGAACAAGGAAATATTAATACAATGATGAAAGCAACATAAGTAACTTCCTTTGAGTTTTGGCTATGTAGCCAAGACCTGTGCTAAGCATTTTGTATCCATGATCACAGTTAATCTTTACAGAAACTCTGACATGTTGATATAATAATATCCAGTTTATAGATGAGAAATAGAGTCCTTAAGTGTTTTGTCCAAGGTCACAGTGAGCAGAGGAGCCAGGATTGGAAACGAGATCTTCCTGGCTCCCAAACTTCTGCTTCCATCTGTTCACCCTACATTAAGGTATGGGAACACAGAAATTGTGATTAATTCTATCTGGATGAGTCAAGGAAAGCTTCACAGAGAAGGTGGCATTTAAACTAGATTTTTTGTCAGGATGAAAATGAGGAAAGAAGCATGTAAGACAGAAGAAAGAGCAAGAGGAAGGTATGAAGGAGTTCAAGGTTGGTGAAACATATGGTATGGTAGAAGCATGGCACATGGATGAGATCTGTGTGTGAAGAGGCTGACCTAGATGGGGCTGAAAATAGAAGATGACGGGCATTTGCTGCCACGCTAAGGCATGAATTATGAACCATGAAGGGATTTTGGAACATAAGAGTTAGTGACCTGATCAAATCTGAGTTTTATCAAGGTTATGCTGGAGGCGTGTGGAAGATGAAGAGCAAGGAAGCAAGCCTGGAGGCAGGGAGATCATTTTGAAGTCTGTTATAAAATACAGGAAAAAAAGAAGTTAAAGACCCAATTCTTAATAAGTCAAAAGAGTCCAAAAAAATTTATATGCAAGATCAGAATATTTTAAGTTCCTTTATAAGAAAAAACTTTTGATTCCCTTGAAACTTCTAACCATTCAAGCACTTAACTGTAAGTTGAAATGGTTTCAACGCCTGGGTTATAGTAAGAATTAAACCCAGGCTTGATGTTCTGAATTCTAGAGAGAAGTCCTCCTGTTTCTTTGGAATGTAAGACAGAAATAAAAATGAAAGTGTTCCAGCTTAGTTATGCCCAGAATGTGAGTCGACACTCATTTGTTATTTGAGAGAGGTTAATTACCCAGTTTCTGCATTGTGCTACATAGTCCTTTATTGAAGGACTTTATCAAGCACCTGTAGATATCAAGCACTATGATAGCCATTAGAGAAAGAGTGGTGAATAAAACAGATATGGAGCAGCTTCCAGAGGGTTTATTATCTAACAGACTTGGGGTATGGCAAGAAAATGCCCCAACTTAAACTGAGAAAAAGACTAATCAAAGTTTAAAAGAAACACGGGGCCAAGTTCTTTCCAGAGATGATGTAAATATGCATGCATACTTTATTCTCTACTTTTTTATATCGAAACCACTACCCTCTTCCAGTTTACTATTTCCATCAGGTTTTCTTCAGGTGTGGCAAGTTTTTGGCCTACGACTTCGCTGTGTAGCTCATACCTGGCTCCATGTTACTCAGGCAGTCTACTGTCATGACCTGGCTGACCTAGTCGAAGAATCCCCTTATAAACAGAAAACTCCCTTCTCCTTCAAGGTAGACTTCTGCTTCTTGGTACTAGACTTTTGATCTTGATGGTCTTCAGACTCATATTGTTTTTGTTAAACAACACTAGAACTCAGGATCCTAAACTTTGAAAGTTAAAATATGCCTGCTAATCAAAGTATCTTTATACAGCTATTTATGTGAAAACTTAAATACATTCTATTTATCTAAAATGTTACAATCCTAAAATGTGTTTAAAAAGAACAGCTAATAAAGCCCGTTTTGGGGGCAAAAGGAAGTCCAAACAAATCTCATGGTTAATCCATGTCTTCAAAGTTCTTTTACAAAGCATGGGCACATTTCTTCCTTAGTGTACAAGCTAGAAGGGGTGTGCAAACAAAATGCAGCCTAAAACTGGGACAAGAAGTTTGGGTAAAATCCAGACATTCACTAGTCAGTATCAATGAATTATTTCACAGATCTGGTCGTTTAAGGGGCTTCTTTATCCCTGGAAAGGGCAGTGATGGAACAGGATAGTGGACAGAGTCAGAAAATGGAAAAGCAGATTATCTGTTAAAGGAAAGTGCAGATTCCCTCAGCCAAGACCTCTTTTAATTGGCGACTGGTCTGCATGGGATTGGATGAGCCTCTTATCAAGTAAAGGCAGTCCATCCTAGATGGACCATCTGCTTCAATTCCTGCTCAATGGCACTTGTTCAGTTCTTACCTTTAGAACCTACTCCTCTTGATGAGATAAACAATATTCTTGAAGCACCAGAGATGCTGTGCAGCTTAGCTGAGAAATGATGTTTTATGAAGTGTCATCTTGTGCAGCCATCTGCAGAGAATCCCATTTGACAATCCTTGGAGACGACTCCATTCATCCTGAGTTCTGATTCCATCAATTGAAAACTGTCCATTTCTTCTTGCTTTAAAGACAGTGTACTCCAGTCCCCTTTTCTTAGTCTGAGAAAGGTTTTTCTATTATACAGTGACTCATGGATAAAAGAGTCACTAGAGATGAATTATTTAATGGGAATATGTGTAAAAGTTGATAATGCCTCACAGTCTAATAAGTCAGTTATCAATTCGTTTCCTGCTTTCTGTGAATTATTCAGAAATAGGAACTACCCCACCTCAAGATAAGCTAGGAATTGAGGAGGTATAAATAAATGTTATAAAAACTTACATTGTACTTACATTGGTCATTAATGCATAATTTAAAACATCTAAAAATGTATACAATTGGTGTAATGAAGCACATATAGCATTTAACACTGACAATAAATATCATGTCATTTTAATCCACTTCTTTATATATTTTTAAAACAGGTATTTTCTCATATAACCATAATACTGTTAGTATAATACCAAAAAAATAATTCACTAACAACTTATGTCTAGACCATGTTAAAACTTTTTCAGTGATATAAAAAATGTTTTTAGTTATTTTTTCTCAGAAAAAAACCCAAAGCAATCTACTCATTGCATATGATTATCATGGCTCTTAAGCATCTTCTTAAATACTTCTCTAGAATACTCTTTGCCTTTTTCTCTCACATGCCGTTGACTTATTGAAAATATTGGACCAGTTCCCTTGTACAACTGGATTTCCTTCTAAGTGGCACAATTTTATTTGCTCCTTCATGTTCCACATTATTGCAGGATAAATTTAAACATAAAGGCATGATTGGATCACATTGTATTTTTTCCCTAAACCTCTGGTACTGTGTACCTCAAATTCACTTCTAGAGGTGAGTAAAATATTTAGTTTCCTAATGTTTGGTATCGCTAAATAATTATTGGGCACTTCAACTTTTCTCTCAATAGTGTGCCTTTATGACAGTTGTTTGAAAATGATTTTTCATTAGACCTTACAAAATGACAAGTTTCTAATTGTAACCATATATTTGTTTGCTATTATTATTCTGTATAGAAAAATCGCTCATACACTTGATCAAGAGAGTATGAGCTATGGTGGACTTGGTTTCAACCCCGTCACCAAGAACTTCATCTTTCCTTTCTGTGAGGAATGGGAATTAGAGATCACAGCCTGGGTTCTGGGGTTGCTCATTGATCCTGACTTGTCACTGTTTCTAGGTCTTTTTAGTAAGCTAAACTAGTCAGTACATGGTTTTAAAACAAAAAAAAAATTAATTTTTAATTAATTCAATTTCAAGGTGTAGAGTTTTTTTATTTCTAGGACTTTTCTCTCTCAAACTGAAAATCCTTATCTTCACCAATATTAAAACAATTACTTAATTTATCCAATGTAACTATAATGGTTTAAAAATAGAAAAAATAATGTTAGTCCTCAAAGTAAGTGTCCAGAACATAGTTTAAAATCTCTATTTCCCTAGTTAAGGGTGAGAAGTTAACATTATTTTCACACACACACACACAGATGCATTTTAATTTTTCTTTCTATGTTGTACCTCTTGTCAATTTTTGTATTAAGCATGATCATTTTCTTAATTATCAGGAGTGCTTTAATAAGGATATCAAAGCTCTAAGTTTCAAACATTTTTCTCAGTTTATCATTAACCCTTTTTGTAAAACCTGAACATAACCTCGAACTTTTATTATCTTTATATTAAAACAAGAGATGAAGCTTAGAATTGGATCATTGGCCTTCTAATTTCTTAACTCCTCCCATTTCAAGATGTTTATATCTCTCTTAGATCTGCAGTTGGGCTCAACACATTCAGACTTGAGCACAGTCTTCTTCACAATTTTAGCCTTATTCTGGAAAACTGGCTCTATCTGCCTGCCACAACCATTTGGCTTTCTGTCATAAAGCCCCCTTCGCTGGTCATACAGAAAATCCTTGCCTTTTTTTCCTATATGGTGCCACTTTGTGGGGTTGGTGCTTGCCACATGTGTCACAGAAAGTCCCGCAGGTCTTAGGAACATTTACCTAGTGTAGTGGGACACTATCATCATGGAGAGAAAGCTTATCTACTTTTTCACTCTGTATATAGCATTTCATAATGCAGATTTTTTAGTTTTTAATTTTGATACAGTTAAATTTATCAAGTTGTTCCTCTGTTGCTTCTAGATTTTGAATCAAAGGGAAATTTTATCTACCTTTGGCTAATAAAGGAATGCATTCTTATTTTTCCTCCTATGTATGTGGTTTCTTATTTTGATCCATTTGATATTCACATAGGTATACCGCATGAAGAACAGATTCAGTTTTATCTTTTTTCTATATGGCTGCTCAGTTGGCACAACAGTGTTTATTAAAATCTAGACCTTTACTTCTGGATGGAATGACTAGCTTGTACCTCAATAAGACAGAAACAGTAGAATAAAAATGATAATAATAATAATATATGAAATGAATTGTTTACAGGTGTTGTTGAGCTTTCATGTCCTTTGGGACTTGAGGGTCCCATTTACTGGAGAGCAGAAAAATGCATTGAAATGAACCAAATACTCACTGTTGTCCTTACCCTCAAGGAATTTGATGATATATAAGTGCCCAGGGATGAGGGGCTGAGAAGCACAGCATAAAGCAGACTAAAAGACAGAGACAATCTTGAGTTCACAATGTAATGAATTTTGACAAATGTATCCTGTCTTGTAACCAACACTCAAACAAGATATAGAATATTTCATCACCCTAGAAAATCCTTTGTGCTTCTTTCCAGTCAATACTCTGCAGAGGCAATTACTGTTATGATTTCTTTCATCATAGATTAGTTTTGACTTCTCTTGAACTTCTAATGGAGTCATATAACCTAAGGCACATTTATGTCTTCCTAATTTTATTAAACACAATGTTTTTCATCCATGTTGCTGTTTATACCCATATCTGTTTACTTTTCAGATTGGCTAATTTATTTTGGGGGATGTAGCTGTATTGTAAACTATAATCCAGTTGCTTGGGTCATTGGATACCCTGTATCCCTGCTTTACTTAGTCACCTTCCCGTAGGTATTAGATTTTTCTGTTCTTTGTACCTCCACTGAATCTCATATACCCTTCTCTTGTGATACCTATACTCTTTGTAGGCCGAGACTTATGACTTAGCCATCCCTTATCTCCAAGTTTAGCACAGTTTGATTACAGAGTAGGTGGCCAGGATATGAATGATCTGACCAGGATGCTGCTTTCAATGGATTGATCACCTATAACTATCATTGCCTCTCCACAGTTTGTTGCCTTTAAACCAACTGTCTTCCCTTGCCTTGAACAAACCTTAGATTTGTGTGTCTTGGCTTGATTTTTTAGATAATTGGCCAATACTGCTAGTGGCAACCTAAGCACTGAATCAGGTAAATAAAAATGCAGACTAGCTACGATAATACTTGGCATGCGTTAGCTGCTCTGTTATGTGGAAAGAAAGTAGTAGGGAACTCAAGCTCAATCTTTCTTGGGCCAATCATTCAAGCCAGAATTCCCACTGTGTTCTGAAGCTAAGCCTGGTCATAATAACAGCAGATTTTTCCCCTTAACTTGTGCTTCTTATGTAAACATTTCTCATGCTATTTGTATATTCTATATGTATCTCCATCAGAGGGCTTCTCTGGTGGTTCAGGGATAAAGAATCTGCCTGCAAATGCAGGAGACACAGGTTCCAGATCCCCTGGGGAAAGGAATGGTAACCCACTCCAGTATTCTTGCCTGGGTAATCCCATGGACAGCAGGTTATAGCCCATGAGGTCGCAAAAGAGTTGGACATGACAGGGACTAAAACAACAAACAACAGCAATCTCCATCAGAAAGTAAGTACCCTGCAGCAAGGAACTATGTCTTCGGTACTTCTTTCACCTGCCATAGGACCAGGCTACAGTTTTATACACGCTGAACACTCAAACATGTAGAAAAAGAGGTAGTAATGAGTACAGAATGGAAAAATGAATAGATCTAATCCCTCAGGTGCTTGATAACATACAATGTCACATAAAAGCTTATAACAACCATCACTCTCAATAGCACAGCAAAAGGAACAAAGAGATAAAAATCAAAGAGAACATCTGAATCAAAAGCGAGAGGAAGAGATGAGAAGCTTAGCCATAAGAATGTTGTATAACTGAGTTGCCAAACTCAAGGGAAAAGTTTAGAAAAATATGATAAGCTCCACTTACAGGGAACTTGGTTTTCCTAGCAAATGGATTCGGTAATTGGAATTTTTGTTCCTTCTTTTCCTCTGGGAGTGTGTGGATGAGAGTTAATTAATGTGGTAAGATTGTGCAGTATCTTTGAAAATTGCAACTTGTTAATAAAGACCCAAATTGCACTAGAGCTGTGTAATTTGGGTGATGATACGGGAATGGCTAAAGAAGACCCAGACCTACCAAATCTATTCCCACTGAGATTTCAGGGCCCAGACTTAAGATTATATATAACTGGAGAAGAAATAAAATGGAGGAAGACCACTACTACAGATTTACAATAGATGATTGTATGTCTAATTGCATAGCTCTGTGCATAAACCTTACCTGTTTGTCTACTGCGGCAACTTTCAAATTTGCATACTCAAGATGAATTCCAAAGTCTCTAAGTCTCCTTTCACTTCATTATTTTTTTCTTGCTGCTCATGTTTTCAAGAGTTGCTCAAGTATAACTATTGCTGAGTAATAAACTATCCCAAACTCAGTGATGTAAAACTACTCTTTTGTAACACTTACAAATTTGGTAGATCAGAAATTCAGATAAGACGTGGAAGGTGGATGGTTTGTCTGTGTTCTATGATATAACAAGCTTCACATTGCTAGGAGTGAGTGGAACAGTGGGGACAAATATCTGGAGGCTTTGTTCCTCACATATCTGATGTCTGGGCTGGGGTGACTCCAAGCTGGGCTCAGCTGGGACTGTCTCCACAGCCCCCTCAGCATTGTGGCTGGGTTCTGAGACAGACATTGTTGGGATCAACCATTCCCAGAGAGTCAAGCAGAAGTTCTCTGGTCTTAGAGCCCACCCCACCCCACCCCCCACTACCCCCACCTCCCTGCCCACAAGTCTCATGAATTCACTTCTCCTGTACTTTATCTTCAGAGCAATCATAAGGATCCCAAGATTCTAGGGGAGGGAGAAAACTTAAACACACCTCTGGATGGGAGAGATGTCAAAGAATTTGCATCCATTAAAAAAATGGCCACCATATCTGTACCGTATCTGTTAAAAAAAGACAAAAGATGCTATTTTTATTAAGTAACACTTTTCAGACTTGCTCAGAGGACCTGTTATGTGTTTGTTTTTGGCCCATTGATTATTAATAGCAATGAGCCCTGGTTAATAGGATTCTAGGTTAATTTCTGCCAAAGAGATACTTGCATGATATTTGGGAGTGAGAAAAGGGGTCACTTCTGTTAGCAGGCAACAGTGGGCATGTGACATATCTCTGCTTCAGTGGGACAGTCAGCTGAGTTCATTACTGGCAGTTTCCTCATGTGTGTGTTCAGTCACTTCAGTTGTGTCCAACTCTGTGGCCCCATGGACTGTAGCCCTCCAGGCTTCTCTGTCCATGTGATTCTCCAGGCAAGAATAAAGAAGTAGGTTGTCATGCCCTCCTCCAGGGGGTCTTCCTGACCCAGGGATCGAACCCATGTCTCTTATGTCTCCTGCATTGGCAGGCAGGTTCTTTACCACGAGCACCACCTGGCAATTTCCTTACCATCCTAATTTCCTAAAACCTAGCAGTCTTCTCCCCGCTGCCAACCTTTCTATCAGCTCTATAAGCACTAGCTCTCTATATTCAGTTCTTTCTTTGAAATGCCTGGAGAATTTCCCCTGTTTTTACAACTGACCCCTTTTTATGATAAAATTTATTTACACGCTTACATTTAATTAGATCAGGGAATTCTTTTACAGGTATATTTATAGTGGCCAGACATATTGCATTTGGGGATTGACAAAAATTACCTTTATTATATGGTAATAACTCATTTTATTTACTCAATTAATTTGTATTGAAGGTCTTCAAATAAATAGTTAGGGACATAATTTTTGCAATCAAGTTATTAATTTGAGCCTGAGATAATCTTTAGTAAGAAAAGAAGAAAACATAGAATATTCTCACAAAATCCTACTTTGGGATAAAATGCCATGAATATAAAGAACATCTAAATAATAAACCCCCAAGCAATATGATCTATATGGAATAAACTAGACTAATACTCAAAGAACTCTGAAATTTAAGAAGGCATTTGGAATAGTAAAGAAGAAAATGTGTTTTAGTTTAGCTCATTTTATCCTTTTTTTGGAGTTTTTTTTTCCAGTTGAATTTTTATCATAGTGTATGTCTATGTTACATATGTATGTGTGCCTATGTATCTATGCCACTTCTCATCTTTATCTATGGAACAGAGAGTGGTAATGAGATGTTTTCTATATCTAGTCTATAAATATATATCAAATGTGATATACAAGGACACTACTAATTCTGTGGAAGACAAAAGTAGAAACAACATTGTCTTTGCTCCTCAGGATCATAGTATTCCATTAATTTCAAGGAAAAGAACAGGTTTTAAAAGGTTACAGTCAAGCTTGAATTTAACTGAAAGTGAGGTAGTACAAAAAATAATTTGGGGCAAAGTTTCCATGACTTCTGAATACTTGAAGGAAATTAGGAAAAGCAATTTTTTCTTCATCCTCTTTATATCTAGACTCTCAAAAGGTCAGACTGTTAAAAAAATTTTTAACTTGAAGTTTACCAAGTAAACATCACTTTGCTAGTTAAGATAGTATTAGCTAAATTTAGGAATCCAATTTTGATAACTATATGTCCTAAGCCCTTCGCACTTTGTCAGTTTATCAACAGATCTGCACGCAACTCCTAGAGAGTGTGGGTGTGTGAGTGTGTGCACACATGTGTGTGTATGTGTGAGACCTATTAGTGTGTTGACTGTGCTGCAATACCCTGCTCCACTGGTGAGAACACAAGGCCGATTATTGGACTATGTTACTTGTACCACCTGGAAGCTCTTTGCTTTTTGACCACATCATAATCCCTGCTAGTTACCTTACTACTGAGTGTTTTTGACCACAGAGATTGTTAAAGAATGGGAAAATTGTACATTGTTCAAAAACAAATCTGAGATTCATGCTTGTGGATTGATGGATTGATGGTTGCCTTATAGGGCAGTATTATCAAATATAATTTCCTGAAGCAAAATATCTATATCCAATGATATGCTATCATGCATTCTGGGTAAAATGTGATTTGCATACATCTATGGTGCCTACAGGGCTTCCCTGAGGGGTCAGTGGGTGAAGAATCTGTCTGCAATGCAGAAGACACAGGAGACATGGCTTTGATCCTAGGTCGGGAAGATCCCCTGAAGAAGGAAATGGCAACCCACTTAAGTTTCCTTGCCTGAAAAATCCCATGGAGAGAGGAGTCGGGCAGGCTACAGTCCACTGTGTCACAAAGAGTTGGACACAACTGAGTGACTAAACATGCATGCATGTAGCTGACAAGGAACTTAGATAGAGACTTCTAAAGAGAGACATGTATTATAAGTAAATGAACATAATAAAGAGTTATCAGGGTCCTGATAAGTCTCTATAAATGAAAGTAGGTTGGGGGCATGAAGCAAGGACTGCTATGGCTGTAGATTTAGGAACGTCTTGGGCAGAGGAAACAACACAAAATATACTGTGAAGATCACTAAGGTTTCAGGGGAAATAGGAGAAAGGGAAACTGTCCTCAAACACTAGCAGCTTGTTTCAGGTTGAATATATGGAGCAAGCAGGCTCTGGGGGAAGTTCCAGGGGAAAGAAGGGGCCCAGAGAAAGGAAAACCAGATGTGGAATAGCCTGTCTTGTCTCAGAGTTTCACTTTGTACAGATAGGGTAGTCAGAAACGATTTCAATCATCATCATATCGCAAGACCAACGTTGTGTCGCAAAGATCACTCTGGTTGCAGTATGGAAAATGCATTAAAAGTTTACTGAGAGATGACTTGAGAGAACTTTAATATAGTTTATATAAATGAGGTAAAAAAAAAAAAAATTAGTCTTCTTACAGGCTGAATGTGGGTGGGGCTACCTTTGGGCTACTCCTCTAATACTTTCCACCTTTCATTGTGTATGTGTTCGGCTGGAGGGTGGAGCGGCTGGGGTGGGGGGGTGGGTACTGAGTAGGGATTGGTAGATGTGTCCACAGAAAACAAATCCAGCATAGTGCAATATGTATAATTATTTCTCCCTAAACATAAGTTCGTAATTCAGACCCTTTATCTGCCTCTACATAGAGTAAATGAGTGTAATGAGACAGGGAGGAAGCAGGAAAAGGAAGTATTTAAAAATAAAACCAAGGCTGGAATAGTCAAACATGAATTACACAAACACAACAATCCCCAGTGTTGACTGTTCCTCAAAGACAGCAAAGGGCCAGATAGAATGTGGATGGACTAAAAGTTAGCAAGAGACTCTAAGTAGAAAGAAGTAAATAAATGAACTAGGATCAGAGAAAAATTTACAGTTAAAAAAGAAAAGCCTAATATATGGCTGCTTGCTAAGGTAGATCAATCAATCATTAAGTTTGGTGAGGCCTTGAAGAAAGATAGCTTTTAAGTAATCATCAGGAAAGACAGAAGATTTAAGAAAAAAAGAGATAATTAGAAATATAGTTGTTAGAGGAAACATTGCATTGATTTCTCAATAAAAAGGTTAACGGCCTCCTCAGAAGAGTTCTTGGCTTAAAATTTGGGGGACGTGTTATACTTTGTGAAGAAACAAAGACTTTTGCAAATTTATCAAACTACTGGCAAAGTAAAATGACTCGGGACTTAACTTTAAGGATACCAATACTAGACATAGCCAAAGAATTAAAAATGGATTAACTCAAAGACAATTTCATTCACAAGGGCCAAACAAAGTATAGAAAAATTATATGGGTGTGATTTTGTGGTAATTAAAGTTGAAACTATGACAACTCCCAGGAATATAGTTTAACTGAGCTATTAACCTTCATTACTATATATTACCTTTATGAGTCCTTAAAAATCTAAGATTTCATGTCCATAAACTTGAATGTTTATTTTTCAGGAGTGATCTCTTCTAGATGAGTTACACTAACCAGACTCATACAAGAGTGATGGACAAACCAGATTAATGCACACATTTATAATGAGAAATTTAGTTTTCAAGAAAATTGTTATACTTGTTTCAGCTGATATGCCTATTATCAAAAAGCTATGTAGGAAGGCAACCTATAATGAACAGACTTCTTGGTGATAGAAACAACCAGAATAAGTGGTATAATGCAAATATTTGAAGTCTTAAGATCATGTTTTACAGATGAGTTTATAAATGGACCAAAAGCACCAACTAGGCTTGCTTGGTTCTCAAGGCTATGCTCACCCCATGTTTATAAATGTTCCCCTTTGTGCAATCTTTCTGGGCACTAGATGGACTATTTTCCTTTCTAGTTCAGGCAAATGTTAGAAAGAAGTGGGAAATCTAATACATTTTTCATGAATTTAGTACATACTAGAGGGAGGGGAAAGGCAGGAGATCCTTAAGGTTGGAGCTAAGTTAAGTTAGAGGAATGTAAGGATGTTATAACTTGAACAATTTTCACCTGAAGCGAGAATGATGAATCAAGTCTTCAGGGTACAGCATGAGGGATGCTAGAATTTCTTAGAGCTGAGGGCAGCATGTGCTTACAATGGTAGGCAGCTGTGATGTTGGTGGTTTTGACCTTAAGCCAGAGACAGATGTGGGGAGGAAAGTCTTTTTCTTAAGTACCTCAAGGAAAAAACAAATTTGTGCAGGAACTGAAAAGTCAAAGGCTAAAAGTCCTAGTTCAGAAGTCTTAACACATCCTGGACCAATAGTCTAATCATTCTTGACCAATAGTCTAATACACCCAAGTCTAAAGTTCACAGAAAATTTACAAGTGATGTTAGATAGTGTGGATATCGCTCTGTGCTGAGCAAAGGGTAGATTGATGTATGTGAGGTGCTGTGAACCTATCTGAAAATTACTTTTGTGTTTAATACAGTCTATGGGAAACCCAGAATGGTTCCACGGGTAAAGAATCCACCTGCAATGCAGGAGACATAAGAGACATGGGTTTGATCCCTAGGTCTGGAAGATCCCCTGGAGAAGGAAGTGGCAATCTGCTCCAGTATTCTTGTCTGGAGAATCCCATGAACAGAGGAGCCTGAAGGGCTACAGTCATGGGATCGCACAGAGTCAGACACAACTGAGCAACTAAAGACACACAGCATAGGCAAGGATATTGGAATGGGCAGCCATTCTCTTTTCCAGAGGATCTTCCCGACCCAGAGATCAAACCTGGGTCTCCTGCATAGCAGGCAGATTCTTTACCATCTGAGCCACCAGGGAAGCCCCATGCTCAAGTTGTTTTTGTTCAGTTGCCCAGTTGTGTCCAACTCTTAGCAACCCCATGGACTAGCACACCAGCTCTCTCTCTCCCTTACCATCTCCCAAAATTTGCCCAAGTTCATGTCCATTGCATCAGTGACATCATCCAGCCATCTCTTCCTCTGATGCCCTCTTCTCCTTCTGCCCTCAGTCTTTCCCAGCATCAGGGACTTTTCCAATGAGTCAGCTGTTCACATCAGATAACCAAAATATTGGAGCTTCAGCTTCAGTATCAGTCCTTCCAATGAGTATTCAGGGTTGATTTCCCTTAAGATTGACTGGTTTGATCTCCTTGCTGTGCAAGGGGCTTTCAGGAGTCTTCTCCAGCACCACAGTTCGAAGGCATCACTTCTTTGTCATTCTGCCTTCTTTATGGTCCAGGTCACAACCATATGTGACCACTGGGAAACCATAACCTTGACTATATGGACCTTTATCGGAAGAGTAATCTCTCTGCTTTTCAACACACTGTCTAGGCTTATCATGGTTTTCCAGCCATGAAGCAATCATCTTCTGATTTCAAGGCTGCAGTCGTCATCCACAGTGATTTGAGAGTCCAAAAAGAGGAAATCTGTCACTACTTCCACATTTTCCCCTTCTATTTGCCATGAAATAATGGGGTTGGATGCCATGATCTCAGTTTTTTAATATTTAGTTTTAAGCCAGCTCTTTCACTCTCCTCCTTAACCCTCATTAAGAGTCTGTTTAATTCCTCTTTGCTTTCTGCCATTAGAGTGGTATCATCTGCATATCTGAGGTTGTTGGTGTTTCTCCCTCCTATCTTGATTACAGCTGCAACAGGGTGACGCACTGCCCAGGGCCGGGTGGCAAGGCTGTGAGGGCAGAGCTGGTGTGAACAGACAGCCTGTCGAACTCCTTTCTGAATCTTGACCCAATCAGTTGTTCCATACATGGTTGCTTCTTGACCCACATACAGGTTTCTCAGGAGACAGGTAAGATGGTTTGGTATTCCCATCTCTTTAAGAGCTTTCCACAGTTTGTCATGATTCACACAGTCAAAGGCTTTAGTGTAGTGGATGAAACAGGGAAAGGTGTTATTCTGGAATTCCCTTGCTTTGTCTATGATCCATTGAATGTTGGCCATTTGATCTCTGGTTCCTCTTCCTTTTCTGAACCTAGTTTCGACATCTGGAAGTTCTTGGTTCACATAATGCTGAAGCCTAGCATGCAAGATTTTAAGCATGACCTAACTAGCATGGGAGTTAGACCAGGAGTTGACTGTGGCTCAGATCATGAACTCCTTATTGGCAAATTCAGACTTAAACTAAAGAAGATAGGGATAACCACTAGACCATTCAGGTATGACCTAAATCAAATCCCTTATGAATATACAGTGGAAGTGAGAAATAGAATTAAGGGACTAGATCTGATAGACAGAGAGCCTGATGAACTATGGACAGAAGTTCGTGACATTGTACAGGAGACAGGGATCAAGACCAATCCCAAGGAAAAGAAATGCAAAAAGACAAAATGGTTGTCTAAGGAGGCCTTACAAATAGCTGTGAAAAGAAAAGAAGCGAAAAGCAAAGGAGAAAAGGAATGCTATTCCCATTTGAATGCAGAGTTCCAAAGAATAGCCAGGAGAGATAAGAAAGCCTTCTTCAGTGATCAATGCAAAGAAATAGAGGGGAAAAAATGGAATGGGAAAGACTAGAGATCTCTTCAAGAATATCAGAGATACCAAGGGAACATTTCATGCAAAGATGGGATCGATAAAGGACAGAAATGGTATGGACCTAACAGAAGCAGAAGATATTAAGAAGAGGTGGCAAGAATACACAGAAGAACTGTACAAAAAACACTTTCATGACCCAGATAATCACGATGGTGTGATCACTCACCTATAGCCAGACATTCTGGAATGTGAAGTCAAGTGGGCCTTAGAAAGCATCACTACGAACAAAGCTAGTGGAGGGGATGGAATTCCAGTTGAGCTATTTCAAATCCTGAAAGATGATGCTGTAAAAGTGCTGCACTCAATATGCCAGCAAATTTGGAAAACTCAGCAGTGGCCACAGGATGGGAAAAGGTCCGTTTTCATTCCAGTCCCTAAGAAAGGCAATCCCAAAGAATGCTCAAACCACCACACAATGGCACTCATCTCACACGCTAGTAAAGTGATGCTCAAAATTCTCCAAGCCAGGCTTCAGCAATACGTGAACTGAGAACTTCCAGATGTTCAAGCTGGTTTTAGAAAAGGCAGAGGAATCAGAGATCAAATTGCCAATATCTGCTGGATCATCGAAAAAGCAAGAGAGTTCCAGATAAACATCTATTTCTGCCTTATTGACTATTCCAAAGCCTTCGACTGTGTCAATCACAATAAACTGTGGAAAATTCTGAAGGAGATGGGCAGACCAGACCACCTGACCTGCCTCTTGAGAAACCTGTATCCAGGTCAGGAAGCAACAGTTAGAACTGGACATGGAACAACAGACTGGTTCCAAATAGGAAAAGGAGTATGTCAAGGCTGTATATTGTCACCCTGCTTATTTAACTTATATGCAGAGTACATCATGAGAAAAGCTGGGCTGGAAGAAGCACAAGCTGGAATCAAGATTGCCAGGAGAAATATCAATAACCTCAGATATGCAGATGACACCACCCTTATGGCAGAAAGTGAAGAGGAACTAAAAGCCTCTTGATGAAAGTGAAAGAGGAGAGTGAAAAAGTTGACTTAAAGCTCAACATTCAGAAAACTAAGATCATGGCATCTGGTCCCATCACCTCATGGGAAATAGATGGGGAGACAGTGGAAACAGTGTAAAACGTTATTTTGGGGGGCTCCAAAATCACTGCAGATGGTGATTGCAGCCATAAAATTAAAAGATGCTTACTCCTTGGAAGGAAAGTTATGACCAACCTAGATAGCATATTAAAAAGCAAAGACATTACTTTGCCAACAAAGGTCCGTCTAGTCAAGGCTATGGTTTTTCCAGTGGTCATGTATGGATGTGAGAGTTGGACTGTGAAGAAAGCTGAGCACTGAAAAACTGATGCTTTTGAACTGTGGTGTTGGAGAAGACTCTTGAGAGTCCCTTGGACTGCAAGGAGATCCAACCAGTCCATCCTAAAGGAGATCAGTCCTGGGTGTTCTTTGGAAGGACTGGTGCTGAAGCTGAAACTCCAATACTTTGGCCACCTCATGCGAAGAGTTGACTCATTGGAAAAGACCCTGATGCTGGGAGGGATTGGGGGCAGGAGGAGAAGGGGGCGACAGAGGATGAGATGGCTGGATGGCATCACCGACTCAATGGGCATGAGTTTGAGTAAACTCCGGGAGTTGGTGATGGATAGGGAGGCCTGGCGTGCTGCCATTCATGGGGCACAAAGAGCCGGACAAGACTGAACAACTCAACTGAACTAGCATGGGAAATGAGAGCAATTGTCTGAAGGCTAGCTCATTCTTTAGTAGTGCCCTTCTTGGGAATTGAGATGAGGATTGACCCATGATTGAACAATGGTGCTTGAGTTAGCTAGGCAATAAGTTGTGTATAGTGTTCATTCCATGTACATGATGTTTTTAAAAACTGTCTTCATCATTTTCATGAAGTCTTAGTTACAGACAACAACAACACAAACCGAAAAAACCAGCAACAACTGCAACAATCACCTTTGGTATTGATATAGATGGTATTTGAAATGAGCACACTTGACTGATGGCTGAAATCTAAGCTCTGGATCTCAGTGGGATAAACAAGGTGGGCACTAACAGCTATTGTGGTCTTTACTCAGCGTGCTCCTTTCTCAGCGATACACATTGAAAACCTAGCAAAAGCAGATATAGCAGTCGTCCTAGCACCAATGTTGGGGACCTGTGAAGGTAGATGGAATGACTGGCAGAGATAAGAATGTAGGTCAAGTAGGCTATTAACGGGTAGATATGATAAAGGCTGGTAGCTTAGACAGTAAAGAATCTGCCTGCAATGCGGGAGACCTGGGTTCAATCCTTGGGTTGGGAAGATCCCCTGGAGAAGAGAATGGCTACCCACTCCAGTCTTCTTGCCTGGGAAATCCCATGGACAGAGGAACTTGGCAGGCTACAGTCCATGGGGTCACAAAGAGTCAGACACGACTGAGCAACTAACACTTTAACTTTTCACTTTCATGAAAAAGGCTTTGCAATTCATGCTAAGTTGCTTCAGTCATGTCCTTTGGAACTGTTTTAGGATCTCATTTGGTGCTGGTTGGTTGGGATTCCCAGTCAACCCCTGGGTATGGCTCTTGTTGGCTCTGGGTCTCTTGCTCAAGGAAGGTACAAAGTGACCACTGTCAGTAGGCCCTAAACAAAGTTGCTAATTTCTAGATTTACCTCTTTGAAGGACTTGGGAAAAGGACTCAGGTGGTAATTTTTAAATCCTTGGATTTTACAGGGCTGGGAAGTCTTGGTCTGACAGGAGATGTGAACATTTTGTAAAAACTGCCAGATGATGGCTGCTGATAGAGCTGGATAAGGGGCTAACCGATTTACTGGTGCAATCAAGGGCTTCAAGCTTTGGCTATTTATTATTAACTGTACTCTACAAGACCTTTTGTTTACACATTATTTAAATTAGTTTTTCCTCTGGAGGGCTGCTGATTAACTCACAAACTCTGGAGGAAAGTACAGCTGCAACAGGGTAACACACTGCCCAGGGCCTTGTGGCAAGGCTGTGGGGGCAGAGCTGGTATGAAAACATAAGTCCCTGGGGGCCTCTCTCAGCCCACGGAGTCCCAGCACTGCCCGCCCCAAGCGAGATCTGTGGTTCTTAAAGTGACTCTCGCCAAAGGCAGTTCACAGATCATCTATTTCATGTCCACAACTATAAATAATCTCTTGGCAAAATATATTTGAGCTGCAGAGTAAGTAACAGAGTTAAAAATGCCTTTATTTGACTCAAGTCTGGTAAAAAAAAAAAAAAAAAAAAAAAGGTTTTCTTAAGCCTCCCCTGTGCTCAGTTTATAACTTCTCTGGAGAGCTTTCAGCCTCAAGAATATTCAAGGAAAGATAGTTTGTATTTGAATGAAAATATGTTAATTTCTGGCCTTGAATGACTAGCATGGTGGTCTGAGAAATGTATGCATGAGATGGAGAATTAAGACAATGCCTCATATGTGACTCCCGCATCTGACAACCCAGCTGCATAAACTGATAGGCTTTTTGACTTCCTTTTCATTTAAATCAGCCAGGCTATTGTAAAACATCAAAGTTTTTATTCCTCTTGCCTGCCTGCCTACTAAGTCACTTCAGTTGTGTCCAACTCTCCTGTGACCCTATGGACTGTAGTCCGCCAGACACCTCTGTCCATGGGATTTTCCAGGAATACTAGAGTGGGTTGCCATGCCCTCCTCCAGGGATCTTCCCAACCCAGGGATTGAATCCACATCTCTTAAGTCTCCTGCATTGGCAGATAGATTCTTTACCACTCATGCCACCTGGGAAGCCCTCATGCCTCTTAACTGTTATCAAAATTTAGAATATAAATTTATATAGAGATTTTTAAAATCACATAATAATGAGTTTTGAGGTGATGTATCTGTTTCTATGGCATCTGAGGAGATGAAGGCTGATTTTAACAGTTACCATTTGGTGTTCATTGCTCAGTCATGTCTGACTCTTTGTGACTCCATGGACTATAGCCCATCGGGCCCCTCTGTCCATGGAATTCCCCAGACAAGAATACTGGAGTGGGTAGTCATTCTGCTCTCCAGAAGATCTTCCTGACCCAGGAATCAAACCCAGGTCTCCTGCATTGCAGGCAGATTCTTTACCATCTGAGCCACCAGGGAAATAGACTATTATGTCTAATATCTGAACAGTCAAGAGTCAATATTACACTGAAAACTGGGAGTACGTCAAGTTCAGGACAAATTTCTGAAGTATTAGTATTTATTCTTTCTTTTTAGGGCCTCCTCCTCCTTTTTTTTTTTTTTTTTCTCTTTACTCCTGTCCCTACTTCATCACGCCTCTCTCTGGCTGCTCTAAATCTCAGTTTTTAAGTTCAACCTAAGCATGTCTTTATGTAAGCCCTTCTCCTCATATTCCAAAATTGCCCTTCTGTTTTCTAAGTCTCTGCTATCAAAGTGCTCATTACTCTGGGGATATCTCAACTGGAGTTTAGGAGGGAAGTAATTTAAGGCAACTGTGCACTCTCCATAAAGGACTTAATTGTTAAACTAATTCTGTTAGTTATTTACCTTTCAAAATGGTCTTGTTAACCAAAATGAATCTTGATGTGGTGGAATTTCACACCAGAGAATGAGACATAGTTAGGCAATGCACAGAATAGATGTTTAGGAGTGGGATCCTCTCCATGTTTATCATGTGTGCTTTACATGAGGTTGCTACTGCTAAGTCACCTCAGTCGTGTCCGACTCTGTGCTACCCCATCCCTGGGATTCTCCAGGCAAGAACACTGGAGTGGGTTTCCATTTCCTTCTCCAGTGAATAAAGGTGAAAAGTGAAAGTGAAGCCACTCAGTCATGTCTGACTCTTCGCGACCCCATGGACTGCAGCCTACCAGGCTCCTCCGTCCATGGGATTTTCCAGGCAAGAGTACATGAGGTTAGATAACTGTAAATATTGATCAAATTGTTCATAATGTTATCATCACTGCCCTGTAGAATATTTATCAATACAAATAGATAATTTTGAGATGACATAGATGAAGATTTAATGAGAAGCATCTGGCTTGTTGCTCTGGTTCCCATCTCAGAGACAGTTGTGCACCATGTAAGGTAGATGACTAGGTTGGACTCTAATGTACTCCTAAGTGTTCTGCCTTGCTTGGTATGGTACCCTTCTCACCCCCTGCTTGAAGTTCACACTATAGGTCACCAGTGGGTTATAAAACAAATAAGCTGTGTCGTTTAGCAGTGGTTTTCTCTCCTTCAGGTGGTACTAGTGGTAAAGTACGTACCTGCCAACGCAGGAGACACAAGAGACATGGGTTTGATCACTGGGTTGGGAAGATCCCCTAGAGTAGGAAATGGCAACCTGCTTCAGTATTCTTGCCTGGAAAATTCCATGGAGAGAGGAGCCTGACGGGCTGCAGTCCATGGGGCCACAAAGAATCAGACACAACTGAGCATGCAGACTGTGTGTTGTCCACACTGAAACCTCCTAAGCCTCTCTTCTTCTACTGGTACAAGGTGAGCTGATGGCATTCACCACTTGGTGACTTAGGTTTCATAAGAATGAAATAATTTTAGGCTATGGTTTTCTCACAGTTGACAGGATGACAGCATATATTCAAAGGAACTGGTTGAGAGCTGTCAATTATGGGAGGAGGAAAAAAAAGAAGCATGATGGCAAATTTCACTCCTATCCTACCTCTCCCACAGGGACATGCAGATTTGGGCTTGGGTGAAATGGAAAAAAATTGGTGTCTAGTACTTAGGACTTCAATTCATTGTTCACATTCCTTTGAGTTTCTGGGATAATTTAATAAAGAAAAAGACCAACTTGGTTTTCAGAAGCATAAGAAAATCTATTATAATTTGAAGCAAACAAGCTTCATGGGAGATAGGCAACTAGATAAGACTATTTGAAAACTATGTCTGTTGGATAGAAAACAAGTATAGATCAAAGAAATCAATTATTAAATTAGTCTTACATAAATATTTCAGCTTCCAGACAATGTGGTTACTTGAGAGAGTGTGGCATGAAGGAAAATACAGGAGAGACAAGAGGAGTCAATGATTTAGACTTTCATTGGAACCTGTTTACCCTATCAAGTCCCCCATGCGTGCTCTCCTTACAAGCTCCAGGTACCTTCTAACGTTAAATTCTTGCCCATAAGAAATAGGTATTTCTTAATATCTTAGCAGCAACTGTACAGTTTGTATTTTACATTATAGGCAATGCTAACAGATCAGATGAACACTAAAATGGCTTAAACTTCAGTTGTCTGCTCTAGGAAGGTAAAAATCATCAGAAGTGATAAGGGAGTACAGGTTATCATGAGTTAGTGCTCTCTAGTAAATGAAGAAAATTAAAGCCCTGAAATTTCTTGAGACTACATGGCAGAGATGTTTATATTATCCGGTTCCAAACAAAATTGGGGAAACAATTTTAATTGCTACAGATCTAAATTCAAACCCCAGTTGCTTTTAGGAAGTGGTCTAGGATAGAGCCCTACATTCTGCAATTCTTCAGATGGATCCAAGAAGACTAGCTTTGTCCTGCAAGAGAAGCACTTGTATAACTTGGTTCCTGGAAAACTTGCTCACACCTAGTGGTCAATGGGAGGAGTTTTGCAAATTTGCTCCACCAAAGAGAAGGTTCAGACGACTTCACTGTCATATCTCCCTTCCCTGGGTCTCTAGGTTCTTCAGTAAACTGAATGGTCTTCCCTGAAGCAGGGACAGAAATAGCCAATTTGGGAGGAGGGTTATGGTCAGAGTATAGAACAAATGACGTTTTCTTCCTTGTATTTCCTGGCAGACTGCCTTCTTGGAACACATACATTTAGATAGTTGTCACACAGCTTAATTATATGGAGCACAACTGTAGATGACACAGATAACATATTTGCTTCTCTTTGGAAATACATAACAGAAAACATGTTAACATCAATCTGAAAAACCTCAGAGTTCTTGTGATAGAGTGGGAATATCCTATGGATATGAAATGTATCCTTTGAATTGCCTTTTAACACCCTGCTTTCTTCCTCACAGAGCTAGCACCAATGTTAAGGTCATTAAAAGTGTCACTTCCAGTTAATGAATGAATTTCCCACTATTGTCTCTACTTATATTGTTTATGAAGTTTTGAACTAAGTCATATTTGATATCATCCAACTTCGTGTCCGACTCTTTGCAACCCCATGAATCACAGCACACCAGGCCTCCCTGTCCATCACCAACTCCCGGAGTTTACTCAAACTCATGTTCATCGAGTCGGTGATGCCATCCAGCCATCTCATCTTCTGTCGTCCCCTTCTCCTCCTGCCCCCAATCCCTCCCAGCATCAGGGTCTTTTCCAGTGAGTCAGCTCTTCACATGAGGTGGTCAAAGTATTGGAGTTTCAGCTTCAGCATCAGTCCTTCCAATGAACACCTAGGACTGATCTTTAGGATGGACTGATTGGATCTCCTTGCAGTCCAAGGGACTCTCAAGAGTCTTCTCCAACACCACAGTTCAAAAGCATTAATTCTTCGGTACTCAGCTCAACTGAGCGCCTGAACTGAACTGAACTGAACTCAAGGAGATAGCACACTTCATTTATAATCACGTTACAATATGCTTTGATGTCCCTTGTCTATTCCCTAAATCTAAATCAGTTACTGATAATACTATATAACATTTGCCTTTCTTCACAGCACTTTTTAGTTTACTATCTAGTTAATTATCTAATTTATTTACCCTGTTTATTGTTTGTTTATGCTAACAGAATGTAAGCTTCTTGGTGGCAGAAACCATGGCTATCTTACTTGCCATCATATTCTAAGAAATTAGAATAGTTTTTGGTCTGCAGTAGGCATAGAATAAACATTTCATTAAATTAAGTAATAAAACAAAGCTAGAAATACTGTTCTGAACTGAACAAATAAACCCAGTGCTGCTGTTTCTGTCCTAGTCTGATTTGACTTTCCCAGAGCTCTTGAAATAGCTTATCATCCTTTCCATGAGGAAGCTCACGCTGCCCCTGGATTCTATGATAAGACGTTTTGTCTTTTCAAATGCTTCTGCCAGTCTTCCTCCCCTGACCTCTAAATATTTAAGCTCTTCTGGACTCTGTCCTGAGCCCTCTTTCTTAAATTCACTCTCTCCATGAAATATCTCTTTCCTTGGCTTAAATTACCCCATAGATACTGACAACCCCCAAATATATATAACCAGCCAGAATGTCTCTCATGGACTCCAGACTTGAATAGACAACTTCCTGCTTGATCTGCATTTGAATGTCTCAGCTTTCTTAAAATTAACTTTTAAATCAAACTCTTAAACTATCATGCAGCCACCCTCACTCACAAGCCAGTGAATGAAAAAATGGAAAAACAAAAACCTCCTTTCTCTGTCTTAATTTTGTGAATGAAACTACTTCCCACACAATAACTCAGATGAGAAATTTAGGAGTCCTTCTTGAGTCATCTTTTCCGTAAGTCACATAGCTACTCTATCTGAATGTCCTATTGTCTCTACCATCAAAACTTATCTGGAAATTTTTTCTTTCTCTACTACAGGTGGATTTCTTTCCACTTTTATTTTTTTAACTAAAAGCATTTTTTTAAGTTGAGGTACAATTTATATAAAATATTAGTTTCACAGGCTCAACAGTGAATTAAAATTTATATACATTACAAATTAATCATGGTAAGTCACCTGTCACAGTACAAAGTTATTAAAATATTACTGACTCTATTCCCCATGCTGTACATTATATAACCATTACTTATTCATTTTATAACCAGAAGTTTGTGTTTCTTAATTCCCTGTAGCTATTATGCCCAACTCACCAACCCTATTCCCTCTGGCCATCCATTACTTTGTTTTCTGTATCTGAGTCTCTTTCTGTTTTGTTTGGGGTTTTTGTTCTCTAGATTCCACATGTGAATGAAATTGTATGATATTTGTCCTTATCTGACTTATTTCACTTAGCATAACACCCTCTAGGTCCATTAATGTTGTTGCACATGACAAGATTTCATTCTTTTTATGGCTGGTAATATTCCATTTTGTGTGTGTGTGTGTTTGTATCACATTTTCTTTATCCATTCATTCATAGTTGGACCGTTAGGTTGCAAATATTATAAATAATACTGTAGTGAACATAGAGGTAATTATCTTTTCAAATTAGTGGGGTTTTTTTAATACCCAGAGTTGGAATTGCTAATTTGTATAGTAATTCTATTTTAATTTTTTGAGGAAGCTCCATACTATTTTCCATAGTGGCAGCACCGATTTATATTCCCACCCACAGTGCAGAAGTGTTTCCTTTTCCCCACCATCTTGCCAGCACTTGCTATTTGTTGTCTGTAATAACCATTCTGATGAGTATGAAGTGACATCTCAGTGTGGGTTTTGGTTTGCATTTCCCTCATAATGCATGATGCTGAGCATTTTTTCATGAGTCTGTTGCCCATCTGTATGTCTTCCTTGGAAAAATTCAGGTCCTCTGCCCCATTTTTTAATCCGATTGTTTGGGGATATTCAGTTTTGTGAGTTCTTTATGTATTTTAGATATTAACACTTATCACATACATTATTTGCAAAAAAACTTCTCCCATTGAGTAGGTTATCTTTTCATTTTGTTGATGATGGTTTCCTTTACTCTGCAAAAGATTTTTAGTTTGATGTAGTCCCATTTGTTTATTTTTGCTTTTGTTGCCCTTGTCTGAGGAGACATGTCCAAAAAATATTACTAAGGCTGATGGCAAAGAGTATACTGCCTGTGTTTTCTTCTATGAGTTTTATGGTTTGGGGTATTACATCTCAGTCTTCAACCCACTTGGAGCTTAGTTTTGTGTAAGAAAGTAATCCAGTTTCATTCTTTTGCATGTAGCTGTCCAGTTTTCCCAACACCATTTACTGAAGAGATCAGCTTTTCCCCATTGTATATTTTTGGCTCCTTTGTTGTAAATTAATTGATCATGTAAACATGGACTTGTTTCTGAGCTCTCCATTCTATCCCACAGAGCCATATGTCTATTTTGTGCCTGTACTACAAGGTTTTGATTACTATAGCTTTGTAGTATAGCTTGAAATCAGGAAGTATGATACTTCCATCCTCTTTCTCAAGATTGCTTTGGCATTTGGGGTCTTTTGTGGTTCTATACAATTTTTAGGATTGTTTGTCCTAGTTCTTTGAAAAATCTCATTTGTGTTTTGATACAGATTTCATTGAATCTCTAGATTGCTTTGAGTAATATGGAAATTGTGACAATATTAATTTTTCCAACCCATGAGCACAGTATAATTTTCCATTTATTTGTGTCATGTACGGTTGTTAGCATAATGGCCACTATCTTGAGTCCTTACTTCTCCTGTCTTTCTGCTGATGCTATACAGGACTGTACTGTACAGTAAATTATCATTCTGTCATCAACAGCCTGATAGTCAAATCAGTTCAGTTCAGTCACTCAGTCATGTCCAACTCTTTGCTACCCCATGGACTGCATCACGCCAGGCCTCCCTGTCCATCACCAACTCCCGGAGTTTACTCAAACTCATGTCCATTGAGTCGGTGGTACCATCCAACCATCTCATCCTCTGTCGTCCCCTTCTCCTCCTACCTTCAATGTTTCCCAGCATCACGGTCTTTTCAAATGAGTCAGTTCTTTACATCCGGTGGCCAAAGTATTGGAGTTCTTCCAATGAATATTCAAGAGGACTGATTTCCTTTAGGATGATACTTAATAAGTATGTTAAATAATCATTAGGACCAGGTGGCCTCTATGCTCTCTTAGTCCCCAAGCAATGATTAAAACCTTCACTAATGTGTTCCTGGTACCCACAAGATGAGTTATTCATTCATAAATTTTGACTTAGGAAAGCACATCCTATTTCAAAGCACCTACCATCATACTCTAGGGTAACTATATAATCATTTCAATGGCCCATAAGTGGTGTGGAGTGCAGTTGTGATCATTGTCCATATGATCATAACCCTGTGAGTAAAATACTCTTTAAAAGCAGATCAATTGCTTTGTTTTTTAGGGTCAAGGTGACTTAGTTAAGCGGGCACTCTTTATTTCTGTCATCCAACAGCGTCATATTCAGTTTTTTCCATCAGTGCCTTATACTTTTCAGAGTACAAATAATTCACCTCCTTAGTTAAATTTATTCCTAAGTGTCTTATTCTTTTTGATGCAATTATTAATGGGATTATTTTCTTAATTTGTCTTTCTGAAAATGTATTACTGTATAGAAATGCAATATATTCCTATGAATTGATTTTGTACTCTGCAACTTCACTGAATCCATTTCTCAACTCTAGTAGTTTTTTAGTGACATCTTTAGGATTTTCTATATATAGTACTATGTTATCAGCAAATAGTGACAGCTTTACTTCTTTCCAAATTGGATGCCGTTTATTTTTCTTGCCTGATTGCTGAGACTATGTTGAATATAAGTGGTGGGAGTGGGCATCCTTGTCTTGTTCCTTACCGTAGAGGAAAAGCTCTCAGTTTTTCACGGGGTTTGTCACATATGATCTTTATTATGTTGAGGTATGTTTCCTCTATACACATTCTGAGAAATTTTATCATAAATGAATGCTCCATTTTGTCATTTTATTCCATTAAGTTCAGAAAAGATGCTTGATATGATTTAATCTTCTTGATTCAATCTTCTTGATTGAGACTTGCTTTGTGGTCCAGCATATGGCCTATCCTGGAGAATATTTCAAGTACAGTTTATAAGAATGTGTATTCTGCTGACTGGGTGTGACTTACTTTACTGGGATATTCACTCTGTTGCTCTGGTTTGAAACTGAAGCTGCAGTATCTCTAAGGTATACCTATAGTTTTTCCCTTCCTGCTTTAAGATTCCATTTTTATCTTTAATATTTGACATTTTAATTTGAGTATGTTTTGATTATGGATCTCTTTGGCTAATCTTGTTTGGGATTCTCTAGGCTTCTTGGATTTGGATGTCTGTTTCCTTCACCAGCTTAGGGATGTTTTCAACCATAATTTCTTCAAATAAGTTTTTTGTCCTTTTCTCTCTCCTCCTTATGGAATCCCTATAATACAAACGTTCATATGTTTGATGCTATCCCAGAGATCCCTTAAGCTATCCTCTTTTAATTTTTATTTTTTTGCTATTCTAATTGGGTGATTTCTACTACCATGTCTTCCAGATCACTGGTTCAGTCTTCTGCATCCTGTTGATTACCTCTAGTGCATTTGTCATCTCAGTTACTATGTTCTGAAGTTCTTTTGATTTGTTCTTTTTTTATATTTTTCTGTTTCTTTGTTGACGTTCTCACTCTGTTCATGCATTCTTTTCCTGAGCTCAGTAAGCAACTTTATGACAATTACTTGGAACTCTTTGTTTGATAAATTGCCTATCTTTGTTTCCTTTAGTTCTTTTTCCGAGGTTTTGTCTTATTCTTTCATTTGGAAGGTATTCCTTTGTCTCTTCATTTGCCTGTTTTGTGTTTTTTTTTTTTTTTTTCCTATGTACTAGGTATATCAGCTGCATCTCCTGTTCATGAAGAAGTGAGGTGTCCTATGGGACCCAGGTTGCAATTCCCCCTGGTTACCAGAGCCAGGTGTTCCAGGGTAATCCCCTGTGTAAGCTTTGTATGGCCAACTAGTGTAGGTGGGCCACAATCACTGTTGGCTCCTTCCACTTTTAGTAACCCTGTATCATTACAGTTCCTACTCTTGACCTTCAGCATTATGCTCCACATGGCAGTCATAAATCAGGTGATGCTATGATGATGTTACTCCGTGTCTTAAAGCTCTCCTTGACTTCCCACTCGTAACTGTGGCATATGAGCCCTAAAAACCTCATCCCAGCCCCTTTTTATAGTCCCTTCCTTACCTATCATGCTTCAATTATGCCAGATCTTTTTCTGTTCCTTGTAATGGTCCAACTTTTGCCAACCTCAGAATTTTTACCCATGTTGATACAATTTTTTTCTTCTGCTCATTACTTGGCTGAATTCTTATCTGTTTGAGACTCAAAAGAATATTCAGACAGCCCATGTGTAAGGGTTGGGTTTTTTTTTTTTTTTCTTATCTTACTGCTATAGTCTCTTTCTCTAGACTCTCCTCATTTGAAATTTTACATTGTGGAAATCATAATGTAAAGCTGTTCATTACTTTCTTTCATCTGGACACATTGTAGGGCTGTACTTCTTTATTCTTTCAATTTAAGTATGTACAAGTGACTTGCTTTGCAAAAGGAAACATAAGCAGGGAGGGATATGAGTCACTTATGAACAGAAATTTTAAGAATGAGTGTGGGATTTGCCACTCTCTTTTCCCACTGCTGTGGAGATTATAGGGAGCACATGATAAGACAAAGTCTCTGTCAGCCTAAGTCCCTAAGTGACAAAGATGTGCAGACCCTTCCTATAGACTTGCACTGAGAAAACTGCATGAGCAAGGGAACAAGCTTTGCTGGTGTCAAGTCGTTGAGATTTGGGGGCTTCTCATTAGCATAGCATAATCTGACACATCCTGATCAATGCATATACTAACTTGCTTGTTTCATTTCTTTATTATCTTTATCCCACTAGATTATTAAATGTATAAGAGCAGGAGCTATGCTTGATTCATCAGTGAGTTTAAAAATTAACTAATTGTGTAACACAATAGGCACTTAAAAAATAATTTTTAGCAAGTTAAAGAACAAATGAAAGCCCCCCCACCTTGATTGTAAACGTGACCTGAAAACATGTTATAAACATTTTGATGATGTTAATATAGATAGTAATGCTAGCATGTATTCAATATTTGAACAGTACTTAACAAAATCCCATAAAACTATTCACCCAATATGGGTTGAATCTATTATGCTTCAACATCTGGTTTATGTGGCAAATGCCAAGAGTATATAGTATAGAGAAAGACGTGGTGGTCATCTAATGGATTGTTAAGGATGCAGTAGAGTGTGTGGAATAATTAATTCAAAATAAATCCTCTAATGTACATGTTATCATTGCTTTTCTGTTCCTCCATGCTGATTTTGTAGTACAGGTGGACTTCTTAGGACTTCTATCTTTGATTTAAAGGAAATAGGACACCTCCTCTCTATAACGATCATAACAAGAATGGCACTGAGAGGATGGTGGCAGAACAGGAAGTAAATGTTTTGATTGAGTGTGAGAGATTCCATCAGATGTGTGCATGTGTGCATGCTCAGTCATGTCTGACTCTTGGCAACCACATGGACTACAGTCTTCCATGCTCCTCTGTCCATGGAATTTTCTAGGAAAGAATACTGGAGTGAGTTGCCATTACCTGCTCCAGGGGATCTTCCCAATTAGGGTTCAGACCTGTGTCTCTAGCATTTCCTGCATTGGCAGGTGGATTCTTTACCACCAGCACCACCTGGGAAGCCAGATTCCATCAGATACCAAGAGATTGACAAATTCTTATAATTCCATAGTTCGAATTTTGTATTGTCGTCAATATAGTTTGTTTGCCAGCAATGTCTCAGTTACTTCTCTAAATAAAAACATAATCAGATAACTGAGGCTGGTAGACACAACTAGCTTCACTTTTCATTTAAGAAAACTGATTCATAAAGCCCACAGTATAATGAGTAAGTGGCACAACTGAACCTTAACCACAGACCTTTGCCTCTAATATTGCAATCAACTATTTTTATAAGCTTATATATACAAAATATTATATTCCTATTGAATATTTGTTATTGAATATGAATGCAATAGATAAAAATAGTATTCCTATTGTACAAATCAATAAATTATAGCTTGTCCAACCTCACAAGTTGGCCTTAGAAGTTATGTAGTAGCAGAGCTTTTTACATACTGCCTCTGTTATCTTCTCAATTTCTTCTTTGATCAGCGATTCCTATGGAATTGCATGACCAGAGACTATTTCTGGCAAAAGATATCATGCTATCAGTTTTCTTCTTTAAGTTTTTGCCTTTTTTTTTTAAGCTATAATAATTAGCATTTGCCTGAACTACTAAAACTCAAATATAAATATTAAAACCCCCAAAGTGTCACTGTGTCATAATGCAACAACAATGCTGGGGTGCTAAGCATAAAAGTGAAGAAGGAGCTAACTCATATGGACAGATACACTAGTTACTATATGCTAGTTCAATCCTGGTTACCTGCTCCAGTAGCGTTCCGTAGCATCTGTTCATATCTGCCACTAGGAGGCAGTAGCCTTTTGAATGGCAAAAAGGAAGACCATTTTAGGAAGCTTGAACACTGTTTACCTTGCTATGTGTGCCCTACATTCAATGATTGTTTAAGGCAACGTAGCTTTTTTACTCATACTTTTTCTATTCTAAGATGTACTGTTAAGGATTAAACATATAGGTTCAAGTTTTGATGGGAAGGCCCAGGAACAAAGACAGTAATAGCAAAACAGGTGTTTGACCTTAACGGAAATGCTGATTAAAGCATTTAGCCTTGGTACCTAAAGTTTCCCTTTCTAACCCTTACTGTCCCATTTCTTAATACGAAATCCGATACTCCCACTCTTGTTTACATTAGGATGATGCTTTGTATCAGGCTCACTTCCTCAGAAGTAAAGATTAGCTCTTAATGATATTAACAATTGCAAAGATCTTAGGAAGTGATTAACCTCAGTTTACTCATTTGAAAAGAGAAGATAACAGTATCTTTCACGAAAGGGCTAGTAGAATGATAAATGTAAATGTGATTATAAAATGTAAGGAACCTAGTTTTTATTAATATAGTAACGTGTTAAATATAGAGATAATAGTGACTACCTCTCAAACTTATGGAAAATTTGAGAAAACTAATGAGATTATATTTAAAACACTCTCAGGCTTCTTCACAAATAATTGCTCTATAATGTCATGCATAATTAAGGATTAGTTATTTATTTTATATTTGTACTCAGTTCAGGAAGGCAGTGTCTTTTACTGTTTGATTAAAAAATAATTATTGATAGACAACACACCTAGGCATACCACTAGAATTCCTAGGATGTCATATTATCTTGAAGATATTGGACTTAAAGAATATCTAGCTCTTGTCTAGTATTTCTCCAAGCTCTGTGAATTTAATGAAGATAGTCTCAGCAGTTCAGCATGGTAGAACAGAATTTGAAGCTGATGATAACCTTGGTCGAGTGATCAAATTAAACTGCTATTTTTTAAAAAGAACATACATCAACTGGAATAAAACTTAAAAGTATCAGACCAACTGTGTATAATACTGGTCGATAGTGAGAGTTGTTAACACTCAGAAGAACAGACAAAGGAAGCTCTGAAAACTTCCCCTTTGTAGATAGGAAGAGAAAAAAAATAGCTATGTTTGATCTTCCATGGAAGAAAAGGTCTTTTGCAGTCTTCTGATTCCCTAATCATCAGTATTTAACAGCTACTCTTTGCAATGTACTGTGCCACAGTACATTTGAGGAACCAATCTGGGTTCCTCAAAGATTTATAACATACTGTTTAGTGACATCTCCAAATCTATATACCAGTTTAGTAGTCAAGGCATGCATATGTAAGGACAGGTAATAGCACATGATAGCCAGTAGGTGCTAATGAATGATATGGCAAACAAATATAGAAGAGTTTGAAGAGGAAGAGATTCTTGAGGGTGTTCAGGCTTATAAAAGTGTGAAGAGTTTATTATCTAATTCATGTGTTTTTTGGTATAATGTCTATTCAACATTTTTTTAGTTTTACTGGGTTGTTTATCTTATTATTGATGGTGTTTTTTTATGTATCATGGACACAAGGTGTTTATAAAATATTTTATTTGCAAATTCTCTTAATCTGTGGCTAATTTTTTCATTTTCTTAATAGCACAGAATCTTTAATTTGATCATGTCCAGTTTATCAATTTTTTCTTTCATACATCATGCTCTGGGACTTGTATCTCAGACCTCTTTGCCTAACCCAAGGTCTCGAGGGTATCTTTCCTATATGTTCTTTAAAAAATGTAATGGTTCCTGCTTTTTCATTTAGGTATAATATCCATTTTGTTAATTTTTGTGTTTGGTATGAAGTGTAAGGGTCTAAATTCATCTTTTTATATGTGAATATTCAATTGTTTCAGTACTGTTTATTAAAAAGACTATTTTTCCCCATTGAATTTGTCTTGGAACATTTGTTAAAGATCAATTAACCAGAAATGTAAGAAATTACTTCTGGATTCCCAAATGTTTTCCTTTGATTTATATATCTTTTTCCAGTGCCACACTATTTTGACTACTGTATGATTATAGTAATTTTTGAAATTGAAAGTATAAGTCCTCCAACTTTGTTCTTTTTCAAACTGATTTTGGCTATTTTCAGTCCTTTGCATTTCAACATACGTTCTAAATACAGATTGTCAATTTCTGAAAACAAACCTGATGGTATTTCAATAGAAATTACTTTGAATTTATAGGTCAATTTGAGGAGAATTTCCACTGTAGCAGTATTGAACATGAAAAAAGAATATTTCTTTATATATCCTTTCATTTCTCTCAGCAAGGTCTCGTTTTTGGTATACAGATTGTCATCCTATTTTTAAAATATGCATAGTTCATTGATGATACATAAAATTAATTGATGTTTCTGTATTTATCTTGGGTCCTTTGATTTACTGAACTCTTGTATTCAAATGTGTTTTTTTCCCTTAGTATTTTCTACATACAAAGTCATGTTGCTTACAAGTAAAGTTGATTTTCTTTTCTAACATGGATTTCTCTGATTTATTTATATTGCTTTATTACATTGGCTAGGACTTCAGGTATAATGTTGAATAGAATGATGAAAGTGAACTTGTTTATAATTTCAGAAGAAAACATTCCATCTCTCTCATTAAATATGATATAAACTATAGATTTTTAATAGATGCTTAACCTTAACCAGGTTGAGGAAAATCCTTTATATTCCTAGTTTGTTTAGAGATTTATCTAGCATGGATATTTAATTTTTCCAAATATTTTTGTGTGTCTTAAAATGCTTTGTATATTTTTGTTATTCTTTTAATGTAGTAAAGTAAAATTAATGTAGTAAATTAAATTTAAGGGATATAAACTACTCAAAAGAACCAAATGGAATTCTGGAGATAAAAAATAAAACAAATAAATATACTGGAGGGATAAACAGCAGATCTGAGATAGTAAAAGAAAAAAACAAACTTGAAGAAAAACAATTGAACAGAGGGAATAAAATTTAAAAATAGCTTCAGAGACCTGTAAGAAACTATGAATATATGCATAGAGGACTCCTAAGAGAGGATAAAGAGAAAATGGGAGAAAAATACTTAAAGAAAATAATAGCTTAAACTTCCCAAATATGAAGAAAACATCAATTTAGATTTCCAATAAGGTCAACATACTTGAGGTAGGACAGACATGCTTAGAAATATTATAGTCAAAGTGTTCAAAGCCAACCATAACAAGAACATCTTAAGCAACAGAACAACTCATAAAGGAAGAGCAATATTATTAACAGCCAACTTCTCACCAAAAATGATGGCCAAAATGTAGTAGGTGCTAAAAGAAAGAAAAAGTAAACCAAGAATTTTTATCAGCAACACTATAAAGATGACAGTGAAAATGCTTATACTATTTGGATATAAGAAATTCCAAAGAATCTACCAAAAACTTCTGAAACTAATGAGTTCAGCAAGGTCACAGGTTACCAGGTCAATATTCAAAAGTCAGCCATGACCCTACATATACCATCAATTACATATGGAATTTGAGACTTTAAAAAAATGGCCTTTATAATAGTGTCCAAAAATAAAGTATTTAGGTATAAGTCTAACAAAATATGTACAGGATCTGTATGGGAAAAACCATGAGATGCTAATAAAAGAAATTGAGGAAGATCTAAATAAAGGTAAAAAATACTGTGTAACTTGAGTCTTTCAAATTATTTATATCTCTATTGATATTCTCTATTATATCACAGTTGTCATACTTTCCCTTTAATTCTTTACATGTAGCTTCCTTTAGTTCCTGAACCATATTTATAATAGTTCCTCTGAAGTCTTTGATTTCTTAGTTCAACATCTGTGCCCTCTCAGAGACAGTTTCTATTGACTTTTTTCCTCTGAGTATGGTCATATTCCCTATTTCTCTTCATGCCTTACAGTTTTTTTTTTTTTTTTTTTTTTTTTGTCTGAAAGTTAGATATTTTAGACAATATTTTCTAGCAACACTGTATCTGAATCCTCCTAGGATTTTTGTTATTGCTGTTTGTTTGGGTTTTGTTTAGTGACTTGCCTGTACTAATACTGTGGATACGCTCTTCCCCCCATGGTGTGTGATGGTGTGTAGCCATAGATGTTTGCCTAGATTAAAAAAACAAATCATGTTTTAATTTTAAGTTCCAGTTTTCTGGTGGGAGGGTCACCCCTATGTCAGCATAATGTAGTGATCAACCATTAATTGGTCCAAGGTTGTACTCAAATACAACATAAATTGAGTCAGTAAGGTTTCTGCCCCTTTGCCTATGGATCTGTGCTTATATTAGGGGAGAACATTCAAAGTTCAGGCCATTTACAAATTTGGCCCAACTTTTACTTTCTGCTCTCTTATCTCTTCTGTGCACACATAAATGTTCATGTTCATTCAGGGGATATGTAGCTGACTAGCCGCCCCCCCCATCCCACACACACACACATTCTCCACTGATCCTGTGAACAACCTTGTAAATTCACAGTTTTCCAGACCACCAAAGTGTATGGGAACTTCTCAAAGCCTACTATGACTCTCCCATTCATTCCATGGATCTCTGTACTATATTTCCAGCTATTAAGCTGGTCTGCTGCTTGCCAAAATCAAGATTGCATTTGCACATTAGATATGAATGACCTTCCCATTTGGCTGCCAGCTATATTCAGGAACATGTCATTTTCCTACAGTCTACTTAACCATCAATTCAGCCCCCTCTGGCAGCAAAGCTTCTGTTTTTCAGAGCTTATTCTGCTGTGGTAGGATTACCATTCTGATGAAGCTAGGAGGGCGGCTGTATGATTGTCTCCCACATTAAAACACCACAGACTCCTATGGTTCTTAGCCAAGGTCCAGTTGCTTTTCCTGAACGAACACTTCTAAATTTGTTGTAGGCCTGTAGTTGATTTCCAGAGCCCTGAAATTATTGGGGATTTTTTTGACAACTTTATCCAGTTTTATTATTGCTTATTGGGGAGAGGATTTGATATTCTGCCATTTTGGGAGTTTCTCTTTCCCAAATAATCCTTTAAGGAAATTAAAATATGAGAATACATTGTCTGCATTTACCCATATATTTACCATTTTAGTGCTCTTAATGCCTTTATATAGGTCTGAGTTTATATCTGATACATGATTCTTTCTACCTGAAGAACTTTAATAGATTTCATGCTACAACTTTGCTGAATAATGAATTCTTTCACTTTTTGTATTTCTGGAAAAAAAAAAAAAAAACTTTGGTTATCTATATTCATGAAGGAGTTATTCTTTTTTAAATAGAAGTTGGAAGTTTTGTTTTTCCTCTCATTATGTTAAAGTTGTTAAGTTTTTCATTTGATAACAAAAAAATCAGGAAAGATTCTTACCTATTTCCCCCCCATGTGCTGTGTTATCTTTTGCCTCTTGCTGATTTTCATACCTGTTATTTATCACTAATTTTCAGCAATTTGATTATGATGTACCTAAATATGGTTTTCTCAGTGGTTCTCCTCTTTGTAAGCTCCACAGGTTTACATTTTTCATCAAGTTTGGACAAATTTAATTGTAATTTCTTCGAATCTTTTTTTTCCCCCTGTAATCCTATTACATCTCTCCTTCTGGGAATCTCTACTTACATGTTAAATTGCTGGAAACTGTTGCACATGTCACTGAGTCCTTTTTTCCCATTCTCTTTTTTTCCCCTAGAACTGTTTAGATATTTTCTATCGCTAAATCTTCAAGTTGACTAATCTCTTTAATTCTGCTGTTGGATTTAATTTGTTGTTAATCACATCTAGGAATTTTTTTCATACATTATATTTTTCAGGTCTGGAAGCTTCATGTGGTTCCTTTTAAAATTAGCTTTCATTTCTCGCATCATTATTGTTATATCCTTGTGTACACTGAACATATTTACAATAACTTTGTAAAGGTCCTTGCCTGCTAATTATATTATCTCTGTCATTTTTCAGTCTGTTTCTATTGGCTTTTTTTCTCCTAATGGTGGATATTTTCCTGCTTCTCTCATGTCTAAAAATATTTGATCAGATGCCCAAGATTATTCATTGTACATTGGGTGGGGTGGTGGTGCTCAGTTGTGTCTGACTCTTTGTGACCGTATGGACAGTTGCCCCCCAAGTTCCTCTGTCCATGGAATTTCCCAGGCAAGAATACTGGAGTGGATTGCCATTTTCTACTCCAAGGGATAGTCCCGACTCAGGGATCTGGGGTCTCTTGTGCCTCCTGCATTGGCAGGCAGGTTTTTTAACACTGCACCACTTGAGAAGCCCAATTATACATTGGGTAGTAAACTTTTACTACATTGAGTAGTAAACGTTGGGGTATTCAGTGTTGGACTTCAGTCTGGCAGCAATTAAGATATATATATATATATCTTATATATATATATCATCTTATAGATGAGCTTCATTCTTTTGAAGCTTGTCATTTATCTTTTTGTGATATATCTAGAGTAGCATTTAGTCTAGTGTTAGTTTATCCCCACTATTAAGAGTCTATCCTTCCAAAGTCTTTACTAAAAGTTCTATGTACTTAGTGGAATCTTTCTACCCTGACTGATAGAAACTCTGGTCCTATGTGAGCTCTGGGAATTATTTAGCTTACAGTCCCTTGATTATTTTTCTTTCTTCAGAAGTTGTTATATTCCTTGCCTCATGAAATTTTATCCTAAGCAATCACAGCCAAGGACTCAATGGATATTGTATTTGTAGAGATGTTTCCACATAGCTCTCTCCAATATTGTACGTTGGCCTATGTTCAGCCACATTGATCTCCCTGAAATCCAATTTTTGTCTACAGGTTCACTTTGGTGCAAATTTTCCTGGCTCTGTTTGGGTTTCCTTATCCAGAACCATAGTCCAGAATTGTCTCTAACCTGAAAGCTAGAAATGCCAACTTCATTATTTTTCCTCCTTTCAACATTCTACAGTACTGTGACTGTACTGTGACTGTTTTCCAGTGTACATAGGATCACTAAACATAGCAAATAAAAATACAAGGCTTCTAGTTGGATTTGAGTTTCAAATAAACAATTTATCTGAATTTCAGTATGTGTCTCAAAAGTTGCATGGTACATATTTATACTAAAATTGTCTGAAATTCAAATTTAACTCAGCATCCTGTATTTTGTTGGAAATACTGAAAAACAGTTGTTTCATATATTTTTCACTGTTTGTAGTTGTTTACTGTGGAAACATTCCTGTAGCAGTTATTCCTTCACAGGTAGAAGCAGAATCTTACTGTCATTTGTTTATGAGTGCTGTACATTGTGAATTTCACATTGTTGATTTTATTATTTGTTATCATCTTTTAAAGAGTGCTAAAATTTGTTTTCCTAACAGCTACGTAACTTATGGCTTAGTGTGATCATTTTGAGTCTTGCTTTTCTTCAGGGTTTCTTCTGGTATCTCTAGTGTAGCCTGTATTCCAGGGCTGGCTTAGTTCACTATTAAGATGTGACCCTTCTGGAGTTTCTATTGAATCTTAGTTTTCGACAGTTTTCTTTACTTTGTCTAGTCAGAGTGCTAATACCTCTTAGCCCTGTGTAAGCTCTGAGGGGTGTTCAGCTCAAGTCTCTCTGATTGTTTGTTTCCTGTCTCATAGGCCTTTACTTTATGTAAGTACAGCATAATATCCAGCCAAGATTTAAGAAGATCCCTATGAAGATATCTAGAGCTCTTTCTGTGCATAATTCCCTTCTTTCTGGTACTTTGCCCTGCAAATTGAAGCCACCTTAGCTTTTCTAAACTCCAGTCTTTGTCCCCTTAACTCAGCAAAGCCATAGTGCTTTGCTTGGATTCTTGCTCTCCAGACTGCAGCCTAAAAAGTACCTTTAGGCCTTCTAAATCTGATGCGATCTTAGAGTTCATTTTGTCTTTCTCTTCTCTTGGGGGTAATAGTCCTCTGCTACCTATTTTCCACCAACTGAAAACAGCCATTTCATATAGTCTTTCCATTTTTCTGGTTGTTTATGGTAGGAGGGCAAGTCTTGTACCACTTATTTATCACGGTCAGAAGTGGAAAACTGACTTTTAAAATATGCTTGATTAAATTCTGCGCATGGTGGAGTATCTGTCATACTTTTATGCTGGTAACCTCTTATCCATTTTGTTTCTCAGTTGGAAGTGAAATCAGGAACAGCATTATGCTAAAGCTCTGTTACATGGTGTCTCTGGGGTTTATGCTCTAGGCAGGTCAAAATTACTCCCCAGGATCCAGGGGCAGGAATGTAATACATGTGCAACAAGCTCTTCATGATTATAAAAATAAAATAATAAATGGCAAGGCAGGTGGGTGGAAACTGACAGTTGTTTCCTAACTTGCAGACTGAGTAGTTTGGACATTGCCTTCTGGGAAATTAAAATCAGTTTAAATAGAGATGTTGTTGTTTAGTCACTAAGTTGTGCCTGACTCTTTTGCAACCCCCTTGGACTATAGCCCACCAGGATCCTCTGTCCATGGGATTTCCCAGGCGAGAATACTGGCATAGGATGCCATTTCCTTCTCCAGGGAATTTTCCCAACCCAGGGATTGAACCCACGTCTCCTGCTTGACAGGGAGATTCTTTATCACTTAGTTACCAGGGAAGCCCAAATAGAGACAAGATATGTTCAAAGTGGTGCTCTTTAGAATTGTGGTGTAGAAGAATCTTTAGAGAGAGCTATACTACTGTGATGTTTCAATCTAGGAAAAACAAAGGGGAGGCGAATAAAGGAAGTGCCAGTGAAAGATAATCAACAAATCACATATTTCAGTTAAAAGCAGGCATAAGATGGACCTGGATTCTGAAATTGAGTGAAGAGGATCACAGTCTTGTAGTCCTGTCACAGGATAATGAGAGCTAAAGAATATCTGACAGATCATTTTTGGTCAGGTTGTGCTATGGGAAGTGTTCTAAAAGTCTGTGGAAACTAGGGCTGTATGATATTTAAGATTTTCTCCACTTAAAATATTCATTCTTTGATGCATTCACTCATCAAGTACTTATAAGTGAGCATATCTTTTGTTTCAGCAACCAATGTGTTGGTGGTGGTATTGTTCAGTCACTAAGTCGTGTCTGATTCTTTGCAACCCCATGGACTGCAGCACACCAGGCTCCTCTGTCTTCCACTATCTCCTGGAGTTCACCCAATTCCATGTCCATTGAGTCAGTGATGCTATCTATCTCATCCTCTGCTGCCCTCTTATCCTTTTGCCTTCAATCTTTCCCAGCATCAGGGGCTTTTCCAATGAGACAGTTCTTTGCATCAGGTGGCCACAGTATTGGAGCTTCAGCATCAGTCCTTCCAATGAATACTCAGGACTGATTTCCTTTAGGAGTCACTGAATTGATCTTGCAGTCCAAGAGACTCTCAAGAGTCTTTTCCAGCACCACAATTCGAAAGAATCAATTCTTTGGCACCCAGATTTCTTTATGGTCTAACTCTCACATCTGTACGTGACTACTGGAAAAAAAACATAGCTTTGACTATACAAACCTTTGTTGCAAAGTAATGTCTCTGCTTTTTAATATGCTACCTAAGTTTATCATAGCTTTTCTTCCAAGGAGCAAGTGTCTTTTAATTTCATGGCTGCAGTCACTGTCTGAACTGGTTTTGGAACCCAAGAAAAGAAAATCTGACACTGTTTCCACTTTTCTCCCACCTATTTGCATCAAGTGATGGGATCCAATGCCGTGATCTTAGTTTTTTAATGCTGAGTATCAAGCCCATTTTATCAATCTCTTCTTTCACCTCCATCAAGAGGCTCTTTAGTTCCTTTCACTTTCTACCCTAAGAATGAGGTCATCTGCATATCTGAGGTTGTCAATATTTCTTCAAGAAATCTTGATTCCAGCTTGTGCTTCATTCAGCTCGGGGTCTTGCTTGACGTACAATGCATATAAGTTAAATAAGCAGGGTAACAATATATAGCCTTGTCAACTGATGGGGTGAAACAAAAAAGATTGAAACATCTCCCTTGTCTTAAAGGAGAATGCATTGTGATAAGAAAATAGATGAGTAAATGAGTAATTGCAACATGGTAAGAAAGTTCCTGAAGTCTTCATTTTTCCCTTTGAAGGTCATTGCTGGGATAGCAGGGGAAAGAGGCAATAGTTTAAGTAGAGTCCATGTTATTCTGAATTAAAATTATAAAGTAGTATGTAGATTAGACTTCCATTGTTGCAGTACTTAGACATTTTGAGTACCTCTTAGGGAGTCAGCAAAATGAAGACAAAATTGAGCTGGAGAGCGATGGATATATATTCCTAACTATCGAGATTTGTTCTGTACTTGTGTTATAAAAGAAGACTTGTCTAAGCCACAGTGATGATCATTCTGGGAGGACAGGGAGTCCTGGCATGCTGCAGCCCATGGGCTCAAAAAGAATCGGACATGACTGGGCAACTGAACAACAACAACGATCATACTATTTAGTATTTATCTGTATAAGAAAAATTGATGTATTAAAATCTGATTAGATTAATGCTGTTATCTTGATTGGAAAATACTTATTTTAATTTTTTTTAAAAAAGCCCAAAGTCAGTACCATAAACAGAGATTGAGGATATATTCCATGGGTACTAATATTTGTTCCACTTATAGTATAGAGAAAATTGAAAGAACATTATCTTATTTAGTTTGAGGCTTATTTTTCTGAGTTACTAGTTAATCCAATAACCTCTGCTTTCATTAATGAGAATATTGGAATTTCTTTTACTCTAGAAACTTCCTTTCTTTTGCCATGAAGTTCATTTATGGTTTTCATTAGGAAATTAAATATTTATTATACAAAGATAGGGAAACAGAATGGTGGAAAAGATAAACATCTGTTTTTTCATCATCCAGAATTATCACTGTTAATAACGGTTTGCATTATAGCATTTCTTTTCTATACATATTTTTATTGTTTTGTAGGCTTGACATTGTTCAGATTGTACATAAAATACCTATATTTTTACTATTGTTTCAGCATGTGAAAATGTTAAGTTGATCGGTTGTGTACAACTCTTTGCAACCCTATGGACTGTAGCCCACCAGGCACCTCTGTCCATGGGATTTCCCAGGCAAGAATACTGGAATGGGATGCAATTTCCTCCTCCAGGGGATCTTCCCCACCCAGGAACTGAACCCAGGTCTCCTATATTGCAGGCAGATTTCTTTTTACCATCTGAGCCACCAGGGAAGCCTTCATGTAAAAGCAAGTACAAAATAGCGATGTCATGCCTTTCGTATCTCCTGTTACCAATCACTTAGCAGAGGGAGAAGGAAAGGGGAAAAAAAACAACTAAAATGAATTCCATACTTGTGCATCTTTAACTTATTTAATTAACATAAAGCCTTGTAAGGAAATGTTCTCTTAATCTTAAAGAAATCTTAGAGAAAGACTTGCCTGAATTTATAGAATAACTTTGTAAAGGTGTACTTGAGATTTGAACCCAGGACTACAAAACTCCTAAAAATGTTCTTAGACTTCTCAACAGAAGCAAGAGAGAAATAGAGAATGAAGAAACCAGCATGAAAGTTGGAGAATGACTGGCAGAAGGATGAGAGGATAATGAGATAATAGGTTCATATCCAAAGAGCAAAAATTCCTTCAATTTAACCTTCTTGATCTAAAATTTGAGAAACTGCAGTTGAGCAAAGGGAGAAATGACAGGAAGAAGAAATAGGTCAAATTCTAGTTCTATTAAATTTTTAATTTTTAAATATTTTTTAGCTAAACAATCCTATAGCTACTGGAGTTACATTTTTATACTATATTTGGAACCTGCTTATTTTAACAGGGCTTCCCTTGTGGCTCAGCTGGTAAAGAATCCACCAGCGATGTAAGAGATCTGGGTTCGATTCCTGGGTTGGGAAGATTCCCTGGAGAAGGGAAAGGCTACCCACTAACCAGTATTCTGGACTGGAGAATTCCATGGTGGCAAAGAGTCAGACGCGACTGAGCGACTTTAGCTTCCACTTTGACAAGTGCTCACCATTGACCATGTTATTTAAAACGAAAGCTTCTTACATTTCTTACTAGTCTTTGTTTCTAAAATATCTGTCATGTTAAGGGCCTATGAAGACTTACGTCTCCTATCTGTGCAGAATAGGCTGCTTCTGCTTAGGTAAAGTCATCAGAGATGGTTTAAAGATTGGATTTTATTGTTGGATGGCCTGGATGCTGCTTTGTGAATCTGAATTGTCAATAAGCTATTTTTCTCAAAACAGAGTTGAAAGATCAACCAGTTCATTTATATTTATTTTAGGGGTTTCAGAGAAAAATGAGGTGAAGACCAATACATCTCTTCTAGGGAAGTCCTCACTTCGAATTTCTGTCTACAGAATAACCTTGAATAATCTGCCCTCCAATCAAAATTACCACATACAAATATCCAAAAACCCAATGAAAACTCTTGTTTTTTTCCACAGTCATCTGCCTTGCAGGTTTTGCTTTTTTTTTAATCCCAGCAATCCCATATCTGCAAGGAAAACTGTGATAATTCCCTATGAAGGAAACCAATGAAGACATGTATCTATTTCTTCTCTTCCATCTAACCAACCACTTTATAAAATGCCATCATGTTTTTTTTTTTTCCCCAAACTTCACTCTTTTATTCTTTGCTCTTCATGACCTGGAGTCATATCCAGATCATTATTCCCTTTAAAATTCTTTTGTTTGTTTTATTGTAGCGACTGGTTTTCCAGGTTTGAAACTTCCTTCTGTTCTCATCATACATGATGATGCCCAGGTAGTCTCCTTCAGAAACCACTTTGATCATATTATCCATCTGCTGAATGCTGTATTTTTGCCTCTAGTATCTCTAATCTATAAGCTCCCAGAAGCCAGAGTCTTATCTCATTTAATGCCTGTGATAGTGCCTGGTACCTAGCAGAACATGAAGATTTATTTAGTGAATAAAAAGTGAATTTCCACTAAATTAATGGATGTAGGAGTTGGGAAAGTAGTATAACTATATGGATTTTTTCTGTTGTCTCAGAATTTTAGGTCAAACCCAAAGCAAGCAAAAAATCTCTGAGAAAACACCCAGATGCAACTGGGTGCCATGCCTCTAAGACAGTGAATCTCAACGAGGGGGAATTTTGCCCCCAAAGACTATCTGGCAGTGTTTGGAGACATATTTGGTTGTCATACCTCAAGGGGGAAGAAAGCTTCTGGCATCTAGTGAGTAGGAAGCAGGAACCTGGTTAAATATCCTAAAATGTACAGCTCTGCCTCCACAAAGATCTTATCCAGAGTGTTAATAATGCTATAGATTAGAAATCACCTCTAGGCTTTAAGAAAATCCTTTAACTTCTTTTCTCATACACTGTTCAACTGATATGATGAAAAGAGAGAGAATGAATAAAAAAGTTGTAGAAGTTAGAAATAATAGGCTTAGGCATAAAGTATTTTTGTTTTTGTCTTCTCCTTTACCCCAAGTTGAGTGATGGAGGCTCCAAGGAAATCTCTTGAAGTTTTTGGAAGTGGTGGCAAGCTGGGGAAATGGCATCTCACACCTGAGCTGAATGTCTGCTGAGCTAGAGACGAGTCTACTTACTCGCTTCTAAGACAGGAGAAGAGAGAGGGAAGCAGTTCTTAGAAGTGCTTGACATGCATTCGGAGAGCTTGAGAGTGTATATGAATACATACAGGCAGTTTCACTCCTGCCTGGAGAATTCTTAAATTGGGGGTGGGTGGAGAGGTCTGTGACAACAGGCCAAGGGAGGAGGGCAGTGAGAAGCAGATGGAATCTTCAAGTTTTGGTTTGACAAGAAGACATGAGTTTTCTACCTTAAAAGGTAGAGTTGAAAATAGTTTGATGGAACTATGCTCATGAGCATAGCTTGCTTGGGCAAGGAGCGCCTGGCAGTATGAAGCTCTAGGCTATCTGCTGGAAGCAAGAGATAAACAGTGGCAAGGGTTCAGGTGGTTATTGCTTTCTTTGTTTGAGGAAATTGTGTCATAAAAAGATCACTGTGAGGCCTATGAAAGAGCCAAGAATATGCTTGGTAAGAAAACGGGTGTTTGGCATCTGCCACACTAAGAGAACGAGTGGTCAGGTAACAGCAGCTCTTTACGCTCATTTCCCACCCAGCCTCCTCCTGAGTCCTGATATAACGCAGGAGGAAAAGGACCAAATAGCATCTGAGGGGAAAGGAGGAGCAAATAAAAGGAGGGAAGAAAAAGTCTAAGAGCAAAAAGAGTAAAAGCCTGTTTTTCCGTAGAGATTTCTCAGCCTGTGTCATATATAAACTGATGTGAGGAGAGACTGAATTGGGTATGAAACTGCAGTTTTGGTTCAGACTTGACTAGGCTGTGTAATAGCCGAAATTCTCTGTTGCCAAAGTGTGATTTTTTTCTTTTTTCTGTGTAAATGAAAGTGACCAGAAAGCCAAAAGAATCACTCCAGGTGTTGTCTAGGACCAGCAAAGAAATCTAGCCCAGCACGTTTTTAAGGCAGTAGTTGGGGGAGAAAGTGTTCCTGGATTGTTTTCCATAGTGTTTAGCTTGATTTAAAAAAAATATATCAGTTATGTCAGCCTTTACTGCACACTTCATATGGGTCAATATTACATTTGTTAAATGTTTACATGTGCTAAAGCATTTATCAATTCCAATAATCCCCCAAAATAAGAATTGCCACTTTAAAAGGAAGAGGAAAAAGGCTTGTATGTCAATGTATGGCAAAAACCACTACAATATTGTAAAGTAATTAGCCTCCAACTAATAAAAATAAATGAGAAAAAAAAAAGGCTTGTAAAGGTCAAATAACATATCATGATGAAATAAGGGTAAATCCTTTTTAGAGTCTTCTATTTTGAATGTTTTCTCTAATAGCTATTAATTTAAGAACAAAAAGTTTTATTTTGGGGAGAAATTTTGAACAAACTGGAACTTTAGCTATATTAATAGAAATTATTATGTAGAAATCACCAGGATAATTTAAGCATAAGAACAGTCATGTTTGTTCTGCTTTGACTCATAGCCACATGTTCTGTCATGAGCTCCTAAGATTATGCACTATCCTGACAGATTTATAAGTTCTTACCTTACATACTGACGTTGCTATCAGTGAAAGCAGCCTATCCTTTAGTAGTAGCCCTGTCTGCATTCTGAATTCTTAAGTGTGCTGACAATTGAGTGAGAAATGAGTTTGTCTGAGTTGCACTGACAGCAAGGGATGGAAGAGTTCACTCAGGTGATGATGTGATAATTCCACACACACTAGCTGACGCCCCTTCTCCACCCTCACTTATACATCTATGCAAGTATGTGTGGCCAGAGAGGTGCTAAAATGCAGCAAGTCAAGAATTAATTTCTATTAGATCTTTCTGTTTGTTTTCACCATTTTGGCCTTAAAACTCCCAGAGAGTTCTGTTTCCAGAGGGTGAAATGAAACCATGTTGCTATCTTATTTGTCTTTTATAAATCATACTAAAAATGATCGTTAAATAAGCATGTACACATCTGAGGAAATGGTGAGATAGACGTCAACACTCATTATGCCAGAGTCTGAAGTCTAAATTGGGCTTCTTTGAAAGCATTAACAAGGATACCATTATTTATAACTGTTCATCTCCTTGGGTAAAATCAATGCCTATAAAGTATGCAAACCTCTGTTTGCATTCTTAAACGAAGTTTCATCAGGCCTCAGTAGTGTTTCTCTTATTTTATTTTTTGCTCTGCATTGAGTATCACGGGTATTAAACTACCTGAAACTGGGGGACTGACTCCATTTTGAGTATAAGATTTACCACCCTTGCTAATGAGAATAAAAATATTTTCCTGTGCCCATTGTCTTCCTCCTCCTGTGAATTTTCTCTCATCTATTTACTCCTCCATTTCTTCATGTATTTCTTCATGTGTTTATTCCCTCACATCCATTCTGGAATTCAGTCTGTCATTCAGTAAACCTTTATTGAATTTGTTAATGAATATACATCTATAAAAGGAAAAACTCAACACAGGACTATTCAGTTCTGTTAACAAATCGCTAAGGATGATGAATGCCTCTTGCTGTCATTTTTGACATTCCTCTAACTTCTCTACTAACAACTCCCTTTTTATACAAAGCAACACCATTTTCAGAGCTGTTCACACTGACTCTGGGCTTCACTTTGATCTCTCCACTTTTAGTGAATTACTGAATTTCATTGATAGTGCAGATTATTATCTTGAGAATCCAGATCCTTCTCTCTCTCACCTCACTGCTCCTGCCTTGGTCTAGACTACCTTCTTCTATTTCTATGGCTTATTGTAAGAGCTTATTAACTGAACTACTAGACATTAGTCTTGGCTACTTCTCATCTACTTTCCAAAGAATGATATTTAGAAGGTAAAAATTTTTGTAGTGTTAATCCCCACTGAACAATGTTTCAATAGCATTTTATTGTCCTTATTATAAAGTCCTAAATTCATAGCAAACAAGTAAGTCCCTTCACAACATGGTTCTGCTTTCCCTACAGCATTGTAACTCAACATCATACATCATGCCAATGGATGCAGAGAGAGACTTCTTATAAAGCAAAGAGACCATTCTTTTGTTCAGTTAATCCTTCCACCTTAAACATTCCCTTTGTTTCCTCACAACACCCCTCCCTTCCTTTTAGTCTTTGCCTGATTAGCTTTCAACCATCTTTTGGGGCGGGGTCCGGGGGTGGGGTGCTTTTGGTATATTTTAATTTCATTTTATTTTATTTATTGGCACATAATTGCTTACATTGTTGTTTTAGTTTCTGCTGAACAATGAAGTGAGTCAACTACAAGTATCCTCTCCCTCTTGGATCTCCCTCCCACCATCCTCCTCCCATCCCACCCCTAGGGCATCACAGAGTACCAAGCTGCCTGTGCTTTATAGCAGGTTCACACTAGCTATCTATTTTTGTAAGTTTCGACTCAGTTTTATTACTTTCCACTTGAATTGACTTGGGTCTCTGGTTACCTGCTACCTATAGCTACGTACTTCTTCTGACATACCATTTACCACACTCTGGGCTCTCAACTCTGGGAGGCAGAGGCTATGTCTACATTTTTTTCCACTGAATTCACAAAGCTTGACACACAGTTGGTGCTACATAATGCTTGTTAATTTAGTGGATTTCTCTGAACCTAGTAGTTATTAAACCTAGTTTAAAGAATTTCTTCTTTTAGTTTAAAGATCTTCTTCAACTTAAGATGCGATTATGTCCAATAAGCCCATCCTAAGTTAAAAATATCAAAGGTTGAAAATGCATTTAATGCACCTAATGTACTGAACATAAGAACTTAGCCTGGCCAAACTTAAACATGCTCAGAACAGTAATAGTAGCCTACAGCTGAAAAAATAATCTAACACAAAATGTGGTCTATAATAGTGTTGAATATGTCATGTAATTTATTGAATACAGAAAATGAAAAACAGAATTGGTTGTATGTGTACAGAATGGTTGCAAATGTTTATCAGTTGTTGACATCCCTGACCAAGAAGGTGACTAGGAATGGCCTAGAGAGTATCACCACATAGTATTGTCTCTAGCCTGGGAAAAGATCAAAATTCAAATTTTGAGGTATGATCTCTACTGAGTACATATCAAATTTGTACCATCATAAAGTCAAAAAACCCTAAACTGAACCACTGTAAGTTGGGGAATGTCTACATACAGCTATACACCCTTTCTTTCCCTCAGTTATTGTATTTTATGTACCATAGTCAGGGAAGAGTGCTATACAAGCCTAAGAACTGGATTGGAAAATAATTCTTTACTTCATCAGGCTGTTAATCCTACATGCCTGTGGTGATAAACCCCAGAAAATCTGGATAATCCTATATAGTATTCAGAGAGAGCTGGAAACAGCTATAAATATCATACTGTCAAATACCATTATCATTTAGAGAACTCCACAGCTCTTTTCAAATTGTATTAGGCTATTCTTGCCTCATGAAGTCTTTCCAAGCCTTTTCCCACTTTTTTCCTATTACTCTGTTCGCTGTCTATGTTCCGTCTTGATATCTCCCATCTGTCCCTTCTGTGCTTCCTTTTTATTAATATTTGACACTTTTCCCTTCTACCTTAATCTTGCATCTAGGAATTCTCTCATTCTCCCTGACATTGCTTTTCCGTCCTTCTCTCACCTGTCCTTCCTTCCTTGCATTTCTTTTCTGGTGATACTTCTGTCTGTCTTCTTTCTCTTCTTTTACATTCTCTTCTGTCTTTTCTTCTACCCTCTGCTCCTAGAGGGGTAGTGTGGGTACCTGGTGTGTGTGTGTGTGTGCACGTGTGTGTCTGTGTGTGTATGTTTGTGTGTCTGCAGGGGAAGTTGCCTATGGCCACAGTAAACCCCAATGTTCTCTGTAGCCCCGTTTATTCTAGTATCCATATGACTCACAGGCACAGAAAGTAGTTGAAATTCCATAGATAAGCAAATAATTCTTGGCAGTTTCAAAATGAAAGCAACTGCACTGCCAAAAGGCTTCTGTTTACCACACAAAACAAATGTTGTTACTATTTCAATTCCAAAAAAGCATCTTAAAAGCATCCTTTCACAAGAACATTGTTCTAGCCTTTATGTCTAATTAGATGTAAAGAAAATCTTTTGTTATTTTTGTTACACAATTTAGGCTTGGCTAATAACCAGAGATAAATAACAGTTACCCCTGCTGGGTTCTGTAGCAACACTCTTCTGAATAAAATAAGTGCACATGTGCAGTACAAATCCCATGAAAGGCCTTTCTTCTCTACGCTTAGTTTTCTTTCATCCTCATCCTGATTCCTTTCACCTCAGCATAATCCTCTTTTATTTTTTCTTGAGGAGCTCTGCAGCATGATTTCCATAAATATTTTGGGCAAAATAGCCTAGTTTTTTTTTTCCTTCATTTCCCCATTTTGTATGTCTTCAACTAGAAGCTACCCTGAGTCTACTGGCTTCTTTAGTTATAACTAAGCTATTCTTTTGAGACAGGATGGGATGGGGTGGTAAAAAGGCATCCAAACAGAGAGGTGATTGGCCCTTGCTGAATTGGCAAGGTAAACTACACTAGTGGGTACTTTTTTCCTCCATACACATCATCCTTTTTTTCTCTTCCCCAAACCAAGATTTCTTTATTCAGTATGTTGTTTGTTCTTTTTGCTTACACAGATTTAACTTTGTTTTTTTACACAGGCAACACATTGTGGATGCTCTGAACACAGATCTTTGATTTTCTACCTACTTGTGTTTGCTGCTGCTCTGACATTCAAGGACAGAGAGGAGGGCTAATGTGTGGCCAGCACCCCAAACCCTGGAATAGATGCCACCTGCAGCTCAGCAAAGTGTGCATTTTAGCACCTAGCTAAAGTCAGGAGACTTTGGCCTTTGTTCTGACTTGACCACAGATTTCCATTTGGCCTTGAGCGAATCTCTTGACTAATCTGAGTCTTTAAATACGGCTGTACTTTGCATTCTCATTGAGATGCCATGCCTGACATTTATTTATTTATTTTTGGCGGTGTGTAGGTTTTCTCTAGCTGCTGTGAGCAGGGGCTACTGTCTAGTTACAATGCACGGTGGCTTCTCTTGATACAGAGCGTGGGCTCTAGGCACGCGGGCATGAGTAGCTGCAGGACATGGGCTCATAGTTGCGGTGGTGTGTGAGCTCTAGAGCGTGCGGGCTTCAGTAGTTGTGGCATTTGGGCTTAGTTGCCCAGCAGCATGTGGAATTTTCCTGAAGCAGGGATCAGACCTATGTCCCCTGAATTGACAGTCAGGTTCTTAACCGCTGGACCACCAGGGAAGTCCTGACAATTTTTATAAAAAGCTTGAGTGTTATTTTAATATAACGTGTTCTGTGCTTTTGAAAGGGTTAAATTGTATGTATTATTTTATGTGCTCTGTGTGTTTAGTCGCTTAGTCATGCCCGATTCTTTGTGACCCCATGAACTGTAGCCCGCCAAGCTCCTCTATCCCTGGGATTCTCCAGGCAAGAATACTAGAGTGGGTAGCCAATCCCTTCTCCAGGGGTCTTCTGCACCCTTTTGGGGGTAAATGTCATGGCTATTACATTTCTTTGGGTAAATGTTACAGGGATTGAACCTGGGTCTCCTGTATTGCAGGCAGATTCTTTACCATCTGAGCCACCAGGGAAGCCCCATGTATTATTTTACCTTCTTCAACTGCTAAATAAGTTGGTTTCCACTTTGCCTTGGAGAAAGAAGTGATCCAACAATACGTGGATGCCATGCTCCATTCTAGACACTGAGCACCATTGGTGCATTGTCCTCTCAGAGTAATAACTTGAAGTAGGTTCTATTGTGCCTGTTTTTCAGATGAAGACACTGGGGATCAAATAAATTTTGGAATGAATTTATGAATGCACATCAATTGAATGGCAGAGGTAGAATTGAACCCTGGGGTTTTGGACTCCAAAGTCATTGCTTTTTCCATTACCACATATGTAGACAGTCCATGACTTAATAAGAATTTGGCTTAGGTTTTTTCAAGTTAATAAGAGTGTGAAAGCAATATCCATTCAGTAAAAAAAAAAAACAAAAAAAAAAAAAACTGTACTTGGAATTTGGACTTTTGATCTTTTCTGGACTGGCAATACACAGTATGCTATTCTCTCTTGTTGCTGGGCGGCGGCAGTGACCCACAGCTCCCAGTCAGCCACACCACACAATCATGAGGGTAAACAACTGATTCATTTAACAGCCATTCTGTACCTATACAACCATTCTGCTTTTTACTTGCAGTGCAGTATTCAATAAATTACATGAGATATCCAATACCTTGCTATAAAATAGGCATTGTATTAGATGGTTTTGCCCAACTGTAGGGTAATGCAAGTGTTTTGAGCAAAATTAAGGAAAGCTAGGCTAAGTATGATGTTTGGTAATTGGTGTATTAAAAACTTTTTGAACTTAGGAGTTTTTCAACTTAGGATGGAGATGTAACTCCATCATAAATCAAGGAAGATGTGTATACTCAATTGTGAATAATTTCTTACTCACCTGCTAATTCTTCCCCCCACCTTGCATTTTAGCTGCTACTCTTAATAGGATTAATCCATCAAAAAGGATTTTTTCCTTAGTGTACCAGCAAGGTGCCCTTCAATTAGGGGAAATAGTAAAGACAATACTAGATCAATCATTTTAATTTCCTATTTTCTAGTTATAGCTTCCTAATTATAATTATACCTTATAGTTATCTATCAGGTACATGTTTATTTATCAATATTTATTCTAGTAAATATTGCTGAAAGTGCTTGGCAATATTTACGCAAAGAAATGTAATAGCCATAGCAACTTACTTGTTTAAGTAAATAATGATTTAAATAAATAATTTAATCCAAATTGGATCATTTAAACCTACCTTAATTGTCTTATTTTATAAACACATATTTGCAATACTATGCCAGGTAGAGGCAGAAATGATGCATAAATTTAACATTGTTTAGACTGTGTTAAGGTAAAGTCAGAAATAATGTGCAAATTAGAGGGCATAGCAAAGTCTCTAAAAGCTAGTTATCATTGTTATGCATTTTTTCAGGTTTGGTGCATTAGCCTTATTCATGTCTGTGAATAGAATTATTGTTCTTTAAAATGATAGAGATAAATTTTTCCAAATAAATCTTTTAATGTGATTTTCTTTTCTTTCTTTATGGTATCACAAGGGACAACAATGACAATTTTTCAGCCCAGCATGATCTGTGGGGCAAGCATTTTTGTAGTACTTACTATCTGGCTTTTAATTGATTCTAGATAAAGTGTGAGAATGGCTTGCCAATAATGATAAAAGGAGATGTAGCACCAGCAGTAGTAAAACTTGTAAAAGTAGTAGTTGTATTTCTTCAGTCACTCAGTTGTGTCTGACTCTCCATGACCCCATGGACTGCAGCACACCAGGCTTCCCCGTCCTTTACCATCTCCCGGAGTTGGCTCAAACTCATGTCCTTCAAGTCCATGATGCCATCCAACCATCTCATCTTCTGTTGCCCCTTCTCATCCTGCCCTCAATCTTTCCCACCGTCAGGGTCGTTTCCGATGAGTCAGCTGTTCACATCAGGTGGCCAAAGTATTGGAGCTTCAGTTTCAGCATCAGTCCTTCTAATGAATATTCTAATCTGATGAAAGATTTCTGTTAGGATTGACTGGTTTGATCTCCTTGCAGTCCAAGGGATTCTGGAGAGTTTTCTCCAATACCACAGTTCAAAGCATCAATTATTCAGTTCTCAGCCTTCTTTTTGGTTCAAATCTCACATCTGTACATGACTACTGGAAAAACCATTGCTTTGACAATATGTGCATTTGTCATCAAAGTGACATCTCTGCTTTTTAATATGCTGTCTAGGTTTGTCATAGCTTTTCTTCCAAGGAACAAGCATCTTCTAATTTCATGGCTTCAGTCACTATCTGCAGTGTTTTGGAGCCCAAGAAAATAAAGTCTCTCTCTGTTTCCATTGTTTCCCCATCTACCGGCCATGAAGCAATGGGACCAGATGCCATGATGTTAGTTTTTTGAATGTTGAGTCTTAAGCCAGGCTTTTCATTCTCCTCTTTCACCTCATCAAGAGTATCTTTCATTCCTCTTTGCTTTCTACCATTATTGTGATGTCATCTGAATATCTGAGGTTATTGATATTTCTCCTGGCAATCTTGATTCCAGCTTGCGCTTCATCCAGCCTGGTATTTTGCATGATGTACTCTGCAAGGAAGTTAAATAAGCAGGGTGACAATATACAGCATTGATGTACTCTTTTCCCAATTTTGAATCAATCCATTGTTCCATGTATGGTTCTAACTGTTGCCTTTTGACCTGCATACAGGTTTCTCAGGAGGCAGGTAAGGTGGTTTTGGTATTCCCATCTCCTTAAGAATTTTCCAGTTTGTTGTGATCTATACAAATGCTTTCACATAGTCAAATGAAGCAGAAGTAGATGTATGTTTGCAATTATATTGCTTTTTCCATGACCCAGCTGATATTGGCAATTTGGTGTCTGGTTTGCCTGCCTTATCTAAATCCAGCTTGTACATCAGGAAGTTCTTGGTTCACGTACTATTGAAGCCTAGCTTGAAGGATTTTGAGCATTATCTTGCTAGCATGTGAAATGAGGGCAACTGTGTGGTAATTTGAAGAATCTTTGGCATTGCCCTTCTTTGGGATTGGAATGAAAACTGACCTTTTCCAGTTCTGTGGCCACTGCTGAGTTTTCCAAATTTGCTGGCATATTGTGTGCAGCACTTTCACAGCATCATCTTTCAGGATTTGAAATAGCTCAACTGGAATTCCATCACCTCCTCTAGCTTTGTTCATAGTGATGCTTCCTAAGGCTCACTTGACTTCACACTCCAGGATATCTGGCTCTAGGTGGGTAAGCACACCATGATAATTATAGTTATCCAGGTCATTAAGACCTTTTTTGTACAGTTCTTCTGTGTATTCTTGCCACCTCCTCTTAATCTCTTTTGCTTCTGCTAGGTCTTTTTCATTTCTGTCCTTTATTGTGCCAATCTTTGCATGAAATGTTCCCTTGGTATCTCTAACTTTCTTGAAGAGATCTCTAGTCTTTCCCATTCTATTGTTTTCCTCTATCTCTTTACATTATATGTATATACATATAAGAGAAGACTACATATATAATGGAAGACAGCAGCAGGAGGGGTGGCTGCCCAGTGCCCCCTTTTTTGGTGCTAGCTTCATACAGAGGAGTGGATCTCTAGTGATAATGTCTGTGTATTCCTGTTCTAGGGGCATGGATGCAGGAGTACTAAATATCCTGAACCATATTAGAGCAATAAGATGCTGTCTCCTCAAATTTGAATCTTAGAATGAAGACCTAGAACACATTTGGTATTGTGTGCCATGAATGCTGATGGCACTAGACCCCTGAAGCTGTGGCCCCTGAGTGACCCTAATTGCTGTGTATGTAAAGCACCAATTTTCAAATTCTTCCACTGTGTCATTCAAATACTCTTCCCTTCCCTCCCCCTTTTTAATTAATCTAGCTATTTTATTGACTAATAATATTGGCTATTTTATTGCCACCAAAAAACATTTTAACTACTATAAAAATAACGATAACACTATTGAGCTTTAGTACAAGTAAGTATTGACTTCATATTCCGTATCATATAATCTACATGATAACCTTATAGAATAGATAATAAATATTATCTCTATTGTAATATTATTATAATGATACCAGAATTTAAGTAATTTAAAATTTATACTCAAGAGTTAGGTTGAACCCAGTTTTCTGATTCTATACTGATGATCTTAGCATATATGCTCTGCTCAGTTAGGGCAGGTTCTGCTTGTGAGTTGGTATTAGAAATGGGAAGGGGGACATAAAGAAATAGTATTTGTTAGAGAAGAATGGGAAGGGGCCTAGGAAAGATGTAACTAGTCCTTTTAGAATGGTAGGAAACACAGAATGGAAAATCATATTAGCTCTTGGGAAGAATTTTTTGACCATAACATTTGTAAGCAGGGGAATAACTTACTGAGGGGGAGAGTAAAATTAAAAGCTCTAATAAAATATTAAATAACTATTCATATGGAGCAGTTTATGTAGGCTTTAATGTGAAGGCAGGGAATTGGAATTGAATTCAGCCTTGAAAATGTTGTGGACTGTTATGAGTGTAAAAAATTTAGTAGCTAATAAGAAGATTTTTTAATCCCCTTAAGGAGATGCACAGCTTGTAATATTATAAATATCAAAATTATTTATTTTAGTATAAGCATGAATGATCAGAGGTAGTAGCTGATTATAAAGACAGGGATTAAATGGAAATTTAAACTCCTTTGCACATATACAGATTAACATGGAAACATGCTGATTATTACTATTTGGAAACACCCTCAAAGCTGGAGATGAGTAAATTCCAAGTTTTCACATAGGGTAATATAGATTCTCAAAACTTTAGGCAAATAATTCTGAACTCAGTCTCTTTAATATTTGGAGTTCTATGAGAAAGTCTAGAAAAAGACTGGTAATCCCCAGGGACCAGCATCAACTCACTAAGAAAAATCAAGTCTCTTTATTCTCATTTCCAGTTTGGAGACTTGCTAAGTTTTTTAGCAGGAGAGGATCAGTGACATTGGATATCATGGTCATAGATAGTAATGAAAAAATCAAATGACCAAATGACCAATATTCTTAAAAACATTTGAAATTAATTGTCAACTATTACAAGAGTATATTATTAAAAAATTTTTTCAATTTGAAGGGATAGTCTTTAATAAATTTCCCCATAAAGTCTGATTGTTGTCATCTCTGGTCCAAAAATGTCACCAAGTGATTGATTATTTTTGTTCAGTCGCTAAGTCATGTCTGACTCTTTGCAACCCCATGTACTGCAGCACACCAGCCTCCTCTATCTTTCACTGTCTCTCAGGGTTTGCTCACATTTATGTTCATTGAGTCAGTGATGCTGTCTGACCATTTCATCTTCTTCCACCCTCTTCTCCTTTTGTCTTCAATCTTTCCCAGCATCAGGGTCTTTTCCAAAGAGTCTTTTGACATCAGTGGCTGAGGTATTGGAAATGATGTCTATGTTAGTCACTCAGTGGTGTCTTCTCTGCAACACCATGAACTGTAGCCCACCAGGCTCCCCTGTCCGTGGGATTCTCCAGGCAAGAATACTGGAGTGGGTTGCCATTTCCTTCTCCAGGGGATCTTCCTGACCCAGGGATTGAACTGCATCTCCTGCAGCTCCTGCATTGGCAGGTGGGCTCTTTACCACTGAGCCACCTGGGAAGCCCAGTCTGTGTATACCCAGTACCTTTGGTGGGAGAGATGGATTTGATGTGAACAGAAGTCATGTCTTTCCTCAGGGTGCACTGGCAACTTTCACCTTAGTATGAGGTGGGGCCAAAGATGAAGGAACTAAAGCCAGAGCCAGCTGAGATGGGGCCTCCCTTCTGTTCAGTGGCCATCACTGCCCTATAGCAGGCAGGACAGGTCCCAAGTTGATGGAGCAGTAGCCTTGAGGGTTGGGCAAACTGGATGGATTCCCTTTCAGTATGTGGTCTCCCTTCTCCCAGCACCAGCACTCTTGTCCCAGTTCAGTTCAGTTCAGTCGCTCAGTTGTGTCCGACTCTTTGAGACTCCATGAACCGCAGCACGCCAGGCCTCCCTGTCCATCACCAACTCCTGGAGTCCACCCAAATCCATGTCCATTGAGTCGGTGATGCCATCCAACCATCTCATCCTCTGTCATCCTCTTCTCCTCCTACCCTCAATCTTTCCCAGCATCAGGGTCTTTTCAACTGAGTCAGCTCTTTGCATCAGGTGGCCAAAGTATTGGAGTCTCAGCTTCAACATGAGTCCTTCCAATGAACACTCAGGACTGATCTCCTTTAGGATGGACTGATTGGATCTTCTTGCAGTCCAAGGGACTCTCAAGAGTCTTCTCCAACACCACAGTTCAGAAGCATCAAGGGGAGCAGTACTAGAGCAAGAGGGGCCCATGAGGGGACGTGGGCTGTACCAGGTTGGCCAGACAGAGGTCTGGGCTGCTTCCAGCATGCCACCCGTGCAGGCGCCAGCCCCTCCTGCATCTGAGTCTCCTTGGTCCCTCACAATCAATCACTCCCCTAGCCATTGCCACCCCATCCTGTTGTGAAATCCTGCTGCTGGGCAGGCAAGGCCTGTGTGGGCTCTTGATGTGTGTCAGTGGAGACTGTGGTGGTCCAGCCAGCATCAGAGATCGGGACCCATCCTGATGAGCTTGTAAGCACCCATAATGGCTGCCCCCGCTGTGTTCAGATGCCACCATGAGACCAAGTCACCCCTGCGTCCCATGGCCAAGGTCTCTCCCCCTCCGTGGCAGTGCTAATTCCAGCTGTGAGGCGAAGTCGGCGGGGCTGGAGCATTTGCTCAGTTCAGACTGGGCATGTGCCAGGGCCATCATGGGAAACCAGGCAGATAATGGAGTAGTCCTCAGCCCACCACCCTCTGTGCCCTGCCTCAGGAGCCAGCCAGCGTTCATGCCCTCTTCACGGGCAGGCTTCCTACAGCCCTCTTGTTCATTCCTGCAGCCCTCCAACCAATGAGGGGGCTTGCCTTCCCTGGGTTCGATGCCAGGACTACGATGCCCAGTGTGTGGCTTGAACTGCTTACTCCCCAGGGCAGATCTCCTTGTTCTTCTCAGTCCCTTCCCAGAAGCACAGGTCCCAACCTGATCCCTTCCCTTCCCTTCCTATCTGATTTCATGTTAATCTTTTTTACCGAATTGGTTGCAGAGTTTCTGTCAGTTTTCAGTGGGCACTATTCCACGTGTAGATGTATTTGATGTGTTTGTGGCAGGAACTAGATCATCCTCCTCCATGACCTTGATCAATTCCCCCTTGCACTTGTGTTTTTAATCGAAGAATTTTATAGTTTTAGCACTTCCAATGGATCTTTGATCCATTTTGAGCTAATTCTTGTATACAGTGTGAAGTAGGGTTCCAACTTTATACTTTTGTTTGTGGATATCCAGTTGTTTCAGTACCACTTATTCAACAGACCACTCTTTCAACCCAGTGAATTTTCTTGGCCCATTAGGTAAAAATCAACTGGCCATGAATGTTTTGTGGTTGTTTTTATTTTTCCTCATACATAATCATATTTAGCATTATTCTGTATGCTTACGGCCATTTAGAGAGATTCTTTTGTGAAGTCTTCTGCACATTTCTGCCATTGCCTTAACTGATTTATAGAAATTCTATATATTTTTGTATATTAATCTTGTCAGTATATATCTTACAAATATTCTCTCCTACTTTGTAGCATGACTTTTTTATTTTGATGTTTTAATTGGTGGATGTGTAAATTAGTTTCATGTGTAAATTTGCTTTGCAGTGCTTTCTTGGTTTCTGCCATACAACAGCACAAATAGTCATATAGATAGATAGATAGATATGTATCTCCTCCCCGTTGAACCTCCCCCATGTCCCCTCAACTCCACCCTCTAGGTCATCACAAAGCATCAGGCTGGGCTTCCTGTGTTGTATAGCAACTTTGCACTATCTATCTATTTTACACATGATAGTGTATCTATGTCAATGCTACTTTCTCAGTTTGTCCCACCCTCAGCTTCCCCACTGAGTCCCCAAGTCTGTTCTCTACTAAGTTCGTCAGCACCATGTTTCTAGATTCCATGTATACGTGTTAATATACGATACTTGTTTTTCTCTTTCTGACTTACTTCGCTGTGCATAAGAGGCTCCAGGTTCATCCAACTCACTACAACTGACTCAAATTCATTCCGTTTTATGGCTGAGTAATATTTCATTATATATATGTACCACACCTTCTTTATCCACTCATCTGTCAAGGAACATCTAGGTTGCTTCCATGTAGCATGGTTTTGACTATCTTAAAGGTGTCTTATTAAACTCGTCAAAGCTTTAACATAGTCCAATTATTTTTTCCTTCACAGTTACTGTTTTGTGTCCTTATTAAGTAATTTAAGTAAAATGCAAGAATATGCAAATTCTTGAAAATATTTTTCTAAAATCTTTATTGTATTATGTTTCACAGTGGGGTTTATGATCCATCTGGAAATGACATTTGTGTTTAGAGTAAGACTAACTTTAGTTTTCAACATATACTGACCCAGATGATTTACTGAAAAGACTACCTTTTCTTCACCACACTGTAGCATCACCTATGTTATAGGCAAGAGAACCACATTTATGTAGGTACGTGTCTGTACTCTCTCTTCTAGGTCATGTGTCTTTTTATTTTTCTATATATTACACTGGTATTTTTTAACTGCATTTAGCAATAGCATACTATTTAAATTGCTACCACTTTATAGTAAGCCATGATATTTGGATAAATCTTATAGATTTTTTCTTTTTCAAGACCATGTTTGCTATTCTTGGCCTTTATTTTCCATGTAAGTTTTAGAATCAACTTGTCATTGTCTTAAAAAAAAAAACTTTCAGGATTGTGATTGGGATTGCACTGGATCTAAAAATCAATTTGGGGAGAACTGATATCTCTATAATATTGAGGCTTCTACTCCATGAGCAACCTATGTTTATTTATTTAGATTTAAAAATTTCTTCCCAATAATATTTTAAATTTTTCACTGAATATATTGTTGGATCTATTTCTATGTATTTGGTTTACTTGATGCAGATGAAAATAATACCTTCCTGGTCTACTGTTCTTTATCATTGAGAAATATCTTTATCTCCCGCACTGCCTTGAAATTGTTTTTGATATTACTAATAGTTATACAAGTTTATTATTGGTTAATGTATATCCTTTTTATTTTTACATTTTTTTGTAATTTGTGTATTTAAGGTGGTTTTCTTACAATAGCATGTCATAAAGTTTGACTATTTTATCCAGTCTAATAATTCAGGGCTTCCCAGGTGGCTCAGTGGTAAAGAATCCACCTGCAATGCAGGAGACCCTGGTTCAATTCCTGGGTCAGGAAGATCCACTGGAGAAGGCATAGGGTACCCACTCCAGTATTCTTGGGCTTCCTTGGTGGCTTAGCTGGTAAAGAATCTGTCTGTAATGTGGGAGACCTGGGTTGGTTCCCTGGGTTGGGAAGATCCCCTGTAGAAGGGAAAGGCTACCCATTCCAGTATTCAGGCCTGGAGAATTCCAAGGACTGTATAGTCCACGGGCTTGCCAAGAGTCAGACACAACTGAGCAGCTTTCAATACAACAATATTCAATCCCAGGTGGCTTAGTGGTAAAGAATCCCTCTGCCAATGCAGGAGACATGGATTTCCATCCCTGGGTTGGGAAGATACTCTGGAGAAGGAGATGGCAACCCACTTCAGTATTTTTGCGTGGGAAATCCTATGGAGAGAGAAGCCAGAGTTGGACACAACTTAGTGACAAAACAACAATAACAATTATACTGTGATACATTTTTTTGAGTTGATTTATTTTGGTTTATCCCATGTGGTTGCAATTTCCATTGCTTGCTATCTCTTCCTGAATTTACACGCTTCTTAATTGGGGGTTATTTTTCTTCTGTCTGAAGAACTCCCTTTATCATTTCCTTTTTGCATGTCTAGTGAGGACATGTTTTCTCATTTTTTGTTTGTTTATTTTGCCCTCATTTTAGCTTAGACAAAAGGATCAGGTGATACAATAATTAATTCTTTATCCCCTTCTACTTTCCCTCTAGCTGTAGAAACAGCGCATCTGAGAGAAGTTTTGGTTCCCCAAAGATTCATTTTCCAGTATCATGTTCTCATGGTCACAGGCAGAGACGGAATGAAAAAGACCAAATCACTGACATTTTGTTCTTTTAATATATTAAATCCTAAGAACTGAGAAAAGTGGACCATGGGTATCTTTCACCTATTGGGTACCTTACTCTTCTGGTTCACACTGCTAGTGCCAGGGCCTAAAGCTGTATCTCATCTCCTGCATTGGTAGATGGATTTTTTTACCACTGAGACACCAGGGAAGCCTCCAGCTAATGGTGTGCTCTACCTAGGCATGGCACTAGCAGTGTGAACCTGCAGTCTTATTAGTGCTCTGTGACATTAGCATAACTCAACTGCCTTTGCAGGCCTGGCCTTCTTGTCTGCAAATCACACTGAGAAAAATAAGTCATTAAAAAGTCATTCTCCTAATTCTTAAAAAGCTCATCTATACAAACACTCTTTGCTATATAATTAAATCTGCCTCAGCTGTGCTGTTTAGATAAAAGTTATACCTGTATATTTCAAGGTCATTTGCTGAGGATCACACATTAATGCTTTGTTATCTTGAATTTTCAAAACACTCTAACCCATTAAAAATAACCTCAGCTAATAAGTTGTTGTTTAGTTGCTAAGTCATGTCTGATCTTTTGCAACCCCACGGATGTAGCCTGCCAGGCTCCTGTGTCCACAAGATTTCCCAGGCAAGAATACTAGAATGGGTTGCCATTTTCTTCTCCAGTGGATCTTCCTGACCCAGGGACTGAGGCTGTGTCTCATCTCCTGCATAGGTAGGTGGATTCTTTACCACTGAGCCACCAGGGAAGCCCCCAGCTAATAAGTATTAGCCACAATTAGCTACTGTGGTCAGTCCGTGTCAAAGTCCCTTGTGGTCCAAGTTTACTTAAGTCTAAGTCCTTAAGCATTCTCCAAATACAATTCATAATCTTTTTTCCTAAACACCAAATCAGAGGACCAAATACTGAGATTTTAGGGGCTAATAAAAACCCACTATGATTTTTCCAAGAGTCTTGTATAGATGTGAGTTGGACCATAAAGAAGGCTGAGCACTGAAGAACTGATCCTTTTGAACTGTAGTGCTGGAGAAGACTCTTGAGAGTCCCTTGGATAGCAAGGAGATCAAACCAGGCAATCCTTAAGGAAATCAATCCTATTATTCTTTGGAAGGACTGATGCTGAAGTTGAAGCTCCAATACTTTCGCAACCTAATGGAAAAGCTGACTCTTTGGAAAAGACTCTGATGCTGGGAAAGATTGAGGGCAGGAGAATGGGGTGACAGAGAATGAGATGGTTGAATGGCATCACCAACTCAGTGGACATGAGTTTGAGCAAACTCCAGAAGATAATGGAGGACAGGGAAGCCTGGCATGCTACAGTCCATAGGGTCGCAAAGACTCAGACACAGCTGAGCAACTGAACAACAACAGTAATTAATGCCCATTCTTTCTCCACTGCTGCTAAGTCACTTCAGTCGTGTCTGAGTGCAACCCCATGGACGGAAGCCCACCAGCCACTCTCATTCCTGGGATTCTCCAGGCAAGAACACTGGAGTGGGTTGCCATTTCCTTCTCCAATGCATGAAAGTGAAAAGTGAAAGGAAAGTCGCTCAGTCGTGCCAGACTCTTAGCGACTGCATGGGCTGCAGCCCACTAGGCTCCTCTGTCCATGGGATTTTCCAGGCAACAGTACTGGAGTGGGCTGCCATTGCCTTCTCCATCTTTCTTCACTAGTAATTAATAAAATTTGATGGGAGTATCACAGTTAATTCTGTTTGAAAAATATGGCTTAGAAAATGATCATAAAATGTTATTTCTAGTCTCTCTCCTCCCCACCAGCTAGCTCTCATTCTTGCCTTATTGTCAGTCTATGTGTTAGCACCGTTTACCCCAAGGAAAATTTGGTTTTCTCCAAGTCCTTGTCTTTTCCTAGTATTGGGCTGAGAGGGAAGAGACTTAATTCCCACTGCCTATGACCTATTAATAGATTACTGTTATAAAAACTAAAGCAATGGTCATCACTCATGAAATTGGCAGCTCACATCCTCCTGGGATGCATGAGTAAGAGATGGGCAAGAGGCCAAGAGCATTACTCTAGGAAGGCCCACACAGAACAGGGGAAATGAAGAACGGGCATTCAGTTCTCATAAATAAGTATTTGACTATTAACTCCAGAGATCTACCATTTTATCAAAAATCTTAAATTTGTAAGGCATATCAGTATATCATTATGAAAATGTCCACTGTAGCTCATAGTTGCAGAACAAGTGCTATTCATTTGTCTTCGGGAGAGGCGGCATGCTTTCTAACCTGTTGACATCTGTCAGTGAAAGTGATGAAAAGTACTGAGAAAGAGCAGGGAAACTAGAATTGTTTAATGTGGAGCATAGCAGGCTGGAAAAAAATTGTATAATGATGGCTCTTTGCAAGAACCTTAAGAGCTATCATATGAAAGAGGCACTTAATTTATTGTGTGTAACTAGAAAAGGCAGAAATAAGGGCAACATGATAGAAGGTTCAGGGAAGTAGGTTTAAATTCACTAAAGGATTATTTTTTAATAGAAACTGAAAAAAATGGAAAAGGCACACTTGCAAAATGCTTATCTTGCATCATTTTTATGTGGGCAGAGACTGGGTAAATCAGGAAAGCTAGAGGAGAAGATATGGCCTGGGGTGGGCCGTGGACCAGATCACTCAAGAATCCTCAGACTTCTTATCATGTGAGGAGATTGTCATGGTAACAAGGACACTGCACAAGCACTGCAACTTATTTGGTCTTCCATAGTTCCTGTATATCTGCTCACTGGGGCTAATTTCGCTCCTGACCCTGAATGAACATTTGGGCAGACAGTAAGATTTCTCTTAAGGAAATACAAAAAAGTGAGAAGTGAAAGTGTTAGCCACTCAGTCGTGTCTGTCTCTTTGCGACCTCATGGGTGTAGACCATCAGTCTCCTCTGTCCATTGGATTCTGCAGGCAAGAACACTGGAGTGGGGAGCCATGCCCCCCTCCATGGGATCTTCCCAACCTAGGGATCCAATCTGCGTCTCCTGCATTGCAGGCAGATTCTTTACCATCTCAGCCACCAGGAAATACAAAGGTGTGCAGTAATTTTTAGTTGCAGAAAAGAATTTCCAATTCTATAATTACAATGTTCTGTTCTTTGTTACAATATGACAGCAAATGTGATAGAAGGTTGTGGCTTTTCCTCTTTTCTTCCATGTTGGGCCTGTTGCAAAGGGGAAGACTTTATAGGGGAAAGATTCGATATCTTTCCATTAGTTCACCATTCTCCCTCTCCTTACCCATCTTATGAATCAAGATTCCTGGCTTCCTTGGAATGAAAGCTGAGAGAGTAATGAGGTAAAGAGAGCTAAGACATAGTTATTGCCTAGGATAGTTGTGGTGATCTGGTTTTGACACTTTTTAGATGAGGCGCATCCCACAGGCACGTTGTTTATCTTGAGAGAGTTCTCACTCGGATTGCTCTTTTGAGGGTGATAAAATCATCTTCAGCTTCGTGTTTATTCCTTCTTCATTCCCTGGGAATCTGAGGATACCTTTAACACCCTTCTGTTGACAGCAGTTTTTGTCCTTTAAGAGTTATGTGGACAGGATGTGATAAGCCCGCCAGCTTTCTTTCTGCTGGGTTTGAAGGCCTTGTCTGGCCCACAGAAATACAGATCTTTTGTTTCAGAAAATCCTAGAGTGTAGTTATTTATGTCTTGGTCCTTTAGTCTACTATCACTAGATCATTAGTTCAGCCTCCTAATTAGTAGTGCATTGTTCTAGAGGAGACACATATTAAATTCCCCACCCACATTGTAGGTCACCCACTGGAGCGCAATAGAAACCAGAGTAGCACCCTCTCAAAACAAGAGCTTCACGCACAATTCTTTGGCAGTTTTTGTTTTCAGCCCTTTTATATAACTAAAATGGAAGTAAGAATTCTCTTACACAAGAGTCTTACATGTATTTTTCACACATCTATTTCTGAAACTCTCACAGGAAACTCTATATTACAAATGCCTTTGGTAGCTAGTTATCTATTCTCAAAGGGTCATAGCCAAAATTTCAGTTTTAATGCTCTGTTATTTAATTTATTGAAAAACGCTTGAACATCGGGCAAGGAGAACTAACCCAAAGAAGGCAGTGAGACAGAACCTATCAATAAAGGAAATAACAGATTACCTAATATTACTGTAGATAAAGTGACTTTCAAATGAAAGGTCACAGTAGTATACATGTTAATATTTTTACCCCCATAACAGCAAAATTTTCAGCTTCCTAATAGTCTTCTCATTGGTGACCCAGAGACATCTCAAACTCAAGTAGTTCAAAGAATGATCTTTATCTTATACCGAACAAATGTATTCCTTTTCCTAGAATCTCTATTTTGGTTAATAGTATCACCAATTTGGAGTAGGAAATGGCAACCCACTCCAGTATTCTTGCCTGGAAAATTCCATGCATAGTGGAGCCTGGCAGGCTACAGATTATGGGGTTGCAGAGTCTGACATGACTGAGCATGCATGTAACATCACAAACTACTCTATTTCCCAAGCTAGAAAATGCAGTGTGAAAGCTTTAAGCTCTTAGACCATGGAAGAAAACTCATAATCTTCCAGAATATAACCCTGCAGATGCATTGGTGACAATTGCCTTTGTGTCAATCCTAGACGAAGGAGGTAGAACTGTATCGCTATGTTGTCTAGTTTCTAGTTGCCAGGTAACCAGTTGTTACATGATAATCAGCATTGTTTTTTTTTCCACAGGCCCAAGTCATCTGCCTGTAAGAGGCAAAAGGTGCTCCTTTATATATGTTATTGAAATTGCTTGTCTCAACATTTCTTCCAAATGTATGACATGCAAATATATGCGTATACAATGTGCTGGGGCAAACTACATCACAAAAATTCTACCCAGATACATACACATATTCCATTCTACAGAGGATGACGTGGGAGAATAACGTTATTTTCATTTTTATGAAGCCATATTTAGGGTCAGTGGACTAATAAATGAAATCCGAATTATTCATCCATCTGTATGTCCTTCAGATCTTTCAAATCCGTGATGGAGAGGTAGAGCTGCATCAACTCTCTCCAAACCAATATAATGGTCTCCTCCTTTCTCTCGCTTTCATTTTTAACCATTTCCTTTTATTTGAGATTTTGGAATCTGGATATATTTCTGTACATTGCCCCTAACAACCATAACACACATTAATAATTTATGGGCCTGAAGTGTGAAGGGTGTTTGTGAAGAAGCATTTCACATGGAGTGTAATCTCACTAAAGTAACTCCCCGATTTCTGATTCACATTAGTTTATTAGGCAGAGATTAATTGAGGGATTTTCTATATTAACAAAGAGGATATGTGAATTCTTTGGAGTCTATTAGGCAGGGATGAGTCGGACTTTCTGTGTACTTTTAGCAAACAGATTGTTTCCCTTTTTTGTTTTTAATACAAATCCACATAGAGAAAATGGAATTCATTCTAAGGAGTGATTTACTGATTCATTTCTTTTCCATTCCACTGATTTTTGCCTCTACTTTTACCCATTTTGATCATTTCTTTGCATTTTTCTTTGATTTTTTTAAAAATTACCCATAATAAATGCTTGGTATTTGCTATGCAATTCTCTCTCCTGTGTTACTTTAAAACATGCCAGATTAAAAAGAATATGTGGAAAGATCAATTCCTGAGCTACTGAAAATTTTTTTCCATATTAACTCCTTTTTTTTTTTTTTTTTTTTGGTGAGCTTACTTTCAGGAACAGCTACAAAAGAAGGACTTCCTAGTTCATAAAATTACTGAAAATATAAATAGAAGAGGGAAAACCCCTGACTGCCAAGCACACACTGGCTATTTGTCCTGGACTTATTATTATTAGATTAATAGTAGTAATTCCTGATATTAATAATGATACCTGACATTTATTGAAGGTGTACTATTGCTAGGTAGTGTTTCAAGTATTTTCACAACAACCAATGAGATAAGCCCTATGATTATAGTATTTCTCTTGCACAGGAGGAGTTGGGACACAGAGGGTTTAAGGAACATGCCCATGTTCACACAGCTGCTAAATGGAGGAGTCAGATTTAACCCCGCCTGCCTGGCTGCAGAGCTTTCACTAAAAGGTGCTGCCTTTTAACGTCAGGGCCAAGCAGTACCCTGTGAGTCATAAAATGATATGGAGTTATTTCCTTTCCACTTAAATAATGTGAATGTGTGTTCTGGGTCTTCTTTAGCATGTAAATCGAAATGCTTTCCACTACCCCACATGCTCTATGTCTGGGGATGAGTAATACGCACATAAATGACATTTTTGTACAATCTTTAAAGATTCCAGATCTATATTCTTTGTGGGTGGGACCTACGTATTTACATTCTTCCTAAGTTCCCCAGGAGGTTCTGATGCAGTTACTAGTCAGATAAGCTTCTGAAACAGCTATTTTAAATCAAACCTATGACAGAATATGCCCATATCTACACAATAACATGTGATTTTTTGGCTAGGACCCAAATGGCACAGATGGGTGTAGGTGGTAATTAGTTCAGCTAGATCTACCCTGTAAAACATTTCATCACACCGTTGGTTCCAAAGCAGTGTGTCTTGGCCCTGGAGGGTGGGGAGGTTGACTGCCAATTTTCCAGGAGCTCCATTTAGCCACCAGGATGGTGTTCTGTTCATAATGGCCATTCAATAAATAACATAATGATAATAATAAACTTTTATTCATTATGTGCATGCCAGGTGGTGGTTGAAGCGCTTTACATGCATTAACTCTTAATCCTCTTATTCTTTCTATGAGTTAGATTCCTTTCCATGCCCATTTTTCTGATTAGGAAACTGAAAACAGAAATATTAAGAGCAAGTAATAAATACCAGAACTGGAATAAGATTGGATATGAGCTCCAGGAAAACATCTCCGGTGATAGCTTAAAACAAGTAACTATGCTCCTCTTTGCTCTGCCAATTTAAAGATGAAGATGATGGGGATTTTATATTATTACACTTTCAAGATATGTCTATTTAGATATAAGCCATTCCTATTATTGACATGTATCACTCTTCCTCTCTCTCTGGCTCTTCCTCTCTTTATTCCCTTCCTTCTCTTTTCTCCCTACCTCTCTCGTTTTTCTTCTTTCTTCCCTCTCTTCTTTATTCCTTTGTTATACTTTAAAATGTTTATCAAAGCCCATATTTACTAAAATAGAAAGGGAAAATAGTTCTTATCCAAAACCTTTAATAGATATATTTTAAAATATTATTTAAAATAAACATAAGTTACATGTGACCATAAACCAAATCAGTTTTTAAGACAAATATCCATTTTTCTATATTTTAATCTTTTATTTTTCTCCTTTGGCTTCAAAATTGGAAGAAACAATTTTAACTATTACTTGTATTTTTTAATTAATTTATTTTAATTGGAGGCTAATTATTTTATAATTTGTGGTGGGTTTTGTCCATTTATCTGAGCATAGTCATCAGTTCTCCTTGGCTGATTAAGAGAGAGCTGTGATTTCTTCTGTACTTGGC